>NW_027397170.1:134700-264515 GCF_003265705.2 Callorhinus ursinus
GGGAGGAACGGCGCGGAAGCGCACCAAAGGGATCTGCTGGGTTTGGAGACTCCACACGGGGTCGGGTGCCAGACATAGAAACGCTCGATCACAGGCCGGGTGAGCACGGGGTGCGGCCGGAGACCAGGGAGACAGGAATGACTGCTTTTCTCTGGGGGCACACTGAGGAGCGGGGCCCCGAGTTCTCAGCTCCTCCAGGCAGAGATTGGGAGGCCACCATTTTCACCCTGGTCCTCCAAAGCTGTACCGAGAGGTTGCCGGGAACAAAAGCTCCTGAGAGCAAACCCAAGCAGCTTGCTTAGCCCGGACTCACAAGGGCGGGGCAATTCCGCCTCCGGCAAAGACATTTGGGAACCATGGCAACAGGCCCCTCCCCCAGAAGATCAGCACGAACAGCCAGCAAGCCAAGACCAAGTTTACTGATCAAGGAGAACGGGAGAACTCCAGCGCTAGGGGAATACTGCACATAGAATTCATGGCTTTTTTACCATAATTCATTAGTTTTTCAAAGTTAATTTTTTAACTGTTTTTAATGTTTCTTTTTCCCTTTTTCAAACAACATCTTATCAATCCCTTTTTTAAAAAAAAACATTTTTTATTTTTTATTTTTAGAGTCATATTTTTATCCCTTCATAGTAGTTACCCTTATTTTTGGCATATATATATATAAGTTGTTCTCTCTTTAAAATTTTGAGATACAATTTCTTCTAACAGATCAAAATATACCCTAAATCACTAGTGTATAGCTTTGTTCTAGTCTCCTGCCTGATCACATTCTCTCCCTTTTTTTTTCTTTTTTCCTTTTCTTTTTAAATCTTCTTCTTTCTTTTTAAAAACAACTTCTTATCTTATTAAGTCCTTTTATAAAATCTTTTATAATTTTCATCTTTACAGTCATCTGCCATCCCTTCATTATATCACCCCTTATTTTGTACATATATAAGTCTTAACTCCTTTAAAATTTTAGGAGGCACTTTCTTCTAACAGAACAAAATATGCCCAAAAGCTAGTATGTGGCACTGATCTATGCACTAGCCTGATCATATTTGATCATATTCTGGTTTTTCTTTTGTTTTGTTCTGTTTTTGTTTGTTTTTATCTTTTTCTTTTTCCTTTTTTTTTTTTTCTCTTCTTTCTTTCCCTTTCTTGTCCCCTGGTTTCAGGTCTTTTCTGATTTGTATAGAGTATATTTGGTGGAGACGTTGTTAACCTGTTAGCATTCTGTTCTCTCATTCATCTGTTCTCCTCTGGACAAAATGACAAGACGAAAAAAATCACCTCAGCAAAAAGAACAAGAGGTAGTACCGTCTGCCAGGGACCTACTCAATACGGACATTAGTACGATGTCGGACCGAGAGTTCAGAATTATGACTTTAAAGATACTAGCTGGGCTTGAAAAAAGCATGGAAGTTATTAGAGAAATGCTTTCTGGAGAAATAAAAGAACTAAAATCTAACCAAGTCAAAATCAAAAAGGCTATTAATGAGATGCAATAAAAAATGGGGGCACTAACTGCTAGGATAAATGAGGCAGAAGAAAGAATTCAGCGATATAGAAGACCAAATGATGGAAAATAAAGAGGCTGAGAAAAAGAGAGAGAAACAACTACAGGATCACGAGGGCAGAATTCGGGATATAAGCGATATGATAAGACAAAACAACATTAGAATAATTGGGATCCCAGAAGAAGAAGAAAGAGAGAGAGGGGCAGAAGGTATATTGGAGCAAATTATAGCAGAGAACTTCCCTAATGTGAGGAAGGAAACAGGCATCAAAATCCAGGAGGCACAGAGAACCCCTCTCAAAATCAATAAAATTGGTCAACACTCCGACATCTAATAGTAAAACTTACGAGTCTCAGAGACAAAGAGAAAATCCTGACAGCAGCTCAGGAGAAGAGATATGTAACCTACAATGGTAGAAACATTAGATTGGCAACAAGTCTATCCACAGAGACCTGGCAGGCCAGAAAGGACTGGCAGGATATCTTCAGAGCACTAAATGAGAAAAATATGCAGCCAGGAATACTATATCCAGCTAGGCTGTCATTGAAAATAGGAGAGATAAAAAGCTTCCAGGACAAACAAAAACTAAAGGAATTTGCAAACACGAAACCAACCGTACAAGAAATATTGAAAGAGGTCCTCTAAGCAAAAAGAGAGCCTAAAAGCAGCATAGATCAGAAAGGAGCACAGACAATATACAGTAACAGTCACCTTACAGGCAATACAATGGCACTAAATTCATATCTTTCAATAGTTACCCTGAATGTAAATGGGCTCAATGCCCCAATCAAAAGACACAGGCTATCAGATTGGATTAAAAAACAAGACCCATCAATATGCTGTCTGCAAGAGACTCATTTTTGACCCAAAGACACCCCCACATTGAAAGTGAGGGGGTGGAAAACCATTTACCATGCTAATGGACACCAAAAGAAAGCTGGGGTGGCCATCCTTATATCAGACAAATTAGATTTTAAAACAAAGCCTGTAATAAGAGATGAAGAAGGACACTATATCCTACTTAAAGGATCTATCCAACAAGAAGATCTAACAATTTTAAATGTCTATGCCCCTAACATGGGAGCAGCCAATTATATAAGGCAATTAATAACAAAAGCAAAGAAACACATTGACAACAATACAATAATAGTGGGGGACTTTAACACCCCCCCTAACTGAAATGGAGTGATCATCTAAGCAAAAGATCAACAAGAAAATAAAGACTTTAAATGACACACTGGACCAAATGGACTTTACAGACATATTCAGAACATTCCATCCCAAAGCAATGGAATACACATTCTTCTCTAGTGCCCACGGAACATTCTCCAGAATTGATCACATCCTAGGTCACAAATCAGGTCTCAACCGGTACCAAGATTGGAATTATTCCCTGCATATTTTCAGACCACAATGCTTTGAAACTAGAACTCAATCACAAGAGGAAAGTCAGAAACAACTCAAATACATGGAGGCTAAAGAGCATCCTACTAAAGAATGAATGGGTCAACCAGGAAATTAAAGAAGAATTAAAAAAATTCATGGAAACCAATGAAAATGAAAACACAACTGTTCAAAATCTTTGGAATACAGCAAAGGCAGTCCTGAGAGGAAAATATATAGCAATACAAGCCTTTCTCAAGAAACAAGAAAGGTCTCAAATACACAACCTAACCCTACACCTAAAGGAGCTGGAGAAAAAACAGCAAATAAAGCCTAAACCTAGCAGGAGAAGAGAAATCATAAAGATCAGAGCAGAAATAAATGAAATAGAAACCAAAAGAACAGTAGAACAGTTCAACGAAACTAGGAGCTGGTTCTTCGAAAGAATGAACAAGATTGATAAACCCCTGGCCAGACTTATCCAAAAGAAAAGAGAAATGACCCAAATCAACAAAATCATGAATGAAAGAGAAGAGATCACAACCAACACTAAAGAAATACAAACAATTATAAGAACATATTATGAGCAACTCTATGCCAGCAAATTAGATAACCTGGAAGAAATGGGTGCATTCCTAGAGATGTATCAACTACCAAAATTGAACCAGGAAGAAATAGAAAATCTGAACAGACCTATAACCACAAGGAAATTGAAGCAGTCATCAAAAATCTCCCAACAAACCAAAGCCCAGGGCCAGATGGCTTCCCAGGGGAATTCCATCAGACATTTAAAGAAGAATTAATACCTATTCTCCTGAAACTGTTCCAAAAACTAGAAATGCAAAGAAAACTTCCAAACTCATTTTATGAGGCCACCATTACCTTGATCCTAAAACCAGACAAAGACCCCATCAAAAAAGAGAATTACAGAGCAATATCCTTGATGAACATGGATGCAAAAATTCTCACCAAAGTACTAGCCAACAGGATCCAACAGTACATTAAAACGATTATTCACCATGACCAAGTGGGATTGATCCCCGGGCTGCAAGGCTGGTTCAACATCCGCAAATCAATCAATGTGATACAATACATTAACAAAAGAAAGAACAAGAGTCATGTGATCCTCTCAATAGATGCAGAAAAAGCATTTGACAAAGTACAACATCCTTTCTTGATCAAAACTCTTCAGAGTATAGGGATAGAGGGTACATACCTCAATATCATAAAAGCCATCTATGAAAAACCTACAGTGAATATCATTCTCAATGGGGAAAAGTGGAGAGTTTTTCCCCTAAGTTCAGGAACGCAGCAGGGATGTCCACTCTCACCACTGCTATTCAACATAGTATTAGAAGTCCTAGCCACAGAAATCAGACAACAAAAAGAAATCAAAGGCATCCAAATCGGCAAAGAGGAAGTCAAACTCTCACTCTTTGCAGATGATATGATACTGTATGTGGAAAACCCAAAAGACTCCCCCCCAAAACTGCTAGAACTCATACAGGAAGTCAGTAAATTAGCAGGATATAAAATCAATGCACAGAAATCAGTGGCATTCCTATACACCAACAACAAGACAGAAGAGAGACAAATCAAGGAGTCGATCCCATTCACAATTGCACCCAAAACCATAAGACACCTAGGAATAAATTTAACCAAAGAGGCAAAGGATCTGTACTCAGAAAACTATAAAATACTCATGAAAGAAATTGAAGAAGACACAAAGAAATGGAAAAACGTTCCATGTTCATGGACTGGAAGAACAAACATTGTGAAGAATACAGTGCTACCTAGAGCCATCTACACATTCAATGCAATCCCCATCAAAATACCATCCACTTTTTTCAAAGAAATGGAACAAATAATGTTAAAATTGGTATGGAACCAGAAGAGACCCCGAATAGCCAGAGGAATATTGAAAAAGAAAAGCAAAGCTGGCGGCATCACAATTCCGGACTTCCAGCTCTATTACAAAGCTGTCATCATCAAGACAGGATGGTACTGGCACAAAAACAGACACATAGATCAATGGAACAGAATCGAGAGCCCAGAAATGGACCCTCAACTCTATGGTCAACTCATCTTTGACAAAGCAGGAAAGAATGTCCAATGGAAAAAAGACAGTCTCTTCAAAAAATGGTGTTGGGAAAATTGGACAGCCACATGCAGAAGAATGAAACTGGACCATTTCCTTACACCACACACAAAAATAGACTCCAAATGGTTGAAAGACCTAAACGTGAGACAGGAGTCCATCCAAATCCTAAAGGAGAACACAGGTAGCAATCTCTTCGACCTCAGCCACAGCAACTTCTTCCTAGAAACATCGCCAAAGGCAAGGAAGCAAGGGCAAAAATGAACTCTTGGGATTTCATCAAGATAAAAAGCTTTTGCACAGCAAAAGAAACAGTCCACAAAACCAAAAGACAACCGACAGAATGGGAGAAAATATTTGCAAATGACATCTCAGATAAGGGGCTAGTATCCAAAATCTATAAAGAACTTATCAAACTCAACACCCAAAGAACAAATAATCCAATCAAGAAATGGGCAGAAGACATGAACAGACATTTTTCCAAAGAAGACATCCAGATGGCCAACAGGCACATGAAACAGTGCTCAACATCGCTCGGCATCAGGGAAATCCAAATCAAAACCTCAATGAGATACCACCTCACACCAGTCAGAATGGCTAGAATTAGCAAGTCAGGAAACGAAGATGTTGGCGGGGATGTGGAGAAAGGGGAACCCTCCTACACTGTTGGTGGGAATGCAAGCTGGTGCAACCCCTCTGGAAAACAGTATGGAGGTTCCTCAAACAGTTGAAAATAGAGCTACCATCTGATCCAGCAATTGCACTACTGGGTATTTACCACAAAGATACAAATGTAGGGATCCGAAGGGGTACGTGCACCCCAATGTTTATAGCAGCAATGTCCCCAATAGCCAAACTGTGGAAAGAGCCAAGATGTCCATCGACAGAAGAATGGATAAAGAAGAAGTGGTATATATACACAATGGAATATTATGCCGCCATCAAAAGGAATGAGATCTTGCCATTTGCAACGACGTGGATGGAACTGGAGTGTGTTATGCCGAGTGAAATAAGTCAATCAGAGAAAGACATGTATCATATGACCTCACTGATATGAGGAATTCTTAATCTCAGGAACAAACTGAGTGTTGCTGGAGGGGTGGGGGGTGGGAGGGATGGGGTGGCTGGGTGATAGACATTGGGGAGGGTATGTGCTATGGTGAGCACTGTGAATTGTACAAGACTGATGAATCACGGATCTGTACTTCTGAAACAAATAATGCAACATATGTTAAGAAAAAAAAAAGAGGAAGATAGCAGGAGGGGAAGAATGAAGGGGAGTAAGTCAGAGGGGGAGACGAACCATGAGAGACGATGGACTCTGAAAAACAAACTGAGGGTTCTAGAGGGGAGGGGGGTGGGGGATGGGTTAGCCTGGTGATGGGTATTAAAGAGGGCACATTCTGCATGGAGCACTGGGTGTTATGCACAAACAATGAATCATGGAACACTACATCAAGAACTAATGATGTAGTGTATGGTGATTAACATAACAATAAAAATTATTTTTAAAAAGACTGTGACACCCCAAGGTATTGCCAGGGCTGGAGAACAAGCTAACTCCTGTTAGCAGTCCTCAGCTGGGAGAACTAAACGTGCCATTGCTCTTCATTGTAGACCTCAGGATAAGTTTGCAGGACCTCCCTCATATGGGTAATGTTCATTCCCTCATCATCCACATCTATGAGAAAGTTCTTGCAAAGGCAAGGAAGTCAAGGTTTGAACTGTGTCCTGGTCTGTATTTAAGGGAGGCAGGTACTGAACCAAGCAAAGGAGCTCACCAGCGTGTGCTGGGCCTGAAGCTCCACCTCCAGGGCGTTCACTGTGCGTCTCAGCTCCAGGATCTCTGACTGGCAGCACCGCAGCTCCTCGGAGCAGGACATGTCCTGCTTGCTGATGCTTTCAGACTGAAGCACAAGGGCACAGAGACATGATCAGTAACCTGCCCAGGTGGAAGCCAGGGCCCCTCCCTGCTCCGAGGCAGCACCCGCACCTGATCTTGGAACCACTCTTCCAGATCATTGTGGTTGGTCTGCACCAAGGCCTCATAGTGGCACCTCATCTCCTGCAGCACCCTGCTCAGGTCCACGGTAGGCTCCGCATCCAGCTTAATCTGGAGCTTGTCCCCCAGCTGGTTCCTCAGGAGGCGGACTTCCTGTGGGCACAAGAGGACATCCCAGCCGTGGAGTCCCCACTGCCCTCCACCCCAAAACCTCATCTCCCACTCCCCACCCTCCCCAGTGATTTCCCTGGGCTCCTCTGAGGATGAGGCACCACCTGCATTAGGCTAGCAACTTCCAAAGGCTGTGGATGAAGAGCAAGTCCCCACTGAAAGCTGGAGCTCACCTCCATAGCTTGTGAAGCTTACCCACAAGGCAGGGCCTGCAGATCTCCCATCCTGAGGAGGAGGAAGAGCTTCATTTCTTCCCCCAAATGAGCCCAAATTCACCCCCAGAAAGTCTTACACAAAGGGCCATGTACCTGCTCATGGTTCTTCTTAAGGCAGAGCAGCTCCTCCTTGAGGGACTCCAGCTGGGCCTCCAGGTCACACTTGGCAAGTGTGAGGTCATCCAGCACCCTGCGCAGGCCGCAGATGTCGGCCTCCCCCAGCTGGCAGAGAGAGTGCTCCATCTGGTACCTTTAGCAGGAAAGATACAGGAGTCGGGGGTAGAGAGCAGAGGGACCCCAGGACACTGGCAGCCACTCCACTGGCCATCCCTCTGCAGTCTAATTGTGAGTTGGCATTTCCTATGTGGCACACTTCCAGCCTGGAAAGCAATGGGGTGTTCCCCACCCATTTGACATGAAGCACCACTAGGCAGAGTGGCCAGGACTGAGGGTGCTGGGGCAGACACACGGCCAGCACCTGCCCTCAGGTGATCCCTGCAGACCCTCCTCTTCCATGCCCCCTACTGAGGCAGACCCTGGGTTCTCTCAGATTAGAAGCCAAATGCCAGATGGGAGGATAGAAATGGCCCTCTTTAGCTCCAGAGGAGTAAGGCTTCCACAGAGTTCTGAAGAAAGAATAAAGCGCAATGCCCCTTCCTGTTCCCAGGTTGGACCTTCTGAGGTGGCATAAACCTTTTGAGCCTCACAGGCCTCCATCATAGATGGTGGAGCATGATTTCTGTCATGAGTTATTAGTGCTCACAAATTGGTTGGGCTGCAGTGTGGAAACATTCTCATGGAGGCAGCAGAATTTGGTAGGAAATGGCCTCAGGGTAGGAAACATAGGGCCAGGTTCCAGTCCTACCACTCAGTGGCCACATGACTTGGGGCCCTGAGCTTCAGTTCCCTCACAAGGATGAAGCCATCAGTGCCCTGCCTACCTCCCCAGGTCCTTGGAACAGGAAGCAGCAAGAGTATGATGCATTCTCAAGCATGTTGTGAACTATAAAAGCTAAACAATTGAGGGGCAGAGGAGTGTTCTTTCAAGATCATGGGCATAATGCCCTCTGTTTTCTCTTGCTTTAACTGTCGGTTTGGGATCTTGGTCAATTATATCTCTAATGCCAACTGCATCACCAGAGAGAAAAAGTCAGGGTAGGTACCTGGCTCCCCCCTCTGCCTGTTCTATCCCAACTCACTTGGTCCTGAAGTCATCTGCAGCCAGCCTGGCATTGTCTATTTGCACAACCAGCCTGTTGTTCTCAGATTTGATGCACAGGATCTGGGGAAAGAAAGAAGGCTCAGTAATTGACTATCTCTAGAGCCATCAATGGCCTCAGGTCAAAAGAAGTTCCATTGGCCTGAGATTCAAACAACAACATCCTCTTGGACTCCCAAACACATAAGAGATGCTGGTGTGACACAGGGCGGGGGCTGTGCATGAGGATGCTTGGCAAAGGTGGAAGGCATACAGCCAAAAGAACTGGGAGATGGAGAGGAATAGCAAACTGAACACATAACAGAGACTTAATTTTATTTTGCCAGCCGTGATATTTAGCCTGATATGAACAAGATCTGAAATCTAGGCCACAGAAACAATGGGCTGGTTATGAAAGGTTTAGATGAAGAGGGACCCATTCTTAATAAGAAGTCCATTATGCTTGTTGATCAACTTCCCCAAAGGTCTTCTGTGAATCTAGCCAGGTTTCTGTGGCCCTTATTTGACACTTTTTGTCTTCCTATCTCCAAAACAAAGATGTAGTTTCTTAAGAAGCTTTGCACTGATTATCAAAGGGGACAGTAGCTATGCAGAAGAGACCAGTGCTACTGAATGACCATATACTGGCTCATAAGGGACATTAGAACATGCCGCCTTGTACTGCACTGGAGGTTACGTTGCACTGTCTTTGCAACTACAATGTTAGAATTGTAAGTACTGAGATAAGCAAACATAAACTCAGAATCCTAGAGAGTCAAATCTCCCATCTCAACTTCTACATATTCCCATTCATCTGCACTCAAGAAATTCTCTTCCCACAGTCAAAAAAGAATTTTTTTTTTCAAATGTGGCTATTTCCACTCCCAATCCAGGCCCTGAAAATTTTGTGCAAGTGTCAGTAATCTTTTTCTGTAAAGGGCCAGACAGTAAATATATAGGGTTTGAAGGCCATGGATCTCTGTCACAACTATTCAACTCTGCCATTAGAGCGCAGAAGCAGCCATACACAATACATTAATGAATGAGCATGGCCATGTACCAATAAAACTTTATTTATAAAAATCAGTTAGTAGGCCAGATGGGCCATAGTTTGCCAACCCCTGATCTGAAGCACCACAAACCTCACCTTCTGCTGGAGCTCTTCAATGGTCTGGAAGTAGGACTGGTAGTCTGGACACATGGTGGACTCATGGCATTTGCTCGACTCTCGGATCCTCGTCTCTAGCTCCGCGTTCTCCTTCTCCAGCTGGCGCACCTTCTCCAGGTAGTTGGCCAGGCGATCGTTCAGGAACTGCATGGTCACCTTCTCGTGGCCATTCGGGGCCCCTTCCCCATAGTTCTCACAGACTCCAATGTTGCCAGGAATGTTGCAGGTCCCTGGCAAGGGGCAAGCAGTGCGGCAGCTGTGGGGCATACAGAGGCTGGGTTTGCCCAGAGGGGTTGCCCCCACACGCACTCGGTTGGCATGTGCCAGGGTGGCCGACAAGCATAGGGAAGCGGGCTTGGCCTCTGGAACCTTTCCACTGAGGAGAGAACTGCAGTGGTGAGAAGTCATGGTGTCGAAGGCCAGATGTGTGCTTTGCCCACAGTTGGATTTGCTTGAAGTAGAAGCCTTCCTTCTCCTCCAGACCTTATATAGATTTGTAGTGGGTGTTGGTGCAAGAAAACAGGCATTTTCCTCATTAATATTTATGTTGATTCTCATACAATCACTCTATTAGTCAGTGATTTTTGTCTCTTATAAAGAGTTAATGAGCTCATGAAAGAGGCCTTCACCCACACAGGATACTTCCCCGCACTGCAGGGTCCTACAACACAGAGAAAATGAGGTTTTCTTCAAGTGGCCCACATCCTGTGGCTTATGTCTCTTTCCCCTCTGTCAGTTTATCTGCGAGATAATCAACAACCAGAGACTCCTAAAATCACCTCAAAATCTCTCCCTCTCCAGTATCCTTTTCCTGCCTCCAAATGTTTCCATCATCGCAAAGTCTAAAATAATCATCAAATCAGGCACACTGAGGAAAGCAAAACAAATCACAATTAGTTTGTTTCAGCAGATGTGTATAGAGGTCTCCACTCTGGGACGCAGCTTAGGCTGCCTGGAGGGAGGGGTTTAGATTTTAGTAAGAGGAATAAGAAAGTAAATGACCTTTATTATAAAGGCAAAAAGAGAGGGGGTTAAAAAAAAAAAAAAAGCTGCATAGATTTTTAAGAAGAGAGCACACTGTGTGACCAGAAAAAGACTTCATGGAACAAGGAGCATTTCAAATGTGTTTTGAATGATGGTTTCCAGGAGGGGCTGGGGGAGAGACCATCTCTCACAGAGACCAAAATGAACAGAATCAAATGTGTCTGGGAAATGGAAAATAGTATAGCTGTGCTGGAGCCCTGGAAAGTTGCATTCAGTCCAGGTTGTGGGAAGCCTTGAATGCCAGGACCATCCCATATATAGTCTTCTGGTAAAGGCAAATCAAAGGTAGGAATCTGCCCCTGGAAGCTGACTCTCCCCAAATATGAGGAAAAATAAATACACAGCTTCCTTATGAAGGAAGGTAACAGAGAAGAGATGAAAATCTCCTCTGTAAACATTAGAGGACAACATCAGACCAGAACAACAAAACAGAAACCTAACTTCTAAATTGATTTTGGTGTCTGAAAACTGAATAGACACTTTTTAATTACTCATGGGTCAAAGGAGATATCAGATGAGAAATTAAAGTATTTTCAACTGAATTAAAATGAAAATACCACCTATCAAACTGATTTGGGCAATTAAGACTTCCCTGTGCAAGCATGAGATAAATAAGTAGTTTGGGAAGCAGAAAAAAAAAAAAAAACTTCATGAATGAAACAGGGTAATCTATGACTCCCAAGAAATAAAATTATCATTTTTTTGTATTAGAGTCTATAGGCTAATTAAGGCAGGCAGTGATTAGTACTTTATGGTGTCTGTTCTCAGGCACCTCCTCCTCCTTTCTGGCAGCTTTCCTTGTAAGACACTGGTCCTCTCACCCACTGACTCCCTCTACACCTTGTTTAAGGAGATACACACTCAAGAACTTTGATCTTTCATCTTTTGAAACTTCGTGCATTTCTTTGAAATGCACCCACCTTGATTGTCCATTACTTAGCAGACTGTAAAATAAAATTTAAATTTCATTAATCTTCAGACACACTCAGAGCTTCAGAAGCTTTATGGCCTCCTCCATTCCTAAACAAATAAGCCAGTTGTTCAGTAAGCCCTGGAAAAGGGCAGCCAGCCAGCTTCTAGGCTATGCTAACGAAGACGCTGCTTTGACCCCATTCCTAAGATGAATGAATTTACCAGGAGGACCCTTGAGGCAGGAGGTACGTGTTTTAGGTGGCTCTAAAACAAGGAATCTGAGCTAAAAGGGATCTCAAAGTCTTCTAGTCTAAGGCCCTTTGGCATTAAATC
Organism: Callorhinus ursinus; assembly: GCF_003265705.2. Classification (NCBI taxonomy): domain Eukaryota; kingdom Metazoa; phylum Chordata; class Mammalia; order Carnivora; family Otariidae; genus Callorhinus; species Callorhinus ursinus. The sequence continues at coordinate 146,730 of NW_027397170.1, forward strand.
CCTTCTGATAACCTTCCAACTCATTGTCCAGTCCACTGCTCTCCGGAAGGCCCATCCCATCACTGGCCAGCTGGGCCTCTGTGGCTCAGCTTCCCAGGCTTTGTGCAAGGTGCTGGTGTCAAGAGATAAATAACATCTAGCTCTATCTTCAGGGGCTTACAATACAAGGGACTGTTAGAAAGTCCTTTCTGCAGAGAGACATATCTACCTCCATGCTGTTTATGTCTATTGCTTTCACTTGTTCCTGCATTCTTCAATAAACATTGAGCGAGTACCCATTCTGTTCCAGGCAGGCTCTGATGCTGGATGCTGGCAGTAGGTTAGCAAGTAAGTCAGAGAGTTTGCCTTCCAGCTCTTTCTAATCCCCCTCGCCATCCTGAGTACATTCCTATGGATACACTCCATGGAGTCTCTACTACTCTTAAGTGAAGGCCCTAGAATGGAATTTCTGATGAGCAGGGATTAAGAGGCTGCCAGCAGATGGCCCAGAAAACCTTCGTGCCCAGGACTCCTGTGTGCAGTATGCTGGTGCCACCAACTCTTAAGACATGGTATCCACCCAGCCATCAGTTGGTCCCATACACAATCAGTGAGACCCATGGGAACACTTCCCCTTAACAACTCTAACTACAGATATGGGCAATATTCACCAAGGCAGGGTTTACCGCCATCAGTGAACTTGTCCCAGTGAGCTACTCCAAGTGATTCAGTATTCATATAAGCTCCTCTAACATTCAAAGCCGTCTCAAGGCACCATGAGGATTGCAGTGATGAATCAGAGAAATCCCCACCTCTGAAAAAGCTCAGAGCAGAAAGAAAAATAGGTCATGTCACTCAAAGGAAAGAGAAGTCACAGAAAGAGCTGCAGGGGTGGGGGGGCGGATATCAAGAGAATTTATCTGGAGCTTGAAATATAGATAAGATTTGGACAGGCAGAGGAAAGACAGAAAGGATTTTCTAGAAAAACAGGTAACCACAGGCACACACTCAGAAGCAGAACTGTGATGGTGGGCTCTGGAGAAGCAGGGGTACAACCTTAGGAATGCAAGCGTGCAGCCAACAGAGGCCTGCCCCAACAGAAACAACTTTGAATGACACAAAAATGTAGACCTCAAGAGTCAAATAGCATTTTTAAAGCCTAGAGAGCTGAAATTTATACTAACTTACGCAAAAAAAAAAAAAAAAAAATGTGGTCTCCTTATATTTTTGTAACTTCTACACAGGTGATTCTCAAACTTTAGGCTGCATCAGAATCATCTGGAGGGCTTGCCAAAAGGCAGATTGCCAGGCCCCCATGCCAGGGTATCTGATTCAGTAGATTTGGGGTCAGCCCCAAGAGTCTGCATTTCTAACAAGTTCCCAAGTGATACCGACTCTGGGGTCTGGAGAGCACACTTTGAGAACAGGACCTCTGCTCCACAGAAAGAGAAGAGCTTCCTGGTGGCTGTCGTCCTATGTAAATGAAGCACAATGTAGCAAACTGGTATTTGATGCATTCAAGAAGCACAATGTAGCAAACTGGTATTTGATGCATTCAGGAGGGGCCAATGTTTGGGCACATTTGAAATGTGTGTTAGCACGTGTTGTCTTTAATATAACAAGCAAGTTCTGTTTGTTTTCTTCCTAGTCATTCTTCTTCACAGAGGTTTGTTTTATAAGAACATCTAAGACAGAAGGAGAAGGGAGGGACCAGAGGGGAAACCCATACAGTGCTTGTTAAACCTGTGGGTGTGAAGCCTGTCCACATGAAACAATATCTGTAGCGGACAGATGAAGGTCAAGTGAAGTGATACTTATTAACATCTACTAGGCCCTGGGAATCTGGCTTGGCACTCACACAGGATTTCATGACTCTCTCTCTCTCTCTCTCTCTCTCACACACACACACACACACCCTACATATTCAGAGTTGATACACACTATCATATTTTACTACTTACTCTGCACTCCTGGGTATTGTACCTCAGGCTTTAATCCTTTCAACCACACTGCAAAGTGGTTGCCAGTACCCCATTATAGAATAAGCAAAAAGCTCAGAGCGGTTAGGAACTTGTCTGAGCTCACAGAACTAGAAAAGAAATTCCGAGAAACATTAGCTCGGGTCGACCAGACCCTCAAGCCCAAGCCGAGGCTCCTAGCCAGCCATCACAGATACCCATTCCATCCACGTGCTTCATTCCACAAACCAGTGCCACAGTCCCCTCTGAGCTGCACACTCACCCAAAGAGCTAGAAGTATAGCAGGGGACAGAACAGAATCCTCTGGAGGTTTTGAGCAGACCAGAGAGATGACCAAAGGGCAGTTTAGGAAAAGCAGTGCCCAGAATGCACCCTGAGATGGGGATGGTGAATCTCCATTCTGCACGCTCTCCAGCACATACTGCAGTGCCTGGTACATAAAACACACTCGGGAACTATCAAACGAGACAGTGAAGGGCTGGTAGTATGTGCAGGATAAACTTGGTACAGAGGAGACGGGGCAGATGGAAGAGGAGGAGACTCCTACAAGACCCCTAGCAGCATGTGATGAAATCAGCAGTGCCGACAGGAAGGAAGGGATGGGCGGCAGAGGTGTTCCCAGAGGACTCTACCAAAACACTACAAGGCTGAGTCATTTGCAGTATATGGGGGTCAAAGGACGGAGGGACGCCAAGTGTCCCTGAGGTCCCTGGGTTCCTGGGACAATAATGTGGTGGAAAGGGAAGCCGCAGGGAAGTCAAAACAAAGAGCTGGCTCAAGGGGGCAGATGCTGAATTCAAGTTTTGGAGAATGTGAAATGTAGCCCGGTGGGACTGCCCATGCCCACCAGGAGGTCGGAGGGAAAGACCTGGAGCCAGGCAAGAGCAGCCTGAGTTGCTTGGACTCACTGAGAGACTCTCCTGGTTTCTTACACCAGGCAGGCTGGTAGAGCGGTTGAGTTAGCCCAGAGGCTCATACCTAAACCAGGCAGTGATTCTCAAAGGGAGGGTCCCCTCCCCCTGCTGGAGGGGAAGCGGTGAGGAAGAAATATTGGTTAGAGGGAATGTCATTTAAAAACAAACAGCCTGTATTCTAAATGAGCTGTCTTTTAACCATGACTGGGCTTGGTATTCATATTTTTTAAAGCTAAATTAACATTAAGTGAGAAGTGAGGGGTTTTTTTGAATATTTGTTAAAGAGAAGGCACGAATGAGAAAAATGTTGAGAAACACTAAATTAGGTGAAAAGAAAGAAATGATTCAATAAGATGAGCTCAGAAGGGGCGGATTTGATTTTGCTCTAGTCGGGAAGATGAAGGGAGGAGGATGAGGGGGGTGGCAAGGCAAAGCCTTAGGTATCACACATCATGGACCACAGCACACAAAAATTAATATCTAAATAAAAAATGTTCCCGTTCAGAAAAGTCCAGAATTCCATCTCAATATGCTTGGCTTCTGGGTGTAAACAGTGGTGGGAGCAGAAGTATGGGCCCTTCCCCAAAGCTGGCTCAGTGACTGGGGGCCTGCCACCAGCCACCCTCTCTTCTTCCACTTTACTGGTATTTGGGAGAAATGGCATTTGGAGTAAAAAAAAGCAGGTTATGAGTGGAGGGGCCTGCAGAGGCCTGCCTGGTGTCATTGTGTGAAGCCTGGAAAAGAGTATTACAGATCAGCACATTGGTAGTGCAGGGTGGTAATCTGAAGACTAGTGGGCTTAGTACTTACAAGGTGGCTCAAAACTGGATCTGGTCCTAAACCAAGGGAGCAAAAGTCTCAGGGGAAGAAAAATAATCAATATGGTTAAAATTACTGTGACTAAAGCAAAGCCAGATATGCACCTTGGGTCCCCATCAGTCCAATCCATGAGGATAGTGGGATGCAGGGAGGCCAGAGGGCCCCGCGTGGAACGTACAGATGTGAGAATCAGTCTGTGAGTGGAGAAGTGCTTGGATTTGGGCACCAGAGGGCACCCCGAGCTGTTGGGCATAATTCTGGATGATTGTAAAACCAGTGTCCAGGTGCCCTGGGCCGGGCTGGATAGCCACCTGCCAGCCTCCCTAGCCGGCAGTACCCCCTGTGTCCGAATAGCCTTTCCTACTACAGCCAATAGCCATGGGGGTCCCAAATTAGAGTGCATTCAGATTGTGACCTGGCCAGGCAAGCTAGGAACAGGCCAGATTTTCATGGCCCTGTTACATGAAAAGGTAATGGCCACTCCTTAAAGCATATAATTTTTGTGAGTTGCTTGTTAGAAGGAAGCCCACAAGAGCCCACTTGTCCTCTGACAGCCCAAATAATGCTTTTTTTTTTTTTTTTTTTTTGGTTAGGCCATTTGGAGAGAAACACTAAGCTCCAATAACAAGAGTGGTTGGTTTTCCTTATTGCTTAGAAGTGGACAAGGAGGGTGGTCAAACTTCCAGGCCACCGACTTGGAAATACATGGCCCCTGATACTGCTAATGGGTTTTGCTACAACCTCTGTAGTTCCTCTTTCCTTCTAAGAGGAAAAGATTATCCCTGCTGGTTCCCAGGCAACCCCACAGGCCAATATCCGTCAAACACCTTCTCTATGCCAGGAGCATTGTAGGGATTATCCCTCAAAAAGAGTGAAGGGGAGGGTGCCTGGGTGGCTCAGTTGGTTAAGCCACTGCCTTCAGCTCAGGTCATGATCCTGGAGTCCCGGGATCGAGTCCCGCATCGGGCTCCCTGCTCAGCGGGGAGTCTGCTTCTCCCTCTGACCCTCCCCCCACTCATGTGCTTTCTCTCTCTCATTCTTTCTCTCAAATAAATAAATAAAATCTTTAAAAAAAAAAGAGTGAAGGGGAAATAATATTTTTCTAATTTTACAACTGAAGAATAGGTCTCAAGAGAGTGTAGTGTCCTGGCCAACTTCATTTAACTAGTGTCACAGAGGATAGGATTTGAGCTTGGATCTGCCCAACTCCAGAGCAGGTGCTCTTTCCATCATACTATGCTACCATGCAGGAGAACCGAATCTGCACTGGTCTTTGGACCAGGGTAAACAAGGGAACCGAAATCTGAGAGTTTCATTCTTGGACATGCTCAGCCCATGCCAGATGCTAAACTGACTAGCATAGCAAAGGAGGCACATAATCTCTCAGATACTCTTCTACCATGTCTGGCTGTGACCCACCTGGGCCTGGGTCAGAGTCATGTCCAAGAGGCAGACAGGCATTTGGAGCACTCATGCCAACTGCATTCCTCACCATTGGTGCTTCAAAGGCAACAGTAAGGAGACAAGCATACATCTCTCTGGAGGAAAATATGCCCAGGACCCAGACAACTGTCCCCAGTGCCCAATCTAAGAAAGCAGGTGGTAATGCTGTGCCTCCATAAAAGGGACAATTTGAATGAGAGAAAAAACTTGGCGACCTGTCCAGGGCAGTTCTCAGCATGACCTCCCTTTGGCTAGACTGGAACTCTAAGTTGTGTGATTTTGCTCTTGGACCAAATACCAAGGGGCTGAAGATGCCAAAAGCATGGTAGGGACATGTTAGTTCTGAGCTGTTCTGAAGGAATTCAAACCTGGCAACCAAAATGGCTTCCTTTCCCCAGTCTGTAGGGATCAATGGGCAAGGTAAGTACACATCCAGTGTCAGCAAAGGGCCTTCATCCAAAGGCTAAGACCCCAGTGCCCTAGAGAGATCCTGGCAGCAAGGAGACATGTCGGAGCCAATGACCACCCAAGGTCTTGAGGGCCAGACTCTATCACACTACATACATTGCCAAACACCAGAAGTGTAGCACTTGATGCAGGAAGGAGATTTATTGACCATTTTGTACAAGAATCCAATTACATCTTAGGAGAGTCTGAAGCATTGGAGTAGAACCAAAATCCCAGAAGAGGTACTGGGAACAAACAGTAGCTTAAGTGAAAGACAATTACAGCATTGGGGGAGAAATGCAGCAAAGGGACACACAGGGAGCCACAGCTTAGAAGTTTCTGTTGTACTTTGATTCAGTGAAAATACCTCCAGTTGAGTTTGGTCTTCCTGGAGGGAAGACTAAGCAGGTGAGGGCAATCATAGCCCCAGGGCAGCCAGCCTTGACCTTCTGCACTGGCACTCAGACCTTCAGAATCAGCTCTCAGTGCTGGCGCCACTGGCTTAGAGAGGGCTGCAGGTGGCAGGAGCACAGCCTGGACAAAGGACACAGGAGGCAGCCGTAGAGCAGGGATTGATGGGGAGTCTGCAGGGAGAGAGAGAGAGGAAGAGTTAGACACAGGAGTACAAAGATGTCTCAGTGATGCACAGAAAGGGCAAGACCAAAAGGGTAAAGGAGGGGGTCTGCCACCAAGTCACAGGGCCCTTCTTTCATTCTCATCTATGTCTTTCCACATCCAGGAATCCTCTGGGGAGACCCAGCTTAGGAACCAGCTATTGTTTATGTAACAGTCAATCCACAGTACAATCTGCACACACCGGAGAGCTGAGTGCATCACTAAGCCAGCATACACAGGAAGGCTTGTTCTTTATGATAAAATCTCCTTCCACAACCATGTCAGTTATCTGTGAGGAATCGCCTGATAGTCAGGTATGTAGCTTGGCCAGAAATTGACCCAATCACACATACTTGCAATCCTCGCTCTCCAGAAGTTTCTGGTACGTGGCAATCTCGCACTCCAGCCGGGCCTTGACATCCAGCAGCACCTGGTACTCCTGGTTCTGCCGCTCCAGGTCAGCCCGGATCTCGGACAGCTGCTCCTCCACGTTGCTGATCAGGACCTGCATCTGGGCCAGCTCAGTGCCGAAGCGGGCATCAGCTTCACACAGGGAGCTCTGCAGACAGTCTTTCTGTAATGGGAAATAATGGGGTAAGAGACCCAGGTGTCCCAAAATTCAGCAGTGAAAATCATGGCCAACCTCACCATGGAGCACATTCCAAGAGGTCACAGGACATTCCCAGAACTCTAGAGGAATCACCGCCAATATCATCATGACTTTTCACAAAAAAAAATCTAACTTGAGGAACAGTGTCCTGTTCATCCCTGGATTCCCAATACCTGACAAAGTAGACACCCAGTGAAATCTCGTGGAATGAATGAGTGCCTGAACCCCCGCACGTTATTCTAAAGGAAGTGGAGTTGACTTGTAAGAGGAACCATTTCTCAGCATCCAACTAACCTTGACAGCAAGGCACCTCCCCCAAGGAGGGAGGGACCCAGACCCTGAGTTCTGACTGTCAGTGGAACTGATGAGTGGGACTTCTGAGAGATGCTGCTAGCAGGCCATGGCCAGTGGCACTAGCAGCATGGTGAGGGTGGAGGACCGTACCAGGCTGTGCTGGGCCTGAAGCTCCACCTCCAGGGCGTTCACCGTGCGTCTCAGCTCCAGGATCTCCGACTGGCAGCACCGCAGCTCCTCGGAGCAGGACATGTCCTGCTTGCTGATGCTTTCAGACTGAAGCACAAGGGCACAGAGACATGATCACCCCCCTGCCCAGGTAGAAGCCAGGGTCCCTCCCTGCTCCGAGGCAGCACCCTCACCTGATCTTGGAACCACTCTTCCAGATCATTGTGGTTGGTCTGCACCATGGCTTCATAGTGGCACCGCATCTCCTGCAGCACCCTGCTCATGTCCACGGTGGGCTCAACATCCAGCTTAATCTGGAGCTTGTCCCCCAGCTGGCTCCTCAGAATGCTCACTTCCTGCAGGAATAGAAGGACCCACACCCTGAGTGAGGAAAGAGCTTTTGACAGAGCAGATGGCACCTGAACTCCTCCCCAGACAAACAGCATGAGGGGAGACCCCACTGGTGCACTGATGTAAAAGGTCTTGCCCACGGTCCACTAGGAAGAGCCCACTTGGACACCTTCCTAAACTGACAAGGCAAAACTTTACAGACAAGAAACTCCCCCTCTGCCACCTCCCACACAGTCAGCCTGACTCCAAGACCCGGATCAACCCTTCATCCCGATGCCACCTGAGCCCAGGTTCGAATCCTAGAGCCACAAGGTGAGCAGTGCTCCCTTTTCTGCCCAGTGCCCTCCCTCAAGGGTCTGCAGCCCCAGGCCCACACCTGTTCATGGTTGCTCTTGAGGCAGAGCAGCTCCTCCTTCAGGGACTCCTGCTGGGCCTCCAGGTCAGCCTTGGCCAGGCTCAGGTCATCCAGGAGCTTGTGCATCCCACACATGTCCGCCTCCACCACTTGGCGCAGGGAGAGCTCACTCTCATGCCTTCCAGCACAGGAAACATTAAGGTCAGCAGAATGATAAGGATATCCCCTCTCAGCTGCCCCTGGTTCCCACCAACTTGGATCCTCTTTTCCTCAATTAATTAACTTACACTCTGATGGATCCTGTGAGATCCAACATGAGCTACAGAGCTCATAGTCGGGACAAGTATCATTATGCCCACTGGATGGGACGAAATGGGAACCTGAGGCTCAGAAAGAATAAATGGATTATCCAGGATTGTATACCTTGGTTAATAGTAAATACATGGATTCAACCTAAGTGTTCAAACTTCAATGCTGTGTTCATTCTGCTATAAAAGATCATTTAGCCAGGAAAAATAATGCCTCAAAAGTAAGCCTTCTGGACCTACAGTTTTCTAGTTTGCCCCATGGATTAACTATTTCACATGACTTTTATGCCTTTCTCATTCATTCAATTGCAACTCTTGATACCAAGGAGCTACAGTGACAATTCTTCCCATTGATAAATTCAACCAAGAGTCAGTGCGTCTGTCAACAACAAATGCACTGAAAGTTTATTCTTGCAATGACTTGATTTTGTTTCTGGCTATAACACAAAGCTCTCTTATCTTTCAGATGTGGGGAGAAAATGACATGAGACCTGACCAATCTAGATGATTCTTCCTCTTTTTGTTTCAATGCTTTTGTTCTCTTTCTCCTATGTAAGGACCACTTCTAGTAATAGGTTAAGTTATGGTTTGGAAAAGAAGAAAGTGCACACTTATGTATTGATCCATTCATGCTTCTAGTTAGCAACTATTTTCAAACCCCTACTTTGGGCCAGTACCATAATTGGCACCTAGAAATAGAACAAAAAAGAGGAGTCACTCTGAGCCCTCTTCTAGTCCTACTTACTTGATTCTAAAGTCATCAGCAGCCAGCTTGGCATTGTCAACTTGGATAATCAGCCTGGTATTCTCAGCCTTGCTGCACAGGATCTGAGGAAAAGCAGGAAGACAGTTCACACACAAAACATCATACTCTGGGCTCCAGCTCTACAGGTAGCATCTACACTCATACTCAAAGCTCCTTGAACCTTCAGGAGCTTTTAGCCTGCCATGCTCTTCCACCTTCCTCAGACCCAGCACATCCCAAGCTACTCCAAACCTTACCTTCTGCTGGAGCTCCTGGATGGTCTGGAAGTAGGACTGGTAGTCTGGACACATGGTGGACTCATGGCATTTGCTCGACTCTTGGATCCTGGTCTCTAGCTCCGCGTTCTCCTTCTCCAGTTGGCGCACCTTCTCCAGGTAGTTGGCCAGGCGATCGTTCAAGAACTTCATGGTCACCTTCTCGTGGCCATTTGGGGCGCCTTCCCCATAGTTCTCACAGACTCCAATGTTGCCAGGAATGTTGCAGGTCCCTGGCAAGGGGCAAGCAGTGCAGCAGCTGTAGGGCATACAGAGGCTGGGTTTGCCCAGAGGGGTTGCCCCCACACGCACTCGGTTGGCATGTGCCAAAGTGGCCGACAGGCACAGGGAGGCAGCCCTGGCCTCTGCCCCAGGCTGGTCCACAATGTCAATGGAGGAGCCACAGATATTTGTTGCTACAGGCATCCTGGTGCTCCCTGGACACTGGGAGGAGCTGATGCAGCAGGAAGTCATGGTGTTAGGCTGAGGTTGCACAGAAGGTTCAGATCAGCTGGGAAGGCCAAGCCACTGAGTCTGCCAACCTCCCTCCCGCCTGGAGCTTTTATACCCCATCCCAGGTGGGTGTTGGCTCCATGCCTTGACCTCAGTGCCTTGATTCTCTCCCTATTGTTGTACTGTCATCCTGTTACTCAGCTGTTGAGTTTACCATTAAGAGTTCCCCACCTCATTAAAGGAATGTTGATGAATTTGAGGTGCCCTTTGATTTTTGATATCAGGTTATCTGTTGAGGAAAGGTCAGAGATTTCTATTTCTACCCAACAGTCACTAGCAGTTAATTCAACTTCCAGATGTCCTCTCTGGACTGGCCCAGCATCTCTGTGGATATGGACACACTCAGGGATTGAATCTTTCAGTCAATTTTCTGTGTATCAGGAGAGACAGTGAATATGTCACCTGTGCTTAGACTCACCCAGACTTTCCTTTGAAGAGAAACACCAGTTTATAAACTGGTAAGTCTACAGACGCTTGATTATTGTGAGGTCCCATTTCTTCTTTCTTCTATCCTTTACACTGCACACTCCCCTTCAGAAGCTTTAGAGCATCAGTGCATCCAGAAACATTATTGCTAGCTAAGTTTTGGTTGACTAGTCAGAATCAGTTGTCAGTCATTCACTTGTTCAGCCTGTTTCCTAAACATTCCCTAGAACTTGAGCAGTTTGCTGGTTTTTGAACATGCAATGGTCCCTATTCTTCAGGAGAAAACAGCACCCCAGAAATCTCAGGTTTTCTTCAACAAACTTGAATGAGAACCATTGATCAATGGGAGTTGGTGAAAGAGAGGATCCATGGTCCTAAACAAGGATGTATCTAGAGAGAAGCTACTGACAAACAAACAAACAAAAAAAAATATTTGATCCAGAAAAGGGAACTGGGACCAGAGCTCAAGGGATATTTAAAGAAAAGTTCAAGAACTAACATTTATGAGAATGTAAGTTGTAATAGCTATCCTGCAGTGTTTTTTTCCTATTTAATCCTTACTACCTGAATATACTATGAATAGCTATTCATAGCCTCAGTGTGCGAATGAAGAAACTAAAACCATCTTCAAATTAACAGAGAAATAAATTGTCAAGAACTTGATTCAGTTTCATGTCTGTAGAGCCCATTCATTCTCTTTCCACCCTGCCATGACCCCTGGTTAGAACAACCTGTGTGTTGTCTGGGTTGTTTTGTTGCAGGAGGGAGGCTTAGTTGTTGGCCAAGAAGCTGACGCGAAAATATATATATATATATCTCTGAGGGTCCTTGTGTTCCAGCAAAGGAAGATGTTTAGGCACAGAGCAGAGAGGACAAAAAATGCACATAGAAAAAGTTATATTCAAAAGTTGAGAGTCTAAAATAGACCTCACATCCCGGAGATTTTTGTTAGAGCCAAGGGACTAAAGCAACCATGAGCTGTGGGGTCAGAGGTTGCCCCTCCAGAGTGCTGGAGGGAAAGTAGAGGGACTGAAAGCTGGAGGAAGAGCTAATCGTAGAATACCCCAGAAGGATACAAATAGGTCTCTTCTCTAATCTCTAAAATTCAAGAACAAGCATCCCCAAGAAAACCAAATAGGAGGCAATGGATGTGAGTATTGGTGAAACCTGGGCTCTGAGAATTCTCTCAAAAAGAAATAAAGAAATCTGGAATTCTTCCCAAAAGGAAAAGCCACTCTGGGGTCATCAGTGCCAGTTACCCTGAGGTCACCAATGAATAACCCCTTACAAACACCATAATTAGGAGACATCACCAGGCCTGGCCTTCCCATCCTTCAGAGGCCTCTGGGTGCAATCTGCATAAGTTCCATCTTCAAACACCCCTTTATTTCTCTCTTGCCTCATCCCAGTGCATCACTTTAATCCAGAGAATTGGACCATTGCATTTGTTTCCTTTGATTTGCTAAATAGGCTCCACCTTTTGGCCCTATCCCCTGGCAGGATTTGTCCCATTGACTGAAATTATGGTTCCTTCCATCTCGGGACACACGCCACTTGTTACTTTTTAGGCTTCACAGATGGAGTGTTGATGCCCTCACTGACACCCCTCTCTAAAGCCTTGGCTTGGGCTTGGCGTGGTCTGTTTTGCATAATGACACTGAAGCCACTTGTTGCTCTTAGAGAAGTGGGTTCTACTGATTCTTCTTTTGTCTCAAAGGAACCAGCAGTAAGTGGAAGGCATGAGGCAGGTGTTTGAGACGCTGTGTAGCTGGGGAGGAGCCTACCCTTGACATCCCAGGCTGCCTCCTTTCTCTCCCTCTAAAGAGTCCTCGGCCCCTGAGAACAACATATGAGCCAGGTTGCATGAAGGGAATTCCTGGCGATGAAGTGTGAAGGAAGGGACAGTCCTGCAGCCCTCCTTTTGCACAGGGGCCATCCAATCTCTCGTTGGGAGTGAAAGTTTTGGAGTTGCTTTCTGTCTTCAGGGGGAGGTGGAGCACTGGGTCCAGAACAGCATCATTCAAAGTCATGGCGTTGGGACCTACTGAGACAACTCTGTGTGAAAGAGAAAGCAATGATGTCAGAGCAGCCCAGGGGTTAGGATCTGGTCTGCAGCTACCTTATCTGTAGCCAGGGGGTAGATTCTGAGGGTGTCTAAGGAAGCAGGTGCTGTCCACAAGCAGCGTGCCCTGTGTGTGCTTCACCAGGAAGAGGTTGGCAGACCACAACAGGTGGTCCATCTGGCCCAGCTGTGCTTGTACACCCTCAGACACTCTGGGCAAGGGGGTCCCAGGACAGACACCCTCAGGGATCTTTGTGATCTCAGAAGTCTGCCTCGAGAGGCTTTGAAAAAGACTGAAAGTTACCATTATCTTCTTCCTTAAGTGGGATTTTATGATATGATTACTTGGAAATCTTTAGTCTGATTTTAAGGGTCTTTATTAGTAGTAGTCTGCTTCATCCTCGTCCCAGGTCTCCAGGGCATCAGAGACTAGCTGACAAAGACAATTGTCTGCACTTCCTCTCTCCGTCATCCCCTGATAACAGGGTTCCTTTATCCACATTCTAGGGCAGCACATTTGCCCTTATTTATCTCCTACCCCAGCCCATTACAAAGCCCTTTAATGCAGCATAGTAGTGTGGTTAAGGCCAAGAACTCTGGAGCGAGCCTGCCTGGGTTCGGATTCTGGTTCTACCATTTACTAACTGTGAAAACTTGGCCTGGTGGCTTGACCTCTCTGTGCTGTGGTTTCTACATATGTAAAACAGAGGCAGTAATAGAATCTAGCTCATAGACTTGTTTTAACTATTAAAGAATTTGATCTCTGTAAATCATTTAAAATAATGTCCAGCACATGGCAGAGTAAACACTAAATAAGTGTTCGCTGGTTTTTTTCAAGTGGCTTTTAATCATGGGTTTAGATGCTCACATCATTTAAAATTCAAAAATGCTTATTAAATTACCATTTTGTACCTATTTAAATGAGCAAAGATCAAAAAGGTTAATGTCACAATGTTGGCAAGGAATAGAAAAACAGGCATTGTCAAACACTGTGGGGGGGGCAGTAAATCATGCAGCCTCTTCAAGGCAGTGTAGCAATATCTATGGAAATTACAGTTGCACATACTGTAACCCAATAATTCTGCTTCCAGGAATTATCCCAGACGCACTTACATAGACATGTGTACAAGAATAACAAGAGTATTTATTGCAATATCTGGGGAATCATAGCAGACTAGAGAGAAATGAAACACCCACCAAAAGAAGCCTGGTTAAGTGAATTCTAGTACATGCATATAGTGAAAAGCTTGCAGCCATTGCAAATAATGAGGTAGATATAGATAGATATAGATATACTAACATAGAAATGATACCTGTGATGTAAGTTTCAGTGAAGAAAAGACCAAATGCTCAACAAGATACCCAGTATGCTACTTTTTATATTTACCCAAAGGGGTATATATGTGGGCTTACATTTATGGCAAGAATGAATCTCAGACCATAAAGTCAGGTGTGAAAGATATATAACTTTACTTTCTTGTGCTTGAACTAAATGGTACTTCTAATCTTCAACCCACATGACGCCAAGTGGCAGAACCTTATCTCAGTCATCTTGAGGACCCCTTCCCAAGAGGTTGCCCTGAGTTTCAGGGGCCTTTTTTCCAGAATGTTGGGAAACAGGAGGTGAGCAGGGATCAGCCCTTGGCATTTTCCTCCATCCACACTGTAACAGAGACCCACTTGGGTCCTCCTGCCCAGTTCTAGGCTATCAGAACACCCCGGTGTTGCCATGGCATCGTCATTCTCACCCACATGGCCCTTGAGCTCTCAGGGTTCCCTTTGCTCCATTCATGCTACTCTCTGATGCACAGAGTCATATTTCAGCTTCAGTACTACCCTGGGCCTCAGAATTGTCTATGACATCTTCTCAGGCACCTTCTGTCCAGACTCCCCATGAACTATTTCTCCCATGGGGTCTTGGTGCCTCTCCAGGTTCTACCTGGGAAAGGGAGAACAGATGCCCTCTGGTCCTACATCCCCCAACCTATTACCCTCCTGCCCTTGACTCTATATCTCAGCCTGGGAGAAGGGGTAGAACAAGTAGGGGATCCACCAGCCTCTAAATTCTCTTCCCTTCCCCTCCTCTTCATCCCTCAATCCCAGATGCCTTCCTCTAACTGAAGGGTGAGATGTTTCCCTTTACTCGTCTCATCCAAGTCCGTTCTCTTGTCAACTCAGGGCTTGGACTCATGAGACTCAAAACCTCTTCCCTGCCTTCTGCTATGTCTTCCCTCTCTCAAATCACTGAGCGTTGCTTGGGCTACAGCTATTAGAAGGGCCCAGGGTACAAGGAAATATAGTGAGGATCATCTGTTAGAACCTCAAAATATGCCCCCTCTCCTCTGTATACATATGGAAACTAATTTGTGGAGGAGGACTATTTGCATGGTGTAGGCTTCACTTCTGTTTCAAGTTTTCACAAGATGTATGTTCTGTGTGTATAATTTTTGTAAGCTAGTTTTGTTTTTTTTTTTTAAGAAGACTTTCTACAGACAAAAAAATGCTTGGTATTTTGTGAGAGTTTGGACACCCTTGGGCTCCATTTTCCCTATCAGGAATCTATGACTTTTGTGCTGAACTGGCAGGGTTCAGGTGTTGTTCTGCCCCAGCGTTCAGAAGCCCCTTTGCCCTCCACAGCCTCATCTTTGAGTGATTATTGTGGCTGATGAGGTACCTGGGACATTGGACTAGGAGCCATCTCCTCCATCCTCTGCCCCCGGGGGCTTGTGGATTCCCCCTTAATGTTAGAAGTCCATTCCTGTGAGCTTCTCAGGGGACCATACCCTGTGGATGTGAAGCTACCAAATCTCTCACTGACCTCGCTGGAGATGGTTCTGGAGCAAAGGTATGTTTAACAGAAAGGAGAAAAATGCAATTGTAGAAACTTGTAGAGTGGATGATTTAGGAAGTTGGGAAAATATGAAATTCCGAATAACTCATTGTCAGACTATTTATTTGGTCCACTTCACAGTTTTTATGCAATATAAATAGGTAAATATTGGGGTGCCTAGGTGGCTCAGTCAGTTGAGCGTCCAACTCTTGATTTCAACTCAGGTCATGATCTCGGAGTTGTGAGATCAAGCCCTGCGTCAGGCTCTGTACTCTGCATGGAATCTGCTTGTCTCTCTCTCTCCCTCTTCCTTTCCCTCTGCCCCCTCCCCCTGCTTGCTCTCTCTCTCTCTCAAATAAATATTAAATAAACCTTTAAAAAAATAGGGAAATATTGACAATTCTGCATTATTTTTCACATTGACAATCTATTATTAAATACCTAATTCTGAAACATTCTGAAGGTCAAGTGTATCTCTGGGGATTCATGTTTCTCAACTGAAAAGTTGTCTTTAAGTGGAAGCTTCTTCCAGCTTCTCAGGGCATTCAGTCAGTTCCTATTCTCCATTCACACTGAATCCTCAGTTTACCTTGAACATAACCCTCTTCATAGTGTGCTCTTTGCCAGATTATGTGGAATACCCTTGGAAGCACGGGTTTTGCCTTATAATTTTTGTCTTGTTCATCTCTGTAATTCCCAACACAGCATCTGACTCACAGGAAATGCCCAACCAATGAAAACATGAAAGAAAGAACTAAATGAACTCAACTATAGAGCCAGTCATACTCAGTGTATCCTCCACAGTGCTTGGTGCATGGTGATGCTCAACAAGTATGTGTTGAATGAATGAATATAGTATGAACCAAACAGTAGCTTCTTGCCCCAATGACAGAAAATCCTTGACTTCTAAACCCTGTCATCCTAATCAAATCAAAATCAGGATAACGTTTATTTTCATCTAGGAACATATTTCTATGAAAAGTCCTACAGAACACTCAAGAGTAGATCACACTGAATCATGTGTTTAGCCCATGTCCTTTTAGGAAAAGAATAGAATTATTTCATGACAGAATCAGTCGCTTTGATTGTACTGGGAATAGTCCTTCTCTGCTAATGACATATTCCCTCCTCAAAAGTCATCCTTTATCCCTTCTCAGATACTGATTTGACCCATGAAATGTTCAACACAGACAAGGCATTTAGGAGGAGTTAGAGAGCAGTGAGCTGGGGGCAGACTAGCTCATTCAGGAACTAACAATACACTGTCTTGTAAGGTTTGTACTAAATAAATCAAACAAATTACACAATTTCAGTGGCCCTTTCCAAATTATACTATGTCAGTGACCATGAGTATGAAAAATGGGGATATCCAAGGCTCACATTGCAAGGTCTCCCTTATTGTTTTTTGATTCAGTGTAATATTAGTTTCAGATGTATAATACAGTGATTCAGTAATTCTATATATTGAGTAATGTATAGAATGCTCATCATGATAAGTGTACCCCTAATCCCCTCTATCCATGTCACCCATCTCCCCACTTATATCCCCTCTGGCAACCACTGGTTTAGTCTCTGTAGGTAAGGGTCTGGTTTTTTTTGTTTGTCTTTTTTTTTTCCTTTGTTCATTTGTTTTGTTTCTTAACTCCCACATATGAGTGAAATCATACTGTATTTGTCTTTCTCTGACTGACTTATTTCACTTAGCATTATACCCTCTAGGCCCATCCATGTTGTTGAAAATGGCAAGATTTCATTCTTTTTTACATCTGCCTTTAGAGATGAGTCTTAAATGAACCATGAGAGACGATGGCTTCTGAAAAACAAACTGAGGGTTCTAGAGGGGAGGGGGGTGGGAGGATGGGTTAGCCTGGTGATGGGTATTAAAGAGGGCACGTTCTGCGTGGAGCATGGGGTGTTATACGCAAACAATGAATCATGGAACACTATATCAAAAACTAATGATATAATGTATGGTGATTAACATAACACAATAAAAAAAGAAAAAGAAAATATGTAGAGATGAGTCTTAAAAAGAAGTCCCTGTGGCCAATGTCAAAGAGGTTACTGCCTATGTTCTCTTCTGGGATTTTGATGGATTCCTGTCCCACATTGAGGTCTTTCATCCATTTTGAGTTTATCTTTGTGTATGGTGTAAGAGAATGGTCCAGTTTCATTCTTCTGCATGTGGCTGTCCAATTTTCTCAGCACCATTTATTGAAGAGACTGTCTTTTTCCATTGCATGTTTTTTCCTGCTTTGTCAAAAATTATTTGACCATAGAGTTGAGGGTCCATATCTGGGCTCTCTATTCTGTTCCATTGGTCTATATGTCTGTTTTTGTGCCAGTACCATGCTGTCTTGGTGATCACTGCTTTGTAATATAGCTTGAAGTCAGGCATTGTGATGTTCCCAGCTTTGGTTTTCTTTTTCAACATTCCTCTGGTGATTCGGGGTCTTTTCTGGTTCCATAAAAATTTTAGGATTGTTTGTTCCAGCTCTGTGAAAACTGTCAGTGGTATTTTGATAAGGATTGCATTGAAAGTGTAGATTGCTCTGGGCAGCATAGACATTTTAACAATGTTTATTCTTCCAATACATGAGCATGGAATGTTTTCCCATCTTTTTGCGTCTTCCTCAATTTGTTTCATAAGTGTCTCTCTTTAAAAGGCAGCTCAATCACTCAAAGGAACAGAGGATAAGCACGTTAAGTGATACAATGAGAGTTGCTTTTCAGCCAGTGCAGTTTAGGTCTCAGTCCTAGCTCAGCCACTTGCCAAATCACATCTGTAGTCAAGCTATTTAACCTCTGTGAGCTTCACTGCTTCATATTTTAAAAGCAGTTATAACATCTGCCCTATAAGAATGCTGGAGAGTGGCATTCTGTTCTTGGGAAGAAGAGACAGCATTTAACATCAGGCAGGAGGAAGCCACCACTATATAAAACTCCATTTTAAAACTGTGCGGTTATATTCAAATGTTTAACCAGCAAAGGGGGAGAGAGCAAAGCAGGCTCTGTGCAATGTAGATGTTGCTCTTCACAGGAAGGAAAGAAATGCATCAGCCACAGAGTCAGGGGACTGAAGCTGGCCAGAATCAAGAGACTGGGTCTTTTCCAAAAGGCAGTGCTCCAAAGGTGAGCACCAGCACAGCAGGTCCCATCTCCTTCATTTCACTTCTCAGAAAAAGCCAAAGTTGCACAGGAAGCTCTCCAGCTCATATATCATTGGGGAAAAAAACAAACCAGTTTCTGGAAAAACTCCTGTTCCTGCCCCCAGTACAGGCCAGTCAATCCACATCAGACAAAAGGGGACTTGATATCATGAGAAGTTCTTCCTAAAGGCCACCCCTCACCACCAGGACACACTTAGGGTTGGAAGCTGGAGCCCTAAACAGGCAGTTTGTCCCCATGGCTGCCTTGTACCATCCCAGGCTTCACCCTGACGTGGGTGGTCAAAGCCACTTCATTTCTCCCTGTTGCTTTTTCTTCTATGATGGCACAAGACCTGAGAAACAGGGAAGCTAATAGGAGCTATTTTTTTTTTCAACCAGCTGTTAACCACATTTAGAAGTCAGGACTGCAAATGGTAATAATCTGTATTCCCCCACAACAAAGCCTCCAAAATGGAGTTCTACAAGAATCACAGTGGCCTTTAGAATTAATGAGTGCCTCTGGGGACTAGAGTGTATTCTCCCATCACTTCAACACTGGGATTCAAAAGAAGAAAAAGGAAATGAGAGTACCCATAAAATTAGGCCCCCTCTCCTTGGATGGATTCAATATAAGGGAGTTGCTAGGAAGGCTCTGCCCCTTGGAGCAAAGTTTTCTCATTCTTTGAACTAATGCAAATACTCAAATAAAATTTGCTCTGGAAAGCAAGGTACTAAGTGCACCATTTCGTTTCTGATTGTATTTAGCTGCTAGAGGAAATTAATTTTAGCCGCCCAGAGAAAAAAGCCTGAGGCCATGGGTGAACTCTAAGCAGTATGGCTCAGCACCCAGACTCCTCATTATATGACATTGGCTCTGGATGAGGTTAATATGGTGCTTTCTCCAAAGACTTTTTAAATTTCTTTCATCTCACCCATAGAATCCATGACAGATCTAGGATGTAAGTAGGAAAGATGACATAACCCTCATTTTCCAGCAGGGAAAAACACTGAGTTAAGTGATGATTCTCAAGCCCCATAACAAGTCAGAGATAAAGTCAGGAAGACACATTCATTCTTTCAACAGATGTTTATTAAGCATCTACTCTTTACCTCTTTACCAAGCAGTGAGCTAGGCTCTGGGGAAGCAGCAGTGGACAAATGCTAATCTCCAGGAAGCATTTTAATGAAAAAAAAAAAAAACAATGGAAAAGCAGGCAATTTTAGCTGTTGAGAGCTAACATGGTGACAGTAAGCAAGACAGAGAGTGACAAGGCTGTGATCATTGTGGACCGATGGCCAAGCAGGCGCTCTCAAGGGGAGTGACATTTCTGCTGAGGCCTGAATAACAAGAAAGAAGTGGAAAGCATTCCAGGGAGGAGGAAGGACAGGGACCAGTCTCAGGCATGTCCAAGGAATGCACTGGCCAATGTGGCAGCATCGTGGTGAGGAAGGGAGAGGGTGGGATGACATGAGGTGGGAGTATAGAAGGTAAGCAAGAATAAAAATTTTGCAACTATTGTAATGCTATATTTTCCATTACCCTACATCATCATGCCCAGCAGTGTGACCTATTGAATCAATAGGTTTTAACATATGAGGAGAAAGTACTAGAGAAAATAAAGTCATTGTTCAAATTTTACCGTAAAATTTGATGAAGAGAGAGTTATAGCCAGACAATAGTTAGGAGAGTCAAGATTTCTAGAGAAGAGAGATTTTTTTAATCTGAAAGTTCCCTTTAAATAGCAAGAGGCAAGCCTGGTCCTTTGTCAAAGATAGGACTCTGATTGGAGAGGCTCAGATCTGATACAAGAGAAGTTCCCACCTTACCCTAGAGAGGAAATGGAGCCACTTCCAAGGCAGGGAGGCAGGAGGACAGCAGAAAGGAAGTAGAAGAGGAAGTGGTCAGATATATAGTATCTAGTTCCATTGCCCCCTCACTGGAACCATTACCCAAGGCTGCAGATGTTAGACAGAATCAGTAGATTCCCAAACAGTGAAGTTTGTTCCTCACTTTCCTGGTCACAAACTGGAAATTTTTCAAACTAAAACTGGTGTTTGAAATGCAGTTTCAGGTCCCACCCTATCCTATCCTCACCTCCAAGATAGTTCCTGATCTTATGCCTGAGTCTCTCCAATGTAGATATTCCCAAGCCACCACTGGTGGCTGGGATCCAGGCACTGAGGTCACAGAACTACTCTGGGAAAATCCAGAGCTGAGAAGGAAGGCTCTCAAACAAGATTCTACTTCTCCTGTGGCCTTTGGAAAGGCCTCTGCATACAGAAAGTCAACAATAGTTAGAAACCATAGTGCCTGGATGTATAATAAACATTTCTCCTTGGGCATCCCCTCACTTTAACCGCACCTACTGGTGCATGGGCATTCAGAACCGGCTCCCAGTGCTGGCTCCACAGGCTGGCCCAGGCACACAAGTGGTGCAGGGTGTGCAGCTTGGACGAGGTGCACAGGGGGTAGTCACACAGGAGGCAGAGGTGGAACACGGATTGCAGGGGAGTCTGTGGAGAGATAGAAAGGCGAACAAAGTTAGTGATGGGAAATGAGTGATATGTGATGGAGAATGAAGGAGTCCCCGCTCCAAAACTACAGAACAGGGACCCAAGAGAAGCTTTGGCCATTGACCCCTACTGTGCACCCCTAGGACTAGACTGAGTGATCTTAAAATGCCTTCCAAAATGAGGTTTTCTATATGAGAATCAGGTTCTATCCAGTAGGATAGAAAATACAAAGAGGGACTGACAAGAGAGCAAAAGCAAGTCCAACAAACCTGCTGGGGTCTATACTCAAATCTCCTGCTCAAGGAGCAGCCCCATGTCTACCCTCCCCAGTCAGGGCTACACCAAGCAGCCCCACTGGAGACCTGGCAATGGATCCAAATGGACAGTCACTCCCTTCACATTCTGTCAACAATGCACAGTGTGAGCAGAGGACACAGCAATGGGTCACTCAGCAGAAGCATAAACCACCTTCTTCTTTGTAGACAGCACCATTGTTACCCTGAGAATCTCATGAGAATTGAGCAAATGATTTGTCCAAGTACCTAGACCACACATACTTGCAATCCTCGCTCTCTAGAAGTTTCCGGTACGTGGCAATCTCGCACTCCAGCCGGGCCTTGACATCCAGCAGCACCTGGTACTCCTGGTTCTGCCGCTCCAGGTCAGCCCGGATCTCGGACAGCTGCTCCTCCACGTTGCTGATCAGGACCTGCATCTGGGCCAGCTCAGTGCCGAAGCGGGCATCAGCTTCACACAGGGAGCTCTGCAGACAGTCTTTCTGTAATGGGAAATAATGGGGTAAGAGACCCAGGTGTCCCAAAATTCAGCAGTGAAAATCATGGCCAACCTCACCATGGAGCACATTCCAAGAGGTCACAGGACATTCCCAGAACTCTAGAGGAATCACCGCCAATATCATCATGACTTTTCACAAAAAAAAATCTAACTTGAGGAACAGTGTCCTGTTCATCCCTGGATTCCCAATACCTGACAAAGTAGACACCCAGTGAAATCTCGTGGAATGAATGAGTGCCTGAACCCCCGCACGTTATTCTAAAGGAAGTGGAGTTGACTTGTAAGAGGAACCATTTCTCAGCATCCAACTAACCCTGACAGCAAGGCACCTCCCCCAAGGAGGGAGGGACCCAGACCCTGAGTTCTGACTGTCAGTGGAACTGATGAGTGGGACTTCTGAGAGATGCTGCTAGCAGGCCATGGCCAGTGGCACCAGCAGCATGGTGAGGGTGGAGGACCGTACCAGGCTGTGCTGGGCCTGAAGCTCCACCTCCAGGGCGTTCACCGTGCGTCTCAGCTCCAGGATCTCCGACTGGCAGCACCGCAGCTCCTCGGAGCAGGACATGTCCTGCTTGCTGATGCTTTCAGACTGAAGCACAAGGGCACAGAGATATGATCACCCCCCTGCCCAGGTAGAAGCCAGGGTCCCTCCCTGCTCCGAGGCAGCACCCTCACCTGATCTTGGAACCACTCTTCCAGATCATTGTGGTTGGTCTGCACCATGGCTTCATAGTGGCACCGCATCTCCTGCAGCACCCTGCTCATGTCCACGGTGGGCTCAACATCCAGCTTAATCTGGAGCTTGTCCCCCAGCTGGCTCCTCAGAATGCTCACTTCCTGCAGGAATAGAAGGACCCACACCCTGAGTGAGGAAAGAGCTTTTGACAGAGCAGATGGCACCTGAACTCCTCCCCAGACAAACAGCATGAGGGGAGACCCCACTGGTGCACTGATGTAAAAGGTCTTGCCCACGGTCCACTGGGAAGAGCCCACTTGGACACCTTCCTAAATTGACAAGGCAAAACTTTAGACAAGAAACTCCCCCTCTGCCACCTCCCACACAGTCAGCCTGACTCCAAGACCCCGATCAACCCTTCATCCCGATGCCACCTGAGCCCAGGTTCGAATCCTAGAGCCACAAGGTGAGCTCCCTTTTCTGCCAGTGCCCTCCCTCAAGGGTCTGCAGGCCCAGGCCCACACCTGTTCGTGGTTGCTCTTGAGGAAGAGCAGCTCCTCCTTCAGGGACTCCTGCTGGGCCTCCAGGTCAGCCTTGGCCAGGCTCAGGTCATCCAGGAGCTTGTGCATCCCACACATGTCCGCCTCCACCATCTGGCGCAGGGAGAGCTCACTCTCATGCCTTCCAGCACAGGAAACGTTAAGGTCAGCAGAATGATAAGGATATCCCCTCTCAGCTGCCTCTGTTTCCCATTTCCTTTACCAACTGGAATTCTCATTTGCTCACTGTGCTCAGTCCTGGCCTCAGAGATGAATTAGACTCAGCCCCTCTACTCAATCTGCTCACAGTCTAGCAAAGAACTCCTAGCAGATATCATTTTTACCATCAGGCATTGAGGCAATTTTGATTCCAAAAGATTAACCTGCTTGCCTATGACAATGTATCTTAGGATCCAGGACAGATCTCGCACCACTTGCTGATCTATCACTTAAGCAGGTTAAGCAACCACCAGGTGCCAGGTCAGTGATTTGCTCCCTTATTCCTTGTATTGGGCTACTTCTCTATCTCTGATCTTTGTTTAGTAGAAATGAGGGGTACCTGAGGGCCCCATAGGTAAATCTGGACGCTGACCCATCTGTAAGTGGATCCTCTAATTATGTATGAAATTCAATGACTGTCCTTGCTCAGTTTATTCTTGAAATCACCTTATCTGCCCCTAGTTAGTGAGCTCAGGCAGCCTTATCTTCTTCCATTTTAGGAAAATAATTGAAGGAGGACTAACTCTAGGCTATATCATACATGCTAAATTTGGTGGTGTTTTTTTCTCATCCACCTTCTATTAATTTTGTTTGTAATAAAAATTTTTATTTGGGGAATTTAGGAAAGAAGAAACAAGACAGTAATTCAGTTAATCAAGTGTTTGGCCATTGGGACTTAGGATGGAGGAAGGAGTCACTCTGAGCCCTCTTCTAGCCCTACTTACTTGATTCTAAAGTCATCAGCGGCCAGCTTGGCATTGTCAACTTGGATAATCAGCTTGGTATTCTCAGCCTTGCTGCACAGGATCTGAGGAAAAGCAGGAAGACAGTTCACACACAAAACATCATACTCTGGGCTCCAGCTCTACAGGTAGCAACTACACTCATACTCAAGAGAATCCAAGAACCCAAAGCTCCTTGAACCTTCAGGAGCTTTTAGCCTGCCATGCCCTTCCACCTTCCTCAGACCCAGCACACCCCAGGCTACTCCAAACCACACCTTCTGCTGGAGCTCCTCAATAGTCTGGAAGTAGGACTGGTAGTCTGGACACATGGTGGACTCGTGGCACTTGCTCGACTCTCGAATCCTGGTCTCTAGCTCCGTGTTCTCCTGCTCCAGTTGGCGCACCTTCTCCAGGTAGTTGGCCAGGCGATCGTTCAGGAACTGCATGGTCACCTTCTCGTGGCCATTCGGGGCCCCTTCCCCATAGTTCTCACAGACTCCAATGTTGCCGGGAATGTTGCAGGTCCCTGGCAAGGGGCAAGCAGTGCGGCAGCTGTGGGGCATACAGAGGCTGGGTTTGCCCAGAGGGGTTGCCCCCACACGCACTCGGTTGGCATGTGCCACGGTGGCCGACAGGCACAGGGAGGCAGCCCTGGCCTCTGCCCCAGGCTGGCCCACAATGTCAATGGAGGAGCCACAGATATTTGTTGCTACAGGCATCCTGGTGCTGCCTGGACACTGGGAGGAGCTGATGCAGCAGGAAGTCATGGTGTTAGGCTGAGTTTGCACAGAAGGTTCAGATCAGCTGAGAAGACCAAGCCACTGAGTCTGCCAACCTCCCTCCCTCCTGAGCCTTTTATACCCCATCCCAGGTGGGTGTTGGCTCCATGCCTTGACCTCAGTGCCTTGATTCTCTCCCTATTGTACCGTCATCCTGTTACTCAGCTGTTGAATTTACCATTAAGAGTTCCTCGCCTCATTAAAGGAATGTTGATGAATTTGAGGTACCTGGCTCTTTGATATCAGGTTGTGTGTTGATGGAAAATCAGAAGCTTTTTATTGTTTTTCAAAGAGCAAAATCCTTTTGGCCATCAGAGGTTTATTCCTTGACTAGAGTTGGCCTCCCTGTTGATGTGCCCACAGTGAAGGCATGACTATTCCTGTTGGTCACTGGGGTGGCAAGAGAGATAAATCCCTATGACCACAGTGGTGCTCACCTGGGCTAAGATTAACCCAGCCTTTCCTAATCAGGAAAGAGACTGCTTCTTTGCTGGTAGATATTATGGGTTTTGATTACCAAAAATTTCACCATTCTTCTTTCTTCAGTTGTGTGTCTCTCAAACTCAGTTTGAGGGGCAATAAAACTTTAATTAAATCCATTCATTCAACATGCATCTCCTGGCACATTCTATGTGCCAGGCACTATGCCACACACCTGCCGTATGGTTATTTAAGCCTGGCATAGTTCCTGTCCATCAGGAAGCAACTCAAACTTGGGTAGCCATGGATGTTTCAAGTCGGTTGTCTGAGAAGCTCATCAGTATGAGGATGACCCTGAACCTTGCCTGATCTGGACCAGGAATAAGCCAGAAACAAATAAAAATGAACAACAATCTTTTTTTAATCCCAAATAAGAACTTGGCCCTGAAACTCAATGGACACTGAGTTATCAAAGTCAGTATGAGGGAGTTTTTCCTGCCTTACTTCCTTGATTCTAAAGTTCTTCATTCAGCATTTACCATATGTGTTAGGAGATTTATCAAAAATATTGTTTAGGGACGCCTGGGTGGCTCAGTTGGTTAAGTGACTGCCTTCGGCTCAGGTCATGATCCCAGAGTCCTGGGATCGAGTCCCACATCAGGCTCCCGGCTCAGCGGGGAGCCTGCTTCTCCCTCTGACCCTCTCCCCTCTCATGCTGTTTCTCATTCTCTCTCTCTCTTTCTCTCAAATAAATAAATAAATAAAATCTTAAAAAAAATATTGTTTAATCCTTCCTACCATTCTGTAGAGTGGATATTCTTATCTTAATTTTACAAAAGAAATAAATAAGGCATTCGGGACCAGAGATGTAAAGTTATTTTTCTAAGATCTACCCCAATATGAAGTGGCAAAGCCTGTTCTATCAGTTTCTTTTGACTCCAGAGCCCATTCTTGTTCTCTTCACCTTGACCACCCCCACATCCCTCATCCCACGCCCCCAATAGGAGAACAACTGTGTCATTGCCAGAACCAAGAAAGATTATAAGGTCTATAAACTGGTAAGAAGTTAAAATAAGAATCTGACATTTTATATTATTCTTTGTATCTCAGAAAATACAAATGTTGGGGTACCAAAGAAATAGGGCAGGGTTTCTCCAAGGACCATGCAGAAAGATGCCCAGGAGAAAGTTCCATTTCCAAATTATTATACTACATCCCACACCCGACAAGCTCTCGGTACCGGGGGACCAAGACAGCTGACTGTTAAGGTCCCAGAAGTTTTCTCTCAAAATTTATGGCAGGAAATAGATTGTCCCCTAGGACTGAGAATGCCTAATGTGGAGTAAGAACCCCCCCAAAGTGGTTATAACTATATCTTTGTGAAAATGAATATCTTCCAGTCCTCTGAGCAATGAGCAAAAGCTGAACAGATATCTCTATAGGGACCAGATATGTATCTGTGAAACATAAGCTATTGGAGTTCTATCAAGAAGAAATACAGAATTTGAGACTTCTGTCCAGATTGGGTTTCCCAGGAAAGGTAACTAGTGGTCAGCCCTGTCCTAAGGGTTACTCAGAGCTCATCAATGAATAGCTCTTTATAGACACCATAATTAGAAGACATCACCAGGTAAGGCGAACTCATCCTTCAGAGGCCTCTGGGTGCAATCTGCATAGGTTACATCTTCAAACATCCCTTTGTTGCTCTCCTCTGCCTCATCACATAGCAACAAGCTTCTCTATAAACCAGAGAACTAGCTTATAAAGTCATTTTTTTTTTTTTTACTCACTAAATAGAATCTATCTTTCGGCCTTATTCTCTGCCAGGATTCATTCCATTAGTTAAAACTCATGATTTCTCTATCTCAAAATACACAACACTTGTTACTTCATAATGTCAATGCTGCAGCTTTCTGTGTCTGGTGACGCTCCTCTCTACTAAAGCTTCCTCATGGTCCTTGCATGGGCTTCTACTGAGTATGCTGTTTTGCATAATGACACTGATGTTGTATGTCTCTTTGTAAAGTTATTTGGTTCCACTGATTTGCATTTTTCTCAAAGAAGGTCAGTGTGGGGTGAGGATCCCTGCCCTCATATCTAAGACTGCCTTTCTTCCTGACCCTTTGAGAAGCGTCCCTATGGCCCTTGAGGACCAAATATGAGCCAGATTCAGTGACAAGAAGTGGTGAAAACAGTGTGAGAGACAGGAGCTTTAATCCTACTTCACTCACCTGTGTGCACAAAGTTCTCTCACTGATTCTGACTTTAGAAATACCAGTCTCTAGAGGCAGGAAGGCTACTGCAGAAGGAAAGCCCAAGCTGTAGTCTTGAGACGCTATTTTCAAACATGGTGTTGTTACAGATGGATGCATCTCAACCAGTGGGAGGGAAAGGTATGGACTTGAAGACTAGCACCCAGAAATTTTGCCTAGCCCACAGCCTACCTTTCTATGGCATGGCTCCTGCTGCAGGAAGATGCATGGAGCATCCAAGGGTTCATGCCCTGAATAGGAGCATTACCCATCATATAACGCAATGGATGCAAAGATTGAAGACAGCTCCCGTGTGTGAAGCCTCATACTGTCATGTCTTTTCAGTGTTAGGAAATGGTGCCAGAGAAAATTGTAGGTCAAGAAAATCACAAAAAAGACTCTTGAGAGAAGAGTAATAAATAATAATAGTAAGTAATAAATAATTTATTATTCTAGGTATGCAACTCTTGGGGCTTTGACAAATGGAAAAGGCACACTTTTATTCAAATTAGGTAGGATTTACCATCAGTTTCTTAGATGCAGTCCTATAATCCACAAAGTTTATTCACTTATCAATGTTGTTTTCCTCCTACCGTTGGGAATGCAGCTATAAAAGACAGAGTCCCTGACTTAAAGTGGGGGAGACATTTGTGACAAGGCACCACAGTGGTGTGTGGGGGTGGTGCCACACACACTCTGAGGTCTGCAGATATGTCACCATCTTTTTTCCCATTACCCTGTTGATGGCTCAAGTGCAGAATCTACTTTTCCTTCATAATTGTCTATTCTGTATACCAAGCAATTCTCTGTGACACCAGCTGGTCGTCCTATAATTCAATTTAATTTTGATATTATCTACATAGATTTAGCATCAGATCTCCCAAGGTAAGGACTCAGTCCCACAAGACTGCCCCTACCTCAGACACCAATCACAAGTCCCAGGTTGTCACCTGTACTTCTGAATGACTGGCTATAAATCAGGGTTCCCATGACCCCTTCCTTGGGTTTGATAATTTACTAGAAAGGCTCACAGAACTCAGGGAAACATTTATGTTTATCAGTTTATTATAAAGGACACAGGTGAATAGCCTAAAGAGACACATAGGGCAAGATATGTGGGAAGGGGTGCAGAACTTTCAGACCCTCTCTGACCAAGCCATACTTCCCACACCTCCACATGTTCACCAACCCAAAAGCACTGTGAATCTTGTACTTTGGGTGTTTTTATGGAGGCATTATCATGTAGGCATGATCAATCACTGAGGTGGAAAAATGCCAAGATTCTAATCATAGCTTAGTCTTTGTGGTGACCAGCCCCTATCCAGAAGCCCACCCAGAGTGGCTTTATTAGAACAAAAAACATTCTTATCACCCACGAAATCCCAAGGGATTTAGGAGCTCTGTGTCGGAAATCAGCGTCAAAAAACAAATATTGGAACAAAAGATGCTCCTAGTGTTCTTATCACTTAGGAAATTACAAGAGTTTTAGGAGTTCTGTGCCAGGAACTGGGGGCAAGAGACCAATATACATATTTTTTATAATTTTCCCAGCAATGGGAATAGAAAATACCCAAACCTCAATTTCTGAGCTGCCTGACCTCAATGAAGTTGCATAACCTTTAAAGGCACCTGTTTCTTCCTATGAACACTTAAAATGATATTGATACCCAGGGCTACTGGTAAGAGTAAAGGATACCAGGTAGATAGAACTCCTAACATAATGCCTAGCACAGAGTAAGCACTTAAAAAATGTCATTTCCCTTCTCTTTCAGGGTCTCCAGCCATCATCATCACCCCCTTTAGAAAGCCTAGTGTTTTCAGAAAAATAAAAATCAGAACGGCTTATAAATGCATGAATATATGCTAGCTTTTTGATGTAGTCCCACTTGTTTTTTATTTTGTTACTTGTGCTTTATGTGTCATATCCAAGAAATCATGACCAAGACCTATTTTTTCCCATGTTTTCTTCTAGGAGTTGTATGGGCCGGATCTTACACTTAAGTCTTTAATACAGTTTGGGTTAATTTTGGTGAGTGGTGTAAGATAGGGGTGAATGGCCATGTTTTCCCAGACCATTTATTGAAGAGACTGTATTTTCTCCATTGAGTATTATTGGCTCCCTTGTCAAATATTAACTGGATATATATACATGGGCTTAGTTCTGGGCTCTTGATTCTGTTACATTGGTCTATGTGTCTATGTTTATGCCAGTGCCATGCTGTTTTTATGTCTATAGCATTATAATATAGCTTGAAATCAGGGAATGTAATGCCTCCTGCTTTGTTCTTCTTCAGACATCAGTATTTTTTTAAAGCTCCCCAAGTGGTTCCAGTGTTCAGTCAAAGCTAAGAAGCAGTGACTTAGAAGAACAAGGAAAGAGAGAATGGGAAAACCATTGTGGTATTGTGAAAACCAGCACTTTGGAGCCACACTTGTGTGGTTCTGGCTCGACTAAGGCTTTTAAGCCACAGAGATTTCATTTTTCTCCTGTGGAAAGTGAAGTTATAAAATCTGCCCTGGGAGCTAGGAGGATTCACACACCCCGGAAAGCAGAGTTCAGTTGCTAACTACATCTAATAAAGCAGGACATGGCCATAAGACCTTATCTGCAATTCTGAGATCCAAAACATTCTGAAAAGCCAAGTTCTCTCCTAACTCGTTTGTCTTTGTCTAGTGTTTATTTATCCCACTTAGGAGAACTATCCATATACTTCATGGCAGAATCAGTAAGGAGTTTGTTCACCAGGTTTTCCCCCACAGCCATCAGAGGTCTGGGAGAAAGAGCCCCCAGCCACTGGGGCTCTGTAAGGAATCCACTCTCTCGTGCTCTTCACATACCTTTCCAGTGAATTCCAGGATTAAAATGTTGAGTCTGGTGTGTGATTGAAGTCTGTGAAGGTAGAGCCACAGCCCTGTGCTATGTGGGTACCTGTCCGACATGTCCATCACCTGCAGAGGAGGGGCATTCACAGAAAGGAAAGAAGCACTTCAAGGGCTCAGCTCCTCCTTGGCCTAGCATCTGGGAAGGAGCCGGACATGGTGTCCAGAACACAGAGGGAAACCCGAGCTAGAAGGAGAGGGTCTCAGACAAGAGCACTTTCTTCACAAAACCATGAGATTAGGTCAGGTCTGTATGTCCCACAAGTAGGCTGTGAGCCGGGTCATCTAAACGCATGACCCATAGATCCCTTTTGCTGTCATCAACATGGAGCTGAATCCCCTTTCGACCACCCAGTGACAGGGAACCTGGGGTCCTTTATTCCCTATTGACCAGTATCAGAGTAAGAGAAGGCTCCCAAGTCCTGGCTGTGGTACTTAGTGACAGGCCCTAAGGGCAGGTGACCCAGAAGGCAGGACCAAATTATTTGGCCCCTTCTCCACCGCAGGAGAGCCTCCTTCTAGGGCTGACAAAGCAGGATTAGGAATTCGTTCTCATTTAAGGAGGGGGTGTTTCTAGACAGTCTCTGCTCCCAGCACTGCCCCTTACTAGCTGTGTGGCCCAAAGCAAGTCAGCCAGTTCTTCTGGTCCTCTGTTCCCCACTGAAAATGCAAGCTCTAGAATAGACCATGGGCTTGAACTCTTGATCACAACCCAAGTAAGAATTACGCTGCACATTTTGCAACCCAACACACACATACATATTATTTTCTATTCTGTTCTCTCTCTCGCTCTCAAGCTGATCAAAATCCACTAAAATGACTTCACAGACCGTTAATGGGTCACAGCCATTGTTTAAAATAACCGCACCCATGACCATTGTAACTCAGTGAAATAACCTGACAACAGTAGACACACTCAATAGACAACTTCACTTATTAATTTATTCATTTAATTTATTGGCCAGGATCCAGAAATGAGATGCAGCTCCCCAAGTGCTACAGAAGGAAAATGGCCCCACTAAGAAAACTTGGAAGTCAAAACACATGCGGAAGTCATGAGAAGCTGCAGAGCCACAGCGCCCCACCTCAGAGATGAACCATTCATAAGTGGGCGTCAGCCACAGGTGAGTCTCTGACTTCCTGCGTCCCTCTCATCTGCAGCAATGGAAGGATCCCCACTGCCCCATGTACAGGATCTGCGGCTACCCTGGCAGCCTCTGATGTGCACAAGGGGTGGGCTAAAGGAGGAGGTGCCAGGTGGGGCTTGTGGGGTACAGGTCACAGGATGCCCTTGTGTGTTGCCTGAGGGAGTGGTGTGTGGATTGTGAAGACATTCTGCAACCCGGACATGCAGCACCCGAGCCCCAGAAAGACCAAGCAGTAGAACACAGGGGTGCAAAGGTGTTGGAACTACAGAAAAATTAGAGTGACTTCAACCCCTTCCTGCTTCAGCCAGAGACAAGAGGGGCTGTGAGCTCCTCAGGGGTGCAGAGCAAGTCAGCCACAGGGTCCAGACTGCGGCCCAGGACTCCTGACTCCAGCACGTTCTCTTTCCTCTACACCAAACATTTCCTATTAAAAGGCCAAATGGTGAATATTTGGCTTTGCAGGCCATACAGGCTGTTTGCACTACAACTGCTCAACTCCACATTGTGGCACAGGGCAGACTTAGATGGTATGGAAGCAAAGGGGTGGGGTCGTGTTCCAGTAAAACTTTAATGACCAAAACAGGCAACAGCTGGATGTGACCTGTGAGCTGTCGCTTGCCAACCCTGCTCTACACAGCACAATGAATGAGGCCTGAAAATTGGATCCCTCAGAGCACGTGGGGAGCATGTTGGCCTGCCCTGGAGCCAGAGGGCTGGGGCAGGGGAAGGGCCTCACAAGGGTGGACTCCAGAAGTGGACACTGGACCTTGGACACTGGACCCTCCACTGCACTGAAGTATTTAGACGGAGACTGGAAGTCCATCCAGATGCTCTTCAACCTCAGAGCAAAGCAAAGGGGCCTAGACAGTGGTGGTTGGTGTGGTAGTGTCCCTGGTGCTTCTACCCCTGTTCTTTCTGAAATTTGGGTGTGAAATGGCGCTGAAAAGTGACTCAGCTTCCATAGCCACTGGGCAAGTCACAAGACAGGGGCACTTGTTGCAGACGCAGATTTTCTTTAACCAACATTAATTGAGCCCTTAGGGTATGCCAGACATCATGATGGACAGTTGAGATGCACTCTGTCCCACTGACTCTGTGGAGGAGGTAGAATTACCCCCCTTTCCCCAGGGAGAAGGAGACTGCCATGCACGGAGGTTAGGAGACCTGCCCCAATCACACTGCTAGTGGTGGTGGGACTGGGATCCCAGCACAGGTTTTGTGAAACTGAAGTCGCTGATGGTTTCCCTTGTGGCAAGGGGCTCATTGGTGTATTTGGTTACGTATTTAGGGCTTAGAGAGAGGACTTTTTGGAAACGAATTTATCTTGACCAATTGCTCAAAAAGATAAAATTCTTAGGAAATTTCTATTTAGCCAAATTGAGATCATTGCATGCATGTGCTAAAATCTACGAAACACACAAAGAATTGTTTTGTTATTCACGATCTTCCCAGTTAGCACCCAGCATCTCCTTTCCTGATCACATTGCAGAAGTTTTCCCAATATCATAGGGAAGGTCCCATTCAGTGCAATTCAGTCCACAAACTATCTTGGTTATTCTCCCAGTCACTGTGTCCAACCACTGGGCCTTTCTTTTCTGGAAGCTTCTCTGAACCCAGTTCTGCCCTGGTTGGCCCTCACTCCCACCCCGTGAAGGGGGCCTTGCTCTAGGGCAGTGAGAGGCAGACCCAACACTGTGCACCAGTCTCCTTAATGGCCTCAGGGGGAGTCACATCTTTGAAACACACGTCCTAACTTTTCCAGTCCCCACTCAGGGAGGATCCTGCTACCTGTGGGAGTCTCTCTCAAACATCAAATACACCAAAGGTTTTATTACTTTACTCTGGTCCTGCCTAAGTTTTCCTATAAACTGGAGTTAATTAAATCCAAATGCTTTGATATGAGGACAGAGTTCCTCTGCGAATCCACATATGTGTAGCACTGGGTCCACTTTCCAGGAGGTCCTGGTGCTGGTGGGCATAAATATTTCCCAAAGTCTACACCCATGGCTTTTTCATCCAACAGAAAAGAGAGATGGGCTAGGCAGGAGGATAACTTGCAACCTCTCTCACTTGGAAGCACCATCTGAACACAGAAGATGGTGGCCATCCATGTCCAGCAGAGGGGGCAGCACTCCGAGCTTGGTATCATATAAAAAGATTTAACAGGCATTTCGGTGGTCTGACAGGTCTTGGCAAGTCAGATGACACACAAGGGTGGAAACAGGGGCCCGGTTGGATTGGACAGTATGCTCTGAGGGAAAAGGAGCCTACAGAAGTCCCCAAAGGGCCCAGGGGCCTGGACTCCTGGCCTGCAACCCCTGTCTGATGGCTACAGCTCTGGCCACAGCCTGGGGTCTGTGCTCTTACTGAGCCACATGCTCCAAGGATAAGGAGATTCTGAGTTTGGTGGTTTCCAGTTATTTTTTTAAAGGGGAAATATAGTCCCAGGATGGAGTTTCAGCATCTCAGAGAAAATGCCTCTGTTCTTAAGGACATGGAAGAAGGAGAAGGGAAAAATATTTATTAGCCTGAAATAATAATAAACCTTGGTGCTTGGAGAAAACATAAAGGGCTCAGAGAGACCCCCTAGACTTCGATTCCCACCTGTTGGTTGTATGTCTATGAGCACATCTTTCCAACTCTCTGGGCCTTAGAGTCCCCATCTGTAAATGGAAGAGGCTGGGCCAGATCATCTGGAAGGCTCCTTATGATTCTGACAGTTTAGGACAGTGCTGGCAAATAGAACTTTCTGGAATAATGGAAATATTCTACATCTGCCCTCTTCAGTATGGTACCCTTAGCCTCATGTAGGTATTGAGCACTTGAAATGTGGGTTGTACAATTGAGGAACTGAATTTTCCATTTTATTTAATTAAAAATTCAATAGCCACCTGCAGTTTGTGGCTACCATATTGGACAGAACAGGCCTAGGATTTTAGAACCCAAGATCTGGTTCTGTTCAGTCTGCTGTGTTTATCAAGCTAAGCACATTCTAGGCAAATTTACACAGGGCTTGAAATCAAGAAGGACGGCTGGTTGGTACTCAGTTATGAGAATATCCAGTTGGCCAGAAGCTCCTCTCCCTTGGCATTCCAGCTCACTGAAATGTTACCCTCACCTCCACACTCAGGAGCCACAGCTGGCTAAGCAGTGTGTTTGTGTCTCCTGTCAGGCTCACAACCCTGCCTGCCAGGCCTGCGCGCAGCATCATGTCCCGAGAGCCCCAGGCAGCTGCAGGAACAAATCCATCTCTCATCATTTCTTGGCAAGTCCAGAGGGCAGATCTTTAATAGAAACATCACCTCAGCTCATGAAGGAGGAACGGTGTGTTTGGAAGTTGAGGTTCAGAAAGGTGTGCGAGATTCCCATTTCTGGTGCTCTCCTCTTCATCTGCCATGGCCAGCCTTGCCAAGTCGGGTCCTTTACTGAGCCTCTCACATTGACTTTCCCACTGTCACAACCTGAGGTGAGGTCCCCTTAGCTTCTTCCATACACTCCTATCAGCTTTCCCCCTGCCCCTCAGCCATCCTTTTGACACTCCTCGGTGAAACTTTCTAAAATATCACTCCGGCCATGCCATCCTGGGGCTCAGAACCTGCAGCAGCCCTCCCGCTGCCTTTGGGATGGAGTCCAGGCTCTTTGTGGGGTACCCAACCACCCACCATGGTCTGATACCTTCCTACCACATGAGCTTTATTCCCACCAGGCTTTCACAGGGACACCTGCTGCTCTAGCCACTCTTGAGCAGGACCTCTGCTTCCATGCAGGCCCCATGCATGTCTACCTCTCGTTTGCTCTATAGACATTCAGGCCCATCTCAAATGCCACCAGCTGCATGACGCCCTTCCCTGCTTTCCCCAGGCTAGTACTTTCTCCCAGTCTTTGCTAGTGTGTGCTCTTTCTAGGTAGGAATGTGGCTGTCTAGCAGAGTGGCTCAAATAAATGCTTCAGTGGAAGCAAATGGACCTGGGTTCAAATCTTTGCCCTTGCATGTAACTTTGGGCAACTGGTTAACCCATTCTCCAATCCTTGGTGTCTTTTTTCTAAAATGGACACGATGCCTCCCTTACACGGTGGTTGCACAAGGTACTATAGGCTGTTTTATGCAATATGCTCAGCACAGTACCAGGTGCATCATAAGTGCTCAGTAAGTGGTAGTCATGGTTATTATTATTATCATCATCATCATCTGGCCCTTATTGAGGAAGAGTGGGGTCTTACACACACTGGTCTCAGAGCCCTCTCCAATCCTCGGCATCTGGACAGCGGGGATCACTTGCATTTTTTTGTAGCCCCTGCACCCAGCTGTAGTTTGCAAATATGAGGACTCAGAATTACGAATTGCTTGAATCTCCCTGGGGCCTAACAGCCTATACTGAGTCCTGGGTCTACTTCTTACTAGTTGTATGAGCAAGTTTCTTAACCTCTCTGGGTCTCAGTTTCCTCATTTAGAAAGAGAAAATAATGGTATCTTTCTCACAGATTGTCACAAGGTGTAAATGGGGCATTAACAAAATGTCTGGAGGACTACCCAGGGCTTAGCCAGTCCCTAATGCCAAATCTGCACGTAGGAGGCCATTAGTGAAGGTTATTTGAATGAATGAATAAATGAATGATCCCATTGTACCAGTTGTAATGAGGTGGAGGGGTGGGGTTATAACAGTATTATTCTCAATTACGGTAGTTTGGCCTAGGTTTCTGGCATAATTAACTCCCTCTTCTCTTTATTCTTTTATTACTTGGCTCTGGACCGATTGCCTGGCTTTAACTAGTTTATGGCATGCAGGACTTTCTAGCGAGTGCCTCCCAAGCCTCTGTGGAAACAGACGGGGCATAAAAATAAATATAGAATTTGGCCACATTCCTCTTGAGCCCAACTGAGTAGAACTGGCTGGTGGATACAACAACAAAGCGACAAATAGAGAAAGATATGCTTGCAGGGCTACTGGATGGGGCTTTATTTACCAGTTAAAAGAATATGTTCTTGAGGCAGAAGAGACAACCAGAAACATCAGCAAAGAGAGCAATGGGCAGGTGGAAGTGAGAAGCCGCTTCTAAGAAGTGGGGGCTAGGGCGCCCCCTGCAGATCAGAGCATGTTGCACACAGCCCACCTCCTGGCGCAGCTGCTGGAAGGCTTCCTTGCTGGCCCCTGACTGTGGTCAGACTCTGCCTGAGGAGGCTCCAGGCACCCAGCTCAGGTCTCTCCAGGATCCAACAATGCTGAGGAACTTCAGTAGCGGCCCGGAGGGCAGGGCACAGAAGGCACGCAGACGGTGCGGGGCACACAGATGGTGCGGGGCATGCTGGGGGAAGGTGCACAAGGGGGACAGGAGGGAGTGGAGCAGGGGTTACAGGGTAACCTGTGGAAGAAAGGCACATGGGGCAGGATTAGAAAAAAAGTCCAGCTCAGCAACATGTGCCGTGGTTCTGCCCCCCAGGTGCCTCTCAAACTCACCCACTGCTCACCTTCTCCACTCATCCTCCCTAGTCCCACCTCCATCACCTTTGCCTATATGACCCCAGCGGCCCCCTCACTGGTCTCCGCAGCCCCTCTCTTTCCCCTCCTAACCACTATCAACTTCGAGGGCAGAGCGATCTTCTACAAACACAAATAGAAGCATGCCCCTCCCTGCCTAAAACCTTCAGTGACTCCACGTGAGCCATGATGAAGAACAGCTTCGAACTTCAACTCAACTGTCACATCCTCCTTGAAGCCCTCCCTGATCTCTCTGTATCAAGTCCCCCAGGGGTACCATGTGCCTACTCCCAGAGTGATTGGTGGTTATTCTGTCACGGTCCGTCTCCCCATTAAACAGTGAGGTCAGCAGCCACATATGTATGCGCACCCTGCAAACCTGGCCAGGAGCAGGCATGTCATAAGAATGTATTGAATAAGATGAACTAAGTAATTCATACAGAAGGAATACATGGCAAAAGGAGAAAGGATGATCTCAGAGACTGACAGGTGTGGGCTCAAAACCAGAAACAACACCCTGAACAATAGATGGGAGCCAAATAGCCCAGAAACCAGACAGGTGCCCAGGGACCACATCCAGCCTGGAATATGTTTCATATGGCCGGCACTGTATTTTTTTTAATTTGTTGAAGATATTTAAAAATCAGAAGAATTTAATATTTAAAAGACATCCAGATCCCCAGCTTCTCTTGAACAATCGAAAGACCCAACCGTACTGGATCTGCATCTCACACGGTAGAAACAGCCTTGGGGGGTGGGGGCAGTGCCCTCATTGGACTAGGCGTAGCTCTCTGGTCCTCCAGAGCCCCACAGTGACCTGTGTCACTCATGCACTTTAACAGCCTGCTCCTTGAAGAGCATTTGACTTTGCAACTCTTGCCCCGGAGGGTGAGAGCGAATGACAGAAAAGCAAGGCTGAATGCTGAATAAGAAACTGCCTGCAACAGCAATCAGCCCACCAGGTGTCCACGGTCCTGAGGTGTCCTGCGCCCAGGTGACCACCATGCCCTGCTGAGCCTATCTGCACTGCCCAGCTTCCGACCCTCCCCACTGCTTACCCAGACCATGGCCAGGGCCTCCTAAACATGTTCCTTGCCTGGACCCTCCTCCCTCTACTCTGTCCTTCCTGCAGCCATCCGTACCGTCTTCCTAAAGAGCAGCTTTGAGCTTTCACGGACTTAGTCAAGAAACATTTACCGAGCATTTACTATGTGCCAGGTGCAGGAGATAAAAATGTCTCTGAGTTCTAGTTGTTCATCTCACTGGGGAGATAGGCAGTTGAGCAAATTCTATCATTTCCTCCCCCGCCCCCCAAAAAATTAGACTTTTCAATTGCTATGAAATAAGGTCCTCCCTCCGCGGCATGGCCTTCATGGTTCTCAGGGATGGGCCTCACCAATCTTCCCTGTCCTCCTTCCCACCACAGCTTGATCACACTGAGCTACCCATGTCCCCCCAAGTGCAGAAAACCTTTCCCCCAAGTATGAGCTCCAGTTGCTTGCCTGTCTCCCTAAACAGATGGAAACAGCCTGAGAGCAGAGGCCTTGTCACCATCTATCCCCACATCCCCCATGGTGCCCCGCACCTGGGAAGTCCTTGGAAGGAGTTTGCTGACACAGAAAGGAACACAATGGTCTCCCCAGTGGGCCAGGTTTGGGATGGCAGCATGAACACCTGCCCTTCTTTGGGTCATACCAGCTTTCCAACTGCTTCTTAATCATGAGAGGGCTCTATCTCATGGGTAGGCCCAGGTGCTTCCCGTGGCCTCCTCCAACCCTGGCCCGCATTTATACAGCGTCAGCAGGGCCCACTCACTTGCAGTCCTCGCTCTCCAGTAGGCGGCGGTAGGTGGCGATCTCTGACTCCAGCCGGGCCTTGACGTCCAGTAGCACCTTGTACTCCTGGTTCTGCCGCTCCAGGTCACACCTGATCTCAGCCAGCTGGGCCTCCACGCTACTGATCAGGCACTGCATCTGGCCCAGCTGGGAGCCGTAGCGGGCCTCGGTCTCTGCCAGGGTGGATTCCAGAGAGTCCCTCTAAGGCAAAGGGAAAGACAAAATAGTGGAGGAGGAGATGTATTTTCCTGGTTCAGAAAGAAGAGCTCAAGAAGAGCCACCTCTCTCTTTGGGGATGGGAATGACCCCTCCCCACCTAAGTCACTGTGGAAACTAACCCTAAAAAGGTTGAGTGAGTTATTCAAACTTAAGCAGCTGGTAGGTAACAAGTCTAGAATTTGAACCCAGGTCCATGTGATCCTAAATCCCTTATTCCTTCTTCATCCTCAGTCTGGCTTTACACCTTGGATCTGAGGTTCACCGGGCTCATCCCCTATGGCATTATTTAGATCCATGGTCTTCAGCCCTGGCTGCACATTAAAGTCACATGGGAGGTTTTAGAAAATCCTGGCGCCCAGGCCCCACCTCCAGAGACTCTGATTTCACTCATCCGGAGAAGAACCTGAGCATGGAAAGTGTTATCACTCCAATAGGCAGCATGGGTTTGGAAGGATGGACCAAGCAGAGAACAAGTGTCTACCTGCCCCATGTCAGATGTGAGACATGCCCCTTTGATCTCTGTGCTGGGTCTGGGGAGAAACTCCCTCTAGGAGACATCAGCTGGGCAAGCAACCATGGTGGCTGAATCTGGGCCTCCTCCTCCCTCCTGGATGCCTGCACCTAAGCGCAATGCCACCTGGGATCCAGCACCCACCAGGCTGTGCTGGGCCTGCAGCTCAATCTCCAGCGTGTTGACAGTCCGTCTCAGATCAATGATGTCTGACTGGTAGCTCTGAAGCTGCTCGGAGCTCGTGGCCACCTGCTGATTAAGCTCCTCCATCTGCAACGGGGGAGACAGAAGAAGGGCAGGAGTACCTTCTCAGGGACACTAGGGAGGCCGGCCCACCTGCGAGAGGCTCACCTGCGTGTTGAACCATTCCTCCACGTCCCTGAGGTTGGTCTCCACCACAGTCTCATACTGACACCGCATCTCCTCCAGCATCCTGTTCAGGTCCACGGGGGGTGCAGCGTCTACCTCAATGTTAAGGCGGTCCCCCAGCTGGTATCGGAGGGCACTGACTTCCTGAAAAGGCACAAGCATGAAGTCACATGGTCACCACCCCAGGGAGACATAAAATGATGGAACAAAAGATGCTAAGATGTCTATGTCAGAGAGGTCCTTTGAGGATTGCAGTCCACTCTGCAGCATGCCCTGTGGTCTTCCAGCTCCGGCTGGACACTCCCATAAGGGCAGAAGCACCCCATCGCCCTTCCTGTCACTTTGGCAGAAGCCGAGAGCAACTTCAGGATTTGTTTGATCTCCTTGGGCTACAAAGGGAAACCCGTGCCCCTGCATTCCCAGCCACCCTCGCAGCCCATGTTCATCTGGGACGGAGGGCAGCAGGAGTCTGGCTTTACTTGGTTCAAGGCCCGAGCGCGAGCAGGCACCTCCCTAGGCTTGGCTGCCAAGGAGAGAAAGTTGTCTCGGAGGCAGCCCCGGGGTGTGTGATGATGCCTCATTAGTGGCCTCTCAGTGCGGTTTCCAGCTCTCTGATTTAAATAGGATGAGTCAGCTACCTTAGGGCACTCAGTGAGTATGTGGTGACTGATTGTTACTTTACATTTAAGCCTAAGGAAACCCAGCCAGGATTCAGAGACCCTTGTTCTTTCAAATCCCAAGTCAAGAGGTTGAGAGTCAACTCAGATGGGCGGGGGGAGAGGAGGGGGTGCGGGGAGAGACACCAGAGCTCTGGTGGGCTTTGCAGCACACGGGTGCCCAGGGTGGAGGAATTTCCCTCCAAGGACCTGCAGGAGATGAGGGGGGAAATCAGAAAATAAAGACCTGTGACTATTAGATCAAGCATATTATATGCAAACAGGAGAGTGGAAGAAGAACAGGGTGGGGACAGAAAAAAAAACCACCGCACTCGACCCTCCCTTGGAAGGATGGGGGTCACCACAACAGCCGAGCCTGAAAGAGATGGACAGGCCATTGCATGCGATTTCTGGAACACAACCCCCTCAGGCCCTCAGGCACCACTCCACCCCCAGAATGTTTTCTCAATGCTTGCATGAGAAAAACACGTGCAGTCACCGCAAGCATCTGGCAGTCACACAAGACCAAGATGCAGAAGAGAAGGTTGCTCGCCTCTCTGAGCACGGACCAAGTGACAGGTGTTTCACACCCATGGCCTCCCTTAAAGCTCACAGCGATCTGTGTGACAGTGCCACTCTGTTTTACAGACGAGGAGCCTCAGAAAGGTTCAGTAAATTGGGCAAGTCCCAGAAACATTACGTGGCACCCCTGGGAATTTCAACCCCAAAACCTCACATTCTTCCCACTCGGCTTCCCAGGGCCACGTCAGCTTGACTTTAGGGCTCACCTGCTCGTGGTTCTTCTTGAGGCACAGCAGCTCCTCCTTCAGGGACTCCACCTGGGCCTCCAGGTCGGCCTTGCATAGGGTTAGCTCGTCCAGGATCCGGCGCAGGCCGTTCGTGTCAGCCTCCACCAGCTGCCGCATGGACAGCTCCGTCTCATACCTGTGCAAGGGCAGGGTCAGCACCTGAGCGCTGGTGCTGAACACAGAAATCAGGGAAGCCCTGGAAATGCGGGGGCTTCTCCAGCCTCTCTGAAACTAATGGAGAGCTGCCCCCAAGGATGTGCAGGGAGAGGGGGCGCCCCCATCCCCCGGCCAAACTCACTTGGTCCTGAAGTCGTCCGCAGCAAGCTTGGCGTTATCAATGTGCACAACCATCCTGGCATTCTCTGCCTTGGTGCACAGAACCTGGGGGCCAACGCACAAGAAGGGGTTCATCCAGGACGAGAAAAAGGAGAAAGAACCCAAATGAGAAGCCAGTAGCTGACAGGGCTCAGCAGCCTGGGAGTCATCCTTGCAGAAGCCCCGCTTCCCTAGAGCCCTGGGGAATAGTTGGTGAACTGCTAGTCCTTGGAGAACATGGGATTTATTTTTTAAGCACCTAGGTCTTCATAAATCCAACTGCTCCATTTGGTTGCAATGAACAATGGGAAAGAATCCCATTAAGTGTGAAGTCATTCATGGGACAGACAGATCCTTAACGACTGCTAACATTTACTGAAAACTCACCATGTACCAGAGGCTATGTTAAACACTTCACCTGCCTCACCTTGTGGAATCCTTGTGACAGCCCCACCAGGTGAGAACTCTTAGTATCCCCAGTTTACAGATGAGGAAACTGAGGTCTAGGGAAAGGCAGGGCCCTCCCAAAGTCATGCAGCAGTAGAATGGAGACTAGATCCCAGACTTCTTCCATGTTAAGGGCTCTAGCTAAACGCTCAAATTATGAACTAATCCTATGCCCTAGGGAAGTCTCTTGCCCCTGAATGTGGCTTACTGAATTAACAAGATGCAAATCTGGAATGCTAGCTCTTCTGCTCTTCTGGTTGCCCTCCCAGTGAGTCTGTTCACTGCTTGCCCTCACCTTCTGCTGTAGCTCCTCAATGGTCCTGAAATAAGACTGGTAGTCGGGACACATGGTGGCCACTTGAGACTGGCATGCCTCTTGGATCTTGCTCTCCAGCTCTGCGTTCTCGCGCTCCAGCTGGTGCACCTTCTCCAGGTAGCTGGCCAGGCGGTCATTCAGGACCTGCATGGTCTCCTTCTCGTTGCCATTGAAGGAGCCCTCACAGTACCAGCTGCAGGTGCCCATGGAGCTGGAGATGCCACTGGTTGGCCAGCAGCTGCTGGGCCAGCAGGAGCTGGAGAGGTAGGTCTTGGAGAGGCAGCTGGTGGGCCGGTAGGTGGTGGGCACGCAGACAGAAGGCACACAGGCCATGGGCTGGCAGACATAACCCAGGCACAGCTCAGGCCGGCAGTTCAGGCTGCTGGAACAGACGGAGGAGGACCTCGGGCAGCTCTTGATGGAAGCTGAACAGTTGGATGTCATGTCGGGGAGGTCCTTCTCCTCAGCAGCAGTCACCTGGATTGCCAGTGTCTGCAGACCCCAACCTGCTTGGGACTTTTTATACCCCTGGAATGAGGGGGTTCACTCTAGAAAGTCATCATGGGGTGGTGTTGTTGTTGATGCTCAGCCCCAGAGGAAGCTGCTAATTAATTTATAATTTGGTTTCCAATAAGGAGTTCCTTTCCCCATAAAAGAGGCCAAGCTAGTCATTTGGCTAAAGCAGGACACTGGGCTCCTGTCATTGATCACCAGGGGAGAGCTTCAGGACACATCTTCAAAGGATCAGCTCGGTGCCCGGGGCCTCATTACCGGGGTGGGGCTGCCAGGAGACCACAGCACCTGGCCCTGGGCCGCCAATGGCCTTGCCCACTGCACCCCTGCCTGCCCGGGCCTGAGAAAGGCTGTGGCTCTGTGGGGCAGCAGCTGTTCCTTTTAATGAGAGCATTTCCTGTGGGGAGAGGCCTGCCCCCCAAGGAGAAAGTGTGTGGGTGCTGGAAGCTGCATGGATAGTGGCAGTGGTATAAATCCAGGGAGATAGGAAACAGAACTTTGGAGGCTTCTAAACCTCTATCGTCTTCCTACCCAGGGGAAGAAGTGATGTCAGGGAGGAGAGAACAAACTCAAGACACAGACAGAAAGCCTAAGAATCAGGGGCATCTTTTCAGCTGGATGCTAGTAAGAAGGAGAGACGTGAGGACCCCTCTCTCAGAAAAGGAGATCAGTACCAGGACCATCCCCGTGAGGCAGACGCTCTATCTGGACCATCCCTGGATCCTCCCTTCATTTATCACTGCTCCACATACAGAGACGTCGAGAGTTTGAGGATTGTTTGTTGAAGGACTGGGGTGGACAGGCTGCAACAAGCTCTATTTTCACTTTTTGTCATGCAGGGCTCATTTCGGGACCTCAGAGACGGGAAGCAGTGTGAATCGGCTCCCTTGAGAAGCGACCCTCTGCAGCCCTGGGATAAGCTAAGCCAGGGGAAGCCTTGGGCATTTCTTAAGAGAGCAACAGACAAGGGGCACCTGGGTGGTTCAGGTGATTAAGCGTCCGACTCTTGATTTTGGCTCAGGTCATGATCTCAGGGTCGTGAGATCGAGCGCTGAGTTGGACTCCACACTGGGCATGGAGCCTGCTTGGGATTCTCTCTCTCCCTCTCCCTTTGTCCTCACTCCCTCTCAAAAAAAAAAAGGGGGGGGGCAATAAGCAAGACCAGTGGTTTTCAGTCCTGCCTACAATACCCGTGGGCTCACACATCACATGTTTAATATGTGGGGTTAGAGAGCCATTTTTTATTCATTAATCTTCTCAATATGATATTGGGGCGTAAGTACTTGTATTATTTTTTCTATTTCTAGAAGGGTTGGCAGAGGGCCACGGAAGGGGAAATGCCACGTAGCCCAGTTCCCTGAAATTTGTTGCACCAACCATAAATTCCAATTCTTTTGTCTGGATTAACTATTTAGAGAAGATAGTGGCATCAGATGGAAGGAGCTTATGATGATGATACCAACTAGGTGGAATGAGACTCACTGGACCAGCCTACAAAATCATAACCAGCATTTATTGAATCTATACAAGTACCAGGCACCGTGCTGGGTGCTTGGCATTAATTTGCCCACTTAATCCTCACCCAAAAAACTGTAAAATAATTATTACTGTAATAAGATGTAGCAGTGATTCTCAAAGTGTGGCCTCCAGAACAGCAGCATCACTCAGGAACGTGCTAGAAATGCAAATTCCTCACACCCACCCCAGACCAACTGGGTCAGAAACTCTGAGGGTGGGGCC
Organism: Callorhinus ursinus; assembly: GCF_003265705.2. Taxonomy (NCBI): domain Eukaryota; kingdom Metazoa; phylum Chordata; class Mammalia; order Carnivora; family Otariidae; genus Callorhinus; species Callorhinus ursinus. Next base: position 191,166 of record NW_027397170.1, read on the forward strand.
CAGCGATCTGTGTTAAATGAGTTCTCCAGGCGGGCTTGAAAACCACTAAGGTCTAAGAGGAGCATCTAGATCTTAATACCTGCCACCAGAATTCCTCTTGCAGAAAGAGCGGTGTTGGTTTTTTTTTTTTTTAAGATTTTATTTATTTATTTGCCAGAGAGAGAGAGCGAGAACACGCACAAGCAGAGGGAGTGGGAGAGGGAGAAGCAGGCTTCCTGCTGAGCAAGGAGCCTGATCAGGGACTCGATCCCAGGACCCTGGGATCATGACCTGAGCCAAAGGCAGACACCTAACCACCTGAGCCACCCAGACATCCCAGAGCTGTCTTTACTTGAAAAAAATATATTTTCTTGGGGTAGAAGATGGGACCCCAAGTGCCTGGATGTTGGCTGGCAAGACATCAGAGGGGGAAAAGGGAGAGGAATTGGAAGTTCCCAGGACAATCATGGAAGCAAGGGGTGAAGGGGAGAGGGTTGCAGGAGCAAGGAGGGCAGATACCAGGAAGGAGCTGAGGGGCCGTGCTGTGGAGCGCCGTCCCATTCCATGGTGTCCGTGAGACCTTCAGCAAAATCCGCTAAATTCAAACTCTTGGCATGAGCATCAGTTCACATTGACAGAGGAAGGACTGGGTCTCATGTCAGAGTATGTGTGAAAAAGGAAAACAGCAGTGTTCAAAGCCCCAACCGGGTGAAGGATGGGGACAGGGACAGGTGGACCCAGGGCAGGAGCTTGTGCAGCCAGTTCTCAAACACAGTTCCGAGTCCAAAGCCTCTCCACTGTACCCCCAACACCTCTGAGGCCAAAGCCAACTACTGGGCAAAGAAGTGTATTTGAAAAAGGGAGAGAAGGGAAAGTCACTCAGAGAAGGGCAAGGAAGTGGGAGCAAAGGCAGAAGAAACACCAGTGAGAACTGGGGGCTGACTGTGTCCAGGGTGGAGGGCCCATTTAAACAAGGGTAGGTAGAGGGCGCCTGGGTGGCTCAGTCGGTTAAGTGTCTGCCTTCAGCTCAGGTCATGATCTCAGGGTCCTGGGATCAAGTCCTGCATTGGGCTCCCTGGGAGCCTGCTTCTCCATCTGCCTGCTTCTCCATCTGCCTGCTGCTCCTCCTGCTTGTGTGCTCTCTCCCGTGCTCTCTCTCTCTCTCAAATAAATAAAATCCTTTTAAAAAATAAAAATAAACAAGGATAGGTAGGTTGCACGCAGGGAACTGACCCTAGACGGTCTCCTTCCTTCCATTCTTTGAAAAACCAGACTGACCCCAGACAAAAGATTTATCAAAGCTGAATTTAGGTAGTTCTACCATCCAAAAAGCCAGTTTGCCAACCCGCCCATAGTGTCGTGTCATCAGACATAAGCAGAAGGATCCCCAGACATTGGAGAGAAGTTTCCAGCATCACAGACAGAGATAACAACAAAACAAGCAAATGAACAAAACAGGAGGAAACTGGGGGAAACGGAAACAATGCGGACTCTAAAACAATCTCTTAATACACTAATATATATACACGTGTGTGTATTTTGCAATGACCTCAGAGTTAAGAACCAGCAGTCATGAAACAAGAGCTGGATGCTACAAAAGAGGAACAGAGAACAAAAAAATATCTCTCTGGAATTAAAAATACGATAACTGAAATTTCAAGTTTAGCACAGATGTTTGAGATTAAAGTAGAGAAAAAAGCCAGAGCTGAGAGATAGTCAAAAGCACCCGTCAGGGATCTACTTAGCATGAGGGCGACGGCTGAGCCGCCTGAGCCCCCAGCTGCCAAGCCGGAAGGTCCTCCCCTCCGACAAAGGAACCCCAACCCTAGCTGTGTGCTGGAATCACTTGGGGAGCTTTTTAAACCCCCAACCCCAGGCCATATCCCAGACCAACTAAGTCAGGGTTGCTGGGGGTCAGACCAGTGACCTGTATGCTCATCATTCCAAAGTGCGGCCAAGGTTGAGAATCTCTGACTTAATGGGAACAGCATTTCATTCAAAGAGCACAAGCAGATGATGTAAATAATAGTAAGAGGCAAGGCTCTGCAGGATCTGGTTCACTGCATCTTGGAGGGAAGTAGGATGGGTTTGGAAGGGGTTTGGACCACAAAAGGAGGAAATGTGGCTGATGGGACATGGAGTTAACTAGAGCTGTGTGCTCAACCCTTGCACGGCTTGCTGACTGCAGGTCCCCAACGCCCAACTTTTCTCCGAGTCGGAAAAGATAATAAGCCACAGGACGGCATCTCTACTTCGGCTGCTAGGCGTTGCTGTCTGGAAGGAAAGCTCAGAAATGAAAGTCTGGACAGGGAAAGGGCAGATGCCCAGCCTCAGGGCAATCCAGGCCTCCAGCTAGGATAGACAGTCAACAATATCGAGCCATTTTCAAAGGCCAAGTATGTGCTCGGGAAAGCAGTATGGACCTCAGAGTACATTTAGTGTCGTGGCTTCTGTTTTACTGATGAGGAAACTGAGACTCAGCAATGGGGCACCCCTTGCTAAAGCTCCCACAGGTGGTAAGGGCTGGGGACAGGATTTGAACCCAGGTCAGTCTAACTCCACGTTCGGAGCCCACCTTCATCACACTAACACCACAGCCCCTTTAGCAGGCCTCCTCTTACCACTGAGGCAGGGAGTGGGTGCCCTTCTTTTCCTACCCCAAGGCCTCCCTCTGACAAGGCTCAATCCTGCTGCTGGCACCTGACACACTGTCTGGCCCAGGAAGGCGCTCAGCAAAGGTTTGTTGAATGAAGTGAATGATCGTGAGACCATCATCTTCTTCTGGTGACTGAGCTTCAACAAAACCAGCCAAGGTGTTCTAAGAAGACCAAAGCCAAGGCAGTGCAGGATGCCCGGAGTGAGGGGGCTGGGAGAAACCAAAGCCCCAGGGTCTCCTTTATGGGGGGTTATGAAGGGGACGACTCTAAAGTTGAATCAGGGTGAATGATACCAGGCCCCCTCAAGGGGTGGGGGTCTCAGGCCCACTTGGTCACCTGTCTTTCCCCAATCCGTTCTCCACCTTGTGTGCTGTTACAACTCCCCTAACATCACTAAAATTCCATAGTGGTGCTCTTGGCATCTTATAAGGAGCACAGGGCTATCTGGAGACAACCCGCCTTCCTTTCTACCTGAGAAAGTTTTATCTTCATCACCATTTCCCATTAGAATCCATGGAGCTTGGCATTTTCCTGGTCTGTTGGGGGAGGACAGTCTGGACATAAATGAGAATCTTTAGGCCAAGAGGCTGGGAGTTCCCACTTCCATGCAGAAATGCTCTGGTACCCAAAGGCTCTGTGTGCAGCATCAGATGCCAAAGGCACAGAGAACATGATGAGTCTCTTACGGACAAGAATCTCTGAATTGTGGGTGGAGGTCACAATGGTGGGCTCACTCTTGCACCTGCAGAGGTGTAGGTTTTGGGGGGATCTGCCAAGCTGGAGGGCTGTGTGGAAGTATCACCGTGGAAGGAATGAAATGAAAATACCCTGGTGTAGGATGTCTGCATTGCTTCTCTTATGAGAACCAGAGGCATGAAGTGAAAAGTAGCCTAAAATGCTTCACCTTGTACTGGCCCTGGCTTTATCCACCCTCCTCTGGGATCCCAGGGTGGCCACCTAGACTAAGGAGGGAAGTAGGAGAGGTCTGGTAATATGGGTCACCACATGGGAATCTTGGAGAAGCGTCTTCATCAGAGAAGCTGAGCTGCTGAGCAAAAAGCCCCATTGGAGGCCCTTAGTCACCGCAAACAGGGCCACAGGGACCCTGTCATGCCCCTGTCATACGCAGTCAAACATCCCTATCCATCTGCCCAGGAGTCATCCCTCTCTTCACCCAGCAGAGACATACAACAGGGACACCAGAACAGTGCCATTAGGCATAGAGAGCCAAAGCCAAATGCACTTTATTATTCTGCCCACAGAAGCCCTCTACTGCATTCCAGAACCCACTAAAACAGCACCCGGAAGGAAAACCTGACCCAGGAGGCAGCCTGAAAACAGAGAGCCTGGCTGGCACCCACTGAAATGATGAGCAGTTAAGGCTTTCGGGGATGGCCAGCCTTCGTGACAGGCTTGGAGAGACTTGGAGGGATGCATTTGCAGTGAGCCCTCTCAGAGCAGGCCCCGGCACCCCGGGCTCTGCACAGAGAGAGGGGATCAGGCTCTAGGGTTCGGGTTGAACAGAGGCCAAGTCCAGGCCCTGGATACTGGTCTGGGCTTTCTGGGCCAGTCACTCTCAGAACCGGCCCCCTGGGCAGGGCACGCACATAGGACGGGGGCTGCAGGTGGTGCGGACCGCACCAGGACCGCAGGAGACCGCAGGAAGGCAGGGGAGGCACGACTTGGCAGACGAGTGGTCAGGAGCACACGGGTTACAGGGCAGCCTAAGGGAAAGAGTAAGTTCAGATTACTGTGATTTTCCAGTTACTGTTTTCAATAACTCAGAGCACCTTAAAAATCACCCAGTCCTGCCCCCTTATTTTACCAATGGGAAAACAGAGGGCCAGAGAGAAAAAGGACTTGCTGGGCTCGCACGATGAATTTGTAATAAGACCAGAACTTAAACCCCAGGGCTCCTGACTCCAAACGCTGGGCTCTTCCCAGGCACCATGGGGTCTCCCCAGAACTTTGTAAACTGCATCAGGAAGACAGGGAGCATGCAATGCCACTCACTTGCCCTCCTCGCTCTCCAGCAGGCCTCGGTATGTGTTGATCTCGCACTCCAGCCGGGCCCGCACATCCAGCAGCACCTGGTACTCCTGGTTCTGCCGCTCCAAGTCACTCCTGATCTCAGCCAGCTGGGACTCCACGTTGCTGATCAGGCACTGCATCTGGCCCAGCTGGGAGCCGTAGCGGGCCTCAGTCTCCGCCAGGGTGGATTCCAAAGCATCTCGCTGTGACAGCAAAAGACAAAGATGAGAAGTCAGAGAAGATGCACTTAATCCATCTGGGTCTCAGCAAGTCCTCAGAATCCAAGAACAGAAGCTCAGAGAATCACTTTGAACCCGGATGAACCACAATCGGACATCTCATTTGAGATAGCCAATTAGCCCCTGTAGCCTCCCTGACCTAGAGAGTATCTCCCCTACTAAGGATATCCCTGAGGACGGGATAATTACTCAGAATGAACAACTTACACAAGTACACAGAGCTGCTCCTGGGACATGTCGGTTGCCATAGGTCTCCTGTCTTTTACCCCTGGGACACTTGTGAATGGGGGCTGGGACCTCATCCCACCCTACACAGAAAGTCCCTGATGCTCAAGAACTTGAACCCCTGAAGCCTGCTTGTGTGGTTAAAGCATGGAAGCCCAGGGTGCTCATGTGCTGCTGGGTTTGGTCCCCCAGGAGCCCCATCTCAAGCCTTGGGCTCACCATGCTCTGCTGGGCCTGCAGCTCGATCTCCAGGGCATTGACCGTGCGTCTCAGTTCGATGATCTCTGCCTGGCAGGACTGCAGTTGCTCCGAGCTGGACACCACCTGCTGGTTCAGCTCCTCGGTCTGAAACATACACACACAGGACCTAGTCAGGAACACCGGGATTCGGCTTCAGAGGTCTACAGAGGCCGCACAGAATCGTGAGCCAAGAAGGACCTTCCAGAACACCCAGTCCAACCCAATCATTTCATCCTTGAGGACAATATTGCTTAGGGGAAAGCAACCTGCCCAAGGTGCACAGGAAGGTCAAAACAGAGCTGAGGCTCAAACTCAGTTTCCTGATTTGGAGCCCCAAGGTCAATTCTGTCTGACCCTCCCTGTGTCTCTATTACACTGACTCTCTCCAGCTACCTACCTGAGTGTTGAACCATTCTTCAGCATCCCGGCGGTTATTCTCCACCAGGGTCTCATACTGGCACCTCATCTCATCCAGAACACGGTTCAGGTCAACAGGTGGGGCAGCGTCCACCTCAACATTGAGCCGGTCACCAAGCTGGGAGCGCAGCGAGTTCACTTCCTGTGGCACAGATCAGGGTCAGCACTAACTGTCCCAGCTGGCTGCCTCACTCCCTCTCCTCCCCTATGCCTACCTGCTCCCCATGTCCCCCTGTTCCCCCACGCTCACCTCCTTCCCCATACTTGCCTCCTTCCCATGCTCACCTGCTCACCTCCTCCCCTGTGCTCACCTCCTCGTGGTTCTTCTTGAGGCACAGCAGCTCCTCCTTCAGGGACTCCACCTGGGCCTCCAGGTCGGACTTGCACAGGGTCAGATCATCCAGGATCCTGCGCAGGCCGTTCATGTCCGTCTCCACCAGCTGCCGCATGGACAGCTCCGTCTCGTACCTGTGCAGGTACATAACAGGATGCTTGAAGCTCCGTTTCCTTTTTACGTTCAAGTCAGATCCCACCCCAGGCTGCTCTGGTTCTGTGTGTCCCACCTTAAGGCCTCAGCGACTTAGTGCAGCCAAAAGCCTGCATCCTGGCATCACCAATGTCCAGTTCTACCAGCCCCCAACCAAGGATCGAGCAGGACACTCACTTGGTTCTGAAGTCGTCTGCGGCCAGCTTGGCGTTGTCGATCTGCACCACCAGCCTGGCGTTCTCTGCCTTGGTGCACAGGGTCTGGGGAAAGAAAGGAAGGACAATCTGCTGGCTGGAGCTCCCCAAAGCTGGCAAGGGCCACCTCCTGAGAGAGGGAGTCAACCATCCCTGGATTCCTGGCATCTGAGGCTCCATGAGGCTTACAGGCACAAAGTAGGGATCAGACCAGGAAGCCTCTATAGCCCCTCCCAGTGCAGTGCCTTTGGGACCCGTAACCTGGCACAGACTGGGAGAGTATGGAAATGCTGCAGCAAAGACTGGCATGGTGGCTAACTCTTGTCTTCCTATCTCCCAGGCCGCTGGGGGCTCAGGGCAGGTCATGAACAACAGCGTACTCTGTGATTCCTTGGTCACAAACGGTCCCTGCCAGGAGCCAGCAGGGACCCTCAGGGGATGTGGGCTATGGGCTTCTCCTTCCCTGAGTTCTTTATGGAAAACCTGATCTGCACCAAACAGGTCAAGCTCAATCCCCTCACCTTAAAAAAAATGAAGAAATTAAAACTCATAGAGATAGACCATGCTAGCAGCCAGTGAGTTCATAGAGCCCGGCTCTGGCTCCCCCAGCAGCCAGCTGGACCAGCTAGAATAAGGCACTTAACCAGCCTGAGCTTCGGTGTTCTCATCTGTAAAATGGGCTAATGATATCTCCCTCGTCAGGAGGAGCAGATGAGGCCAGAGATGTGAACACGCTCCATGACCTCTGAAGTGCCCCATGGGAGCAGGCCTACCAGCACAGGTGATCTAGCTTCCAGTCCAGGGCTCGTGGCATCAGACTCCTGGGCAGCCAGAGCCTCTCTGAACCTCCTACCTTCTTCTGGAGCTCCTCGATGGTCCGGAAGTAGGACTGGTAGTCGGGGCACAGGTAGGGCACCTGCTGCTCACACCACTCCCGGATGCGGCTCTCCAGGCTGGCGTTCTCGCGCTCCAGCTGGCGCACCTTCTCCAAGTAGCTGGCCAGGCGGTCGTTCAGGGACTGCATGGTCTCCTTCTCGCTGCCGGTGAGGATGCCCTCCCCAAACCAGCCCCCGCCCAGGCTGTAGCTGGTGGCAAAGCCTCCGGACGGGAGGCAGAGAGCAGGGAGGCAGCTGGCCACCCTGCAGCTGCTCCTGCCCAGCCCAACGGAGCACGCAGAGAAACTCCGGGCCCCGCGGGAGAGGCTCGGGAGCTTGCAAGAGCTGCTGGAGTACATCGCGGACACGCGAGCGGAGCCCCCGCCAGCCCCTCCCAGGCCCTTGAGAGACCCCGAAGAGAAGCTGGCCTTGAGGCCCTTGGAAGCCATGGCCTTGGCAGCCCAGACACAAGTGATGGGTCTTTGAGGCCAGGCGCCCCCCAATGAGGAGAAGCAGCTCTTCACCCCAGGTTTATATCTCTGCTCCAGTGGGCGTTGGCCTTTACAAAGGGTTTTCTCCTCATTAAAGTTAATACCGCTTTCTATAAGAACCCCTCATTACCCTGTTATTTAGCTTCCCATGAACATTTCCCGGCCTCATAAAACGGGAGCCCCGTTGAACTGATGGCTACATCGAGACGTCTCCTCCGCCCCGTGTTGCCGAGAAGACCAAGTATCCGTCAGTTCTTCAAAGGGGCTTGTCATCCAGACAGCCCAGACCTCAGCCTCCGCTTTAGGAGGTGTGGGAACCCACAGCCCCAGTCTTGACTTTCTCTAGCATCATCTCCTTTTATGGGCCCAGGGGAGTAGAGGAGGCCTCCGGGTTGGCCCCTGGGCGATGGAAGAGCAAGCCTGGTTGTTGCAGGAAGCAGAGACCTCATGCCCAAGGAGACACGGGAGGCTCTAGAATGGCCCTGGAATAGGGCCATGGTGGCCAACTATCCCAGGTTCCGCAGGACTGTTCTGGTGTTAGTGCCAAAAGCCCCTTAACCCTGGGAACCTGTCAGTCCCACACAAAATGGGAAAGTTGGTTGCCCCAGACAGAGCAGAGCCCTGGTGGACAGACCTCCCCCAACTCCCTCCCTCACCAGGAAATCTAGCTGGGTGTATAGCCCCAACATCAGCCCAAACAACTAGTGGTCAGCTAACTGAGCACCTGCCCGTGGTGACACATACCATGTGTAGGAAGGTATGTCTCCCCAGGCCCTGGCTGAGAAGTGGGGCAGCCTTTTCCTGCCGGCTGCCTGGGCGCTGAGGCAGAGTGTAGGGTCATGATCACAGAACTCCTCAGAAGACACAGTCTGAACCTCAGTTTCATCTCCGCTACCAGAGTTGTCCGGGCTGATGTCCAGAAAGCTTGACAAGGGTGGGGGGTTTTTTTCCTGAAAACCCAATGTGCCAAGAGAGGAGGCCTGGGAGAGGGGCCGAGAGCTGAGCCAGAGGGCAGGTGGTGCTGCAGATGGGCCTCATCAGCTGGAGCCCCGTGCGCTTGCTTTCCAGTTGGCCCTGCCGTTTGGGGTCCTGCTTACTCTTCTAGGGACGGGTTTTACCTTCCTGTCGGGAGAACAGCTGTGAGCTGAGCGCCAGCCATCTTCCCGGTGCAGGGCTCACTGCTCTGCCGTGCATGATCTCTTCACCCTCATGTTGCCCTGTGAGCCCAGCTTGTCACCCCCACCTCAGAGCTGAGGAAACGTCTAGAACAGCACCTGCTCACGGTGAGTGCTCAGGAACGGCAACCACTAGGATTACCAGTCCCCACATGGGCGGAGTGTAGCTGTAGTCAAGCTGACAAGGCTAAGCAGCTGTCACTGGGGAGCATAGATGGGCTCTGAGCACCTAGGCCACCATCCCCCAGGCCAGGTGCCTGTGTTTGGGGGCCCTCAGATCTAGAGCTCTCATGAGTCACCATGCCCTTCCCACACCCAGGAGCCTGGTGTGACTGGCACCCGCCCAACACAATCCCAGGGCCCATTGGCTGCCTCACCTTCTCCTCCCTGGAAATCCATGCCCCAGTGCAAAGGACGCAGCTGAGCTGAGAGCCTAGATGAGCCTCCTTTGGTGTTCATGTTTCCCATCCATATGGGCTCCACCCAAGCCCTGCTAAGTCACAGCCTCCTGTGCTCTGGGCTCAATGAGGGCTACCCTGGATCCACAGGACCCAGAAAAGCCACAGCAGCCAGGGCCTGGGAAGCCTCATGCTGTTTATACAGCCCTGGGGTCACATGGGTTCCTAGGCAGGGCTCCACACCTGTGCTGCCCAGAACGGGTTTTTCTCCCCTACACAGCCCAATTAATGACAAGGCTAATGGTACCAGCCATCAGTCACTAAGTACTTAGGACTGCCAGACCCCAAGCTGAGCTCTCTCTAGGCGTTCTCTCATTCACTGCTCACAACAATCTCATGAGACTAGCATTGCCAATAGCCCCATTTAGTAGGTGAGCAAACTGAGGCTTGGAATGTTTCTGGAGCCTACCCCTGCTCCAGCCCTGCTTTGCCCTCCTGGCTCTGAACGCCCATGGCAATGACTGGTGGTTGATCTGTTGGCCCTCCTTTCACTGATGTCCTCAAATTGTCTGGTGTTTGAGCCCTATCTTCCCAGGGAGACTTGTACGTTCTTGGGGGCAAGGACAGACCTCCTATTTCTCTCTTTTTTTTTTTAATTTCAAAATCGATTTTATTGCAGCCAAAACAGTGGAATTAACTGTACATAATAAACTATTATATATATATATATATATATATACACATTTTAAGTTATAGGGAATAAAGTTTATTTTGGCAGATAGTGTTAAACAAAATTAAAGTTGCATACATTATTAACAAAACTCAAAATCCTTAATTTGGTATAAGTGTGACACGTTTTCCTGTTTTCCTGTGTTCTGCTAAATCACCATAACCTAAACATATTTATAAAATATGTTGAAATTTAGCTTTACTGTTTTCGCTTCTGCTCTGATTCCAAACAGAGCGTTCAAGCACAGTTCTGGCTTCCAGATGTCTCAGAAGGAAAGGGCAAATGAATGAATGCTTCACCTGTGGTGAATTGTGCTAAGAAAGAAAGCAAAGAAAGGACTTTGAGAGAAGGGAAACATATATATATATATATATATTATATATATATAAACAAGGGAATAAGGAAGGAAGGAGAAAAAAAGTAGGTAGGGAGCTGGAAGAGAAAGACACTTCCAAAGTCAGTCTTACTATCCCTACTGCTATAGATGGGGAAACCGAGGCTCAGAGATGGAAAGAGATTAGGCAGCTCTGTGTAGGGGAGCAGTGCCCACCCACACTAACACTAACAAACTGTTCTCTGGGCCAAAAGCCATTCTGCCAGAGAGAGACAGGCCCATAAGCCAATTCTATGCTGAAGGCATGGGTAAAAATTCTTGGTAAGTTTTTTTAGGTAATTTTATAAAACATATAAGTAATATTTTTAGGGGTGCTTGGGTGACTCAGTCATTTGAGCGCCCAACTCTTGTTTTCAACTCAGGTCATGATGTCGGCGTCCTGAGATGGAGCTCCACATCTGGATCCACGCTCAGCAGGGAGTCTGCTGGAGGTTCTCTCTCCCCCTCTCCCTCGGCTCATCCCCCTGCTCGTGCTCTCTCTCTCTCATAAATAAATCTTTAAAAAAAAAACATATAAGTAATATTTTTAAAGCTATGAAGTAGCCTCTAAATCATTCTGGGCTATTTCCATTCTTCCTTAGCACTCTTTTTATTAGGACGAAATAATTACCTGGAACCCCTTATCAGCAGGAACCAATCTTGCTTAGTAAGTATCCAAACTACTTTCCCTCCAGGACCTGTGCACTCTGCTGAGATGGGGTCTACACTGTCCCCAGAACATGCAGTGGCCATGCTCTAAAATACCCTTTGCCTTCCTCCTTCCTGCTCTGCCCATCCTTCAAGGCCCCCATTAATTCCAAATCTCCCTGAAATCCCCAGCTCTCAATGATCTCTCCCTGTCCTGAGAACCTGAGAGCCTGCCCCATACCCACACCTGCCATGCCTGGGCCAGCTGGGCCATCAGCTTCTTGAGGACAGGTCCTGTGATCCCACATTGGGTCCAGCTGCTTCCCGGGCACCCCCACTTCTCCCTAGACATGCCCCTGCGTTAGCACTGGGTTTTTCATGCATGGGTGTTCAGTACATTATCTGTTGACGGACTAATTGATCTGAGTGTGTGTCAATGAGCCAGATGGCATCTCGGCAAAGTATATCAGATCAGAGATCAGAACCACCTTGAAAGAAAGGATTATGTTCAGTCTGGAGAAATTTGATAAAATGTAATGTTTTATATCATCTCTCTCTTGCCATCAAGAAAAGAGCAATGACATGGGCATCAAAAGGCTTGAGAAGGCGTCCTAAGCCTGCCACTCGCTGCGCCAAGTGCGGGCCCCCAGCAGCACTAAGTTCTGGTCTGCACGGCAGTGAGCGATTTAAGCTGGAACTCAGTCAAGGGTGGGTGCGAGGTTGAGAATAGGAGGGCTTCCTTAACGAGTATAGACACTCTGAAAATTTCATAAAAACCTAGACAAAGCTACATAAAGAAAGCACCCACAATCCCACGGGGCAGAGATGAGGCACCCCATACCCTGTAGAGTGCGCCCATAAAGGGAACGCGCTGTGCAGTGAGAGGAGTTGACTGTGACTATTTGTCAGGACACAACCCAGTGTGGTCTGTCTGCCTGCAGCGGCAGGAGGAGGGCAGCTTGAGCGGTAGTCAGAAGGCTCAGTCACTGCCCCATCCCTGGCTGGTCTCCATGCACCAGCAAACGGGTGGGACGTGCTCTGTGCAGCCCGGCCGCCCACCTCTCCTCTCCGGAGCCTCAGACCAGAACGGGGAGAGGCAGACCTCAAGCCCCAGAGCAGGAGTGTGGGGCACAGAGAGAAGCAGGTCAGGGCGGGGCTGCCCCTCTGACTTTGTCCCGCAGGTAGTAATGATTCAGGTTGGCGGGGAGAGGTGAGACACGATGTACTGGGAAGAGCACCAGCGTCAGAATCAGAATGGCCGGACAATAGCCTCTTCTCTGCCACTCACTGCCGTGTGGCCTGGAGCAAGCTGCTGTCCTCTCTGGGTCTGTGTTCTCCACTAAAGAATAAGTCAGGGGGACAAAGAAGGCGTGGGGCCCTCAGACTTCTCACAGGCCATTCTTCTCTGCTCAGAGGGGTGTCCGGGGCCCAGTGCAGTTAGGCTGGACGCCCGGAAGGTCACAGCTCGGCCAGTAGAATTCGGGGCACTCTGACCTCTGCCCTACAGTGAGCTTCCCTCCCCCTGCTCCACGTCTGACCCCCCACACACACACGTCATTGTCTCTGCCGCCCTTCACTTCAGCCCTGTACCCAGCACTGGGGACAGGGAGTCACCTGGCCCTTCTGCCTTCATTGCCCAGCTCCCCTCCCCGAGGTGGTCTGCCCAGGCTGGCTGCCTACAGTTTGCCTCTCCCTGGTTGGTCCTGGAAACCCCTCTCCTGAACTGTCACCAGTGTCAGGCCTGGGGGTGAGGCAGCAGGGTGGTGGAAGCAGGACAAAGGAGGAAAAGCTGAAGGGAAGGAGAGGGAACCCCCAGATCCAGGCAGGGCAACGAAGGAGGCCTGGCTTGGGAACCTTTGCCCCTTGTGGGGCCGCCCCAGGTGGGTACCCACTGGCAGGGCTGAGCCTGTGGGTAATGGCAATGCCCATCTCTTCCTGAGGGCCAGGGCCCAAGGTATCCCCATTTTTAAATATGTTAATCGTCCTGTCACTTCCTACCACTCAGACCCAAAGAAGACAGACTTGAAACCCAAACCCATAGCTTTACTGTGACCCTTGATCAAACATCCCCACTAACTAACCTCGCGAGAATAAACAGAACCAAGTTTGCAATGCCAAGAGAACACACTTTATTGGGTATATGTCCAGGGGACCCTAGTTTTGCATAGCATAAAAGCAGTTAAGTCCAGAAACACAATATAAGAAGTATTTTGGTAGAAAAAAATCTGCTGAGCGGGGAGCCCCTCTAGGGAAGGGAGGGTCGTCTAGAGCCGAGAGCCATAGGCATGTCCTTGCAGTGTGCTGGCTACAGCGGGCAGGGCTGCAGGTGCTCCCTGGAGGAAATGACTTTCCCGTCTCTGATCTCCTCGGTGATGGTGCGGATCTGGGTGCTGACCTGGGGAGCCGGGCCGCTGAGCCCAGCCGGAGCACAGGGCCCAGTCGAGACGTAAGGTCCCCTAACCAAAGGCTTGCATTCCGTGGCACAAGGGTGCGCAGGCAGCCTGAGGAAATGAAATCGGATCAGAGTGCATCTGGCATCGGGGCATGGGACTGAGATTCCTGTTAAACGGATTTAAGGGATAGAGTGATTACAGGTGGGTGAAAACAAGGAATGGCTTCGGTGCCTCTGAAAACCCCAAGGGCTGCAGGGAGGAGGACAAGGAACCCCCAGCCAAGCACAATGGTTGGGGAAGCACTATGGGGCGGGAGGTGGGGGCGGCTTGTGCCCCTGTGATGACCAAGCTGGGACAAGAAAGGATCTCTAGAGAAAGGCTTTGGATCAATCCCTGTCATCTGCACAAAAGCCTCCGCAGGGACTGACACCCTCTCCGAGGCCCCAAGGGCTGGTCCAGGGAGCCCTGTCCCCACACCTCGCTCTCCGGGGCGCACAGCCACTCACTTGCAGTCCTCACTCTCCAGTAGGCGGCGGTAGGTGGCGATCTCTGACTCCAGCCGGGCCTTGACGTCTAACAGCACCTGGTACTCCTGGTTCTGCCGCTCCAGGCCACACCTGATCTCAGCCAGCTGGGCCTCCACGTTGCTGATCAGGCACTGCATCTGGCCCAGCTGGGAGCCGTAGCGGGCCTCGGTCTCTGCCAGGGTGGATTCCAGGGAATTCCTCTGTAAGGGGAAAGAGGAAGAGCTGTTCACGGGAAGGAGTCCCACCCAGAGCCCGGTAGCTCTGGGTATCTGCATATCCCTCATGATCACGCCCCGGGATAAGCCCCGTGCTGAGGCTGGTGGGTCAGGGCTTGCCAGGGGCTGTGGCCGGTCCCTCAGGCAGAGGCCACTCACCATGCTGTGCTGGGCCTGCAGCTCGATCTCCAGGGCGTTGACCGTGCGTCTCAGCTCGATGATCTCCGCCTGGCAGGACTGCAGCTGCTCCGAGCTGGACACCACCTGCTGGTTCAGCTCCTCGATCTGAAACACAAGAAGGCCCAGAGCACGGTCAGACCGAGTGAAGCTCCTTTCAAGGAGAGCCCCTGCTCCAGGAGCCTGTGGTCCCGGATGGCCCCAGCCCCACCTGGGTGTTGAACCAGGCCTCCACGTCTCTACGGTTATTCTCCACCAGGGCCTCATACTGGCATCTCATGTCATCCAGAATCTTGTTGAGATCCACCGGGGGGGCGGCATCCACCTCCACATTCAGTCGGTCCCCGAGTTGGCAACGGAGTACGTTGACTTCCTGAAAGAGGAGGCGTGATGGCATAAGGTTGTGGAAGGGAAGCTGGATTGAGGGTTCAGGTGGCTGGGTTCAAATCCCCCTCCTCAGGGGCCGGCTGTGTACCCTCAGACAGGATCTTAACTTCTCTGAGCCTCGGTCCCCTCATGGACATATACCTACCCTCTCTGCGGATTTGGGAGAGTAAAATGAGATGATGCAAATGTCAGGCAAATAGAGTAAGTGTTATCAGGCACTGGCATCCCGAGGGAGATTTAGTGTCATGGGCAGGTGTGTGGGGTCTGTGCGGCCTTAGGCGAATGACTTAACTTCTCTGTCGCCTCATTTTTCTCATCTGTAAAATGGGATGGTTGCGAGGATGAACTGAAGTGAGAACAAAATGCAAAGTGTTTCAGATAGCTCCTGGCATGCAGTACGCCATCATCAACAAATGTCAGCTGGAGCTCCTGTGGGAGCAGTGGTCACCGTCATTGTGCCCAAGGGTCACCAGGGGCTCCCTGCTGGATGGGAAACACTGGAAGGTCGCACGGCACCAGACTCACATCCTCGTGGTTCTTCTTGAGGCACAGCAGCTCCTCCTTCAGGGACTCCACCTGGGCCTCCAGGTTGGCCTTGCTCAGGGTCAGCTCGTCCAGGATCCGGCGCAGGCCATTGGTGTCGGCCTCCACCAGCTGCCGCATGGACAGCTCCATCTCGTACCTGCACACACAGAGCCCTGCTGAGTCTGCAGGGAGGGAGCCGGGCACAGGCAGGGGGCAGGGGAGGAGCCAGCCACAGGCTGCCCTCCATCAGCTGCAGGGGCTGATTTGGGGTCAGCAGCACGGGGAGCCTTTCCTTGGACCTGGAAGGGATCCAGGGCTTGTGCTGTATTCCCACTTACAGTTCCATCTGGCCTTCCTCCCAGCTCACCAGCTCCCGAGGCTGGGAACAGAGGCAAGAGAAAGCGCAACAGACCTTCCCCCCGATGAGACCCACTCACTTGGTCCGAAAGTCGTCAGCAGCCAGCTTGGCATTGTCAATCTGCAGGACTAGCCTGGCGTTCTCAGCCTTGGTCAGCAGGATCTGAGGAACAAGGGGCATCCCATGAGCTAGGAAAGGCCCAGCAGTGTGGAGTGGGTGGGAGGGACTCACCCAGCTCACAGAGGCCATGTTTCTAAGTACCCCCGGTACCCTCAGCAACCCCAGCCCTGAGCCCAGGTATGGAGGGAGCATCAGTCTGGGAGGGGCATCCCTAGAAGTAGGCCCCAGAGTGACACACCGGGATGCCTCAGTGTAAGGTGGAAAGAACAGGTCACCCTGGATTCAGATTCTGCATCTAGCACTCAGAGGCTGTGCGATCTTGGGCAAGTGGCTGAACCTCCCTGATATTTAACTTCTGTATCTGTTAAATGGGTCTGGTAATACCCATCACTCCAAGATGAGGAATAAATAATCCAATGGATACAAAGCATCAGGCACGGTGCCTGCATCCAGTAGGGGCTGGGTATAGGTTATTGCCCTTCCTACAGCTGAGACAGTGACGGGGGGAGAAGGATGGCTGGCATAGTTATAAGCAAGCAGAAGACTCACACGGAGTTCTGGGTCCCCCAGGAAACCAGAACCCCAGACAGAAGAGCTTGCTCTGGACAGAGAATTCCCCGAGAGCTGCTATCAGTGGGTAGTCCCTTGGGATGAGACAACCCCCTCCCCCCAGAGCTGGGGATGCTGGAGAGGGGCCGGGTCCCCATTACCTTCTGCTGGAGCTCCTCGATGGTTTTGAAATAGGACTGGTAGTCTGGGCAGATGTATGGGATCTGAGACTCGTACCACTCCCGGATGCGTTTCTCCAGCTCCGCGTTCTCGCGCTCCAGCTGGCGCACCTTCTCCAGGTAGTTGGCCAGGCGGTCGTTCAGGAACTGCATGGTCTCCTTCTCGCTGCCGTTGAAGGAGCCCTCGCAGAACCAGCCCCCACTACCAACAAAGCCAGAGGGGTGGCACCCAGTGGACAGGTAGGAGCCAGGCAAGCAGCTCCCAAAGCTGGACAGGCCCAGCCTGACAGAGGAGGCGGACGCCATGGCACCAGCAAGACTGGGTACCCTGCAGGAGCCCACAGAGCGGACGGAGGACACCCGAGAGAGGCCACCTGCTGGGCCACACAGGCCCTTGGCAGATCCAGAGGAGAAGATGGGGGAGCAGACCTGGGTGGCCATGATCCTAGCAGAGGAAGATTGCAGCTTAGCAAGGAGATCAGGTTCTAGGCTCTCAAGGCCTCTCTGGAGTATTTATATACACTCTCCGTGGGGTGTTGGCATGTTACTCTCGGGAAAGCTAATCTCATTAGAATGTGATTTTTGCTACCCATCCAGAATTTCTTACCTTATTAAAAAAAAAAATTTTTTTTTTAATTTTGTTTGCCAAGTCAGGACTCTTGTCTATTGTCATTTCCTGGCAGAATATGAATTTTATTGCCTCTTCAAAGTCTTTGCACCAGATCCCATAAATCGGGAGTGGCCTCACAAATGACATTTGGTTCCTGCTCTCTCTGCTGTGCCTTCCCCTGAGCATCCCGGTCTGCCCACTTGTCACCCTCATCCACTTGTCACCCCATCCACTTCCCCAGTGCTCACAGGTGCTCAGGGACACCTGGGCCCCTGGGATGGTTAAAAGGGAGCCAAGGGGGCTACGATTCATGGGGCTACTGTGTGCCAGGGTCCTGGTTACGTCCTTTACACCTCACAACCATCCTGGGAGGTGGCCAATCTGTCTCCATCCCACCGATGTGGAAACAGAGACGCCGAATGGCTAAAAACAAGCTTGCTCAAGGTGAACAGGCAGTTAAGTGACAGAGCCTGGAACTGAGACCAGGGCTCTAAGACCCCAAATCCCACACTCTTGTCCCACCGCTTCTCTCATACAACCAAGGGCAAGTGCAGGCACCCAGAATTTAGGGACCAGAGACCTAGGTCCAAATGGTGGTTCTGTGGCTCATCTGCCCTGTGATGTGAGCATATGTCACTCTCTGGCATGCCTCAGTGTCCTCATCAGGACAGCGGAGGTCATCAGCCTACCCTGCCTGCCTCACACAGATATGAGAAGAATCAAACAGAATAGAAGTCAAGTGTTTTTGAAAGCCATTGTGCACTATAGAAATATTGCTTACACGGGACAGTCTTTGATGATGGTTTATGGTTGTGGCCGGCAGAGGATCATGAATGTGAGCCCCCAAAGGGGCTGCTTTGGAGGGTGGTTTCCTTTGTGACCTGCAGGTCTCTGAACCTAGGAGAGTAGAATCAGGATCCTGAGGCAGCCTACACTGACCCCCCAGTCCCTGAGAGATGGGTCAATGCAGATGACCAGAGATGGCTCATGCAGACTGTTTGGACAGGGAAGGAATAAGAACAAACGAAGCACTGCCAGGTAGTTAAGCAAGCTGGGAGGAGCACCTGAGAATTCACCACCGCAGGTAAATTCCTTCTTCTGCCTCACAAAGTGGGATTTCCCAAGGCTCGGGCAACCTGCTCGCTCTTCTCCCACACAGACTTGGTTTGCAAGGCTGGCGTTTATGGAAGCATTTATGTGCTTCTGAAGTTGTAATTTAGTCAACCTCTTAAAATGCTTTATAAGCTTCTCTCTGGAATTACTCAGGAGGGTTGGCGGTGGTGCACACGCCTCGCCCAGTGCAGTGGACACCTCGACGGGTGCCTGAGAGCAGCCCCTCCTGGGAGTGAGAGCGGGGACCTCAGGTTCTTACAGCAGGCCCATCGTCCCTGCTCTCCCGGCAGAGCCTCCGCACTGTTGACATCGTAGACTACAGAATTCTTCGCGGTGGGGGCTTTGTGTGCATTGTAAGATGTTGGCAACATCTCTGGATTCCACCACCAGATGCCAGTAGCAACCTCCTCCCCCAGGTGTGAACCCCAAACTGTCTCCAGACCTTGCCAAATGTCCCCTGGGAAGCAAAACCACCCTCGCTTAAGAACCACTGGCCCATCAGGACAGGGGCCGGGGCTCTGAGCAGACCTCCTACAGACACCCCCCTTTACTTTCTAGGAAAACTAATGCCGAGTCTGGCTGTCCCTCCGGGGCCCCCTTGGGCAAGTCCTTAAGGCGCCCAGGCTTCGATTTACCTCATTGATGACACAGCACGCTCATTCTTAGGGCTGCCGTCACTGAGCCTGGTGCGGCTCTTCTCTGGGGTGTCAGGCTGCTGGGCATCAGAAGTTAGTGTTCTCATTTTCTGGGCTTCTTAAGCCCTTCTGCTGTGCCATCCACATCTGAAGATGAGGCTAGGTTTCTTTCAGGGTAACTGCTGCTCTGGAGGTCCCATCACTCTCAGCCTGTGCATCAGGAGGACCACCATGGGCCAGAGTCCAGGCAGGGGTCTTCCAAGCTATGAGGAGAGGCACATACCTCTCCTGGAGCAGGTGACAAGAGGGCCAGAGAAGGGCTTTTGGTCCCTCTTGGTCCCCTGCCTTTTCTCCATGGTGTAGACTGCAAGGCCACCTCTCAGAGGGAAGCGTGGAGGGGGTCTCATGGGAGGAATTCCTCTACTTTCTTCCACCCAGGAGCCGGGACCATCGCAGGATGAAGTGAGGCCCACAGGATGAACAGATGCTCTACCTGTATCAGGGAAGAGAAGCCGGGACTCACAGAGCTGCTCCTCTCCCAGCACAGGCCCAGGGATCTGCCCACCCCACTCCCCCTGGTGGCCCCACCCTGGAGAAAATCCACCTGTTCAGTGTTAAGGAAACCAGAAGTGCCCGCTCATCAGGTTTTATTTCAAAATAGAGCCCCTATTCTGAGACCATTCTTTCTAAGGTTAATCTAAAATACACTGGGCTAAGGATAGAGGGCCTGGACTCCAGGCTAACTCAGCCCCAAACTCCCTGAGTGAGCCCTGTCCACTCCGGGCTCCAGAGCCCCAGTCTGAACAGGAAGGGCCTAGACAAGGCCAGCTTGAGGTCCTTCCATCTCAGACATTATAGGTATTTCCTATGCAGGGGGCCAGGAGTCGCCTGGACGTGTCTGTGACTCATTCATCATCTCCCACAGCCACCATCCCTTCTTTGCCACTGACCTACAGAATAAAGGAGTAAAGAAGAGTTACAGACGGTCAAGCTCATGACATAGTTTCTTTTCTCGTTGTTGTTTTGTTTCTGCAAACTCCCTTGGACCCCCAGGTCACCCTTTGCCTCCACGCCTACGCACCACAAGAGCTATGGCATGGGCTTCCTTCTGACCTTCCCTCATAGGCAGAAGCCACATTAAGTCACCTCCCAGGGCTGCTCCCCAGAAGCCCCATTCGGAGGTACAGCATCACCAGGATGTTGAGCAGGCATCCCAGCATGTCCAAGCTGAAATGACATCTCTGGCCAACTGAGCCAGGACATGGCTTTGCAAAAGAAGGGGCTCGGATCATGTCAGGCTGGACAGTGGGGGTCCTGGGCCTGAATTCAGCCAGACCTCAGTTCAAGCTACTCAGTCACTCTGAGCCTCAGATTTCCCCAAGAGGCACCACATTCACGGGATCGGAAGACATAAATGGACACATGCTTGATAAATAGGAATGGGTGTCACGGATTTAAGAGATCAAAACTGTTCTTAGAACCCATCTAGTGTGAGCCCCAGTCAAATGCTATAACCAAGGGCACAAACCACTCGCCCTGGTTTCATGGGACACTGGCCTAGCCCAGTTGTGCAAGGAAAGACAGTGGCTGGGACCATGTCCGGAGCAGCAGGGACCCCCCCCAGATGAGGCCTCTGACCCTTATTCTAGCAGCTTCCAAAGCCACCTCCACTTCCTGCTGGCACAAAGTGCTGGTTTTAGAGCCACAGAGCTGACAAGAGGCTCTCTGCCCACCATGGCCCCAGCTTCAGGGGCAGGAGGATAAGTGGAGATGCTGCTGCAGGAGCATAAAACACCCTGGCTTTTCCCAAGCCTACCTTGGAAGGCCACCAAGTTCAAAATCAACCACTGGGTTTGTGGGGCCTTTTTTGGTAAGAAGAACTTTCCGTTCCCAAATGAGCTTCCGTCTGAAAGCCAAGGTTCTCCATGGACAACGACCCAAAAAATCAAGCCTGAATCTCCTTCCCAGCAGATCAGTCCCTTCAGCATGGAAGGGACCAGGCACAGCCCATCACAGTGTGCCCAAGGACGATAGCAGAGTTCCTCTTTTCCTGCTTCTCGGGGCTGTGGTTAAAAGGTGCCCATCACCACCACCACACAGTGCCCCAAAGGCATCAGGAGAAGAAGACAATAGACCATGGGGCAGCCAGGTCACCTACAAATGGGCGCCCAAAGGAATAAGATCATTCCAGAAGCACAATGTCTCATGCCCAATCTCTCTCTGACTGGCCTACTGGCTTAAGCACGAGCTTCCTGGCATTCTCCTGGTACCTATTTGATCTTTGATGCCCATACACACAGGTCCTACACAATTTCCCACTATAAGAGACATCTAAGAAATACTGATCCCAGGAGCACCTGGCTGGCTCAGTCAGAAGAGCACGTGACTCTTGACCTGGGGGTAGTAAGTTTGAGCCCCACGTTGGGTTTAGAGATGACTTAAATAA
This sequence comes from Callorhinus ursinus, assembly GCF_003265705.2. NCBI lineage: Eukaryota > Metazoa > Chordata > Mammalia > Carnivora > Otariidae > Callorhinus > Callorhinus ursinus. The sequence goes on from NW_027397170.1 coordinate 212,559, forward strand.
ATAAAGACTGTTAAAGAAAAAATTTTAGTAAAAATAATTTTAAAAAAATACTGATCCCAAGTCTTCAACTCTTTAGACCCTACAACAGCACCCACCCACCCAGAAATGGGGAGACCCACACTGATCTTCATATCTTCCCCCCACACAACTACTTTTTCCATTTATTCAAGCAACGAAGTGCCTGGAATTCCTGGCCCCTCCCCGAAAAGTGCGGTTACTATATACTCTGTGTCTAATAACCACATCAAAACCTCGTGCCGAATCTGCCTCCAGCTGTTGGGTTCTAGTGCAGACATGCAGTAACAGGTACACAAAGTTGAAGGCAGCATTATGGGAGGGGAAAAAAAAAAAAAACTTCAATTAAGACATTTTGAGCCACCAATTTGATTTGTCCAAAGAATCAGAGAAAGGTCTCGCTTCTTTAGTCTTGATGATAGGAGACTCAGAGCTGTACCCAGACCTCCTAAGGATATCTTTGCCAGATTTAGCAAATAAAAGTGCATAAAAATATTGGGACCTACTTGTACTAAAAATTATTCATCTTCTATCTGCAATTCCAAATTAACTGGGCAGGGCTGCCATTTTTGCCCTCACAGGCAACAGCGAGCAGGACTCAGATGTACCCTGCTGGGTTGTGCTCTCTCTCGTCCTGGCCACCTCAGGGACATTCCACCCTCAGAGCAGCTGCCTTGAGCAAGGTGACTCAGATCTTCTTAGGCAAGATTTGGCAAGTCCCTCCCTGCTCATTTCCACTCCCCCCGGACTGAGTCCCAAACCTCCACCTACCCTCTGCTGCTGCCTGCCCTCACCAGGCTCAGGATAGTCTGGACACACCCTAAGTGACGAAGGGGGTCTTTCCCCACTCCCTGACTGCCCCTCTAAAGGGCCCAGAGCCCATGCTCAGAGGCCTGGGGAGAGCTGATGAGCGGTGGCTCCTCCAGAGACTCAAGGGCTCACCAGGGCTCCTGGGGTTGTGGCTTCCCAGCCTGCTGCTCTTTGCATGGCCCTGACCTCACCCAGATTAGGCCTTGAAATTCCCACTTCACCAGCCCTAGAATGCTTCCGGAACTCTCATTCCCCCCACCAAGATACAAAGGTACTTTCTCTCCCCCTGGGGTATAATGTTGGCAATTGCCCGGGGCGTCAGGATTCTGCTCCAAATGGCTGTGGCCTTGGAGGAGGCCCAGAGAGCCACCCTGACCCCCATCTTCAGCCATACCTCTCCAGTTCTCTCTCACCAGGCTCTGCCTCTTGCATCCCAGGCCCACTTGCCTCACCTGGAGCCAGCTTTTCCTGCACAGCTGCGTCCGCTGACAGCTCCCATCTGGAAGAGTCCAGGGCCTCCTGCTCAGATCCACTCAGCCCCTAACTGCCCCCCACCCAGCTTTTATGGAAAATTCCAGAGCTGTCACTGCCCTCCCCGATGTGCCTAGGGAACCTGCGGTTTGTGGGAGACGCGCAGCCAAGCCCACTGAGAGAAAGAAGCGGTACCTCAGTCTCCCGCGTCCCCTTGGTTCAGGTACCACTTAAGTGAACTACAAAGCAAATTTCCCAAACACCCTCTTCAATTGGATTCCATTGTCCGAATTTACAGGGCCTGGTGTGCACTTGGTCTCAGTATCTCCTCCTCACGACAGCATGTCTGCAAACCAGACAGTGGGCTCCAGGATGTAATTAACTATGCTTTATACTGTGGATTCCACTTTCAAACTAGTCTGAGATCCTTGGATGAAAGAAGCCACAGAGTCATTATGGCTGTTCATAAAAATGGGCCAGAAGAGTGAATACCAGCTCTTTGCCAACTGCCCCCTATTCGCACCCCCAGCAGGTGCCTGTACGGGTCTCAGCAGCCACCCACCAACCTGATCCCTCCCAACCTCTGTGGGAGGATGGAGTCTGATGCGTGCTCAGCTCTTGCAGAACCTCCCAGAGGAACTGCTCAAAGGGATGCCACCCACATACCCTGCTCCACTCCAGCCACTAACAGCCCCAGGAACACCATCCAATAGGAGCCAGGTCCCCAGGCAGCCCTGAGATGTGCTGACCCAGGCAGAGAAACAAGAAGGGCCCCAGCGGTGACATGGGAAAGATGGAACTGTGCATATTCACACGTCCTTGACCACAGCCTTCCTGTGACACCCCTTCCTTCTCCTCCCTCAAGCTTCCCTTGGGAGGGACCATGAGATTCCCCTTCCCAGAAAGCCCCAGGCACACTTCGTCTCACACTCTGCGTCTTTTGTGGACCCTCAAAGGTTGCCACCCAAAGCAGAGAGACAGAGGCCTCCAAGGGGTCTCGGGGCTATAGTTCTAGCCTGAGCTATGCCCTGTTCACCAGAGTGCCCACCTGCCCAACACGAGGCTGGGGACTGGCCAGGGCCATGTGTCAAGACCAAGCCCAGATAGGATCAGGTCTGGGACTCTGTTCCTCCTCCGTGGGTCCCAGCAGGTGGCGGAAGACGAGCTGATCTGCTTCCTGGGGTGAGCCTGCCCCCTGGAGGGCCCAGGCAGGACATGCAACCCCATCAGGGAGGGGCAGAAGTTCATTGCCGCATCCAGGGGGTGGAGCCTGAGGGAGAGGGAGGCAGCTTTTGCTGCCGGTGAGGAGCAAGGTGGCCCAGGGAGCCTGGAACCACAGAGGCAACACAGCAATTAGCCACCCTTGTGCAGCACCTACCGTGTGGCGGTGCTTGCCTCCGGAGCCTGAGCAGCTCTGAGGCCCTGGGACGCCACAGGAACATTCCAAGGTTGACGCCTTTGTCCCCTGAGCATCGGGGCTTAGAAGAGAGCCTCATTTCTTTCCCTAGATTCCCAGGGCTGACTGCTTGACTTTGAAAGAAGGCCAACCACAGTCTTGGAAAGCACACTGGCACACGGATCCCCGCTCTCACGATAGGCCACTTCGCCAGTCTGGTCCTCAGTCTTCAGATGTGTAAAATGGGCACAATGGTGCCAACTCATGGGCTTGTTAGAAAGATGAAATAAAGAATGAAAAGGAGTTCTGTAAAGAGTCAAGTGCTAGACATATTGTTCCTCTCCCCTTTATTTTTACCCCCTCTGTGTGGCATCTCTTGTCTTCACATGTGCTCAGTGGCAATCATGACAGAGAGCCTAGCCAGATGCTCGTAGCCGCAGCACTGGGAAGCAGGGGTGTGAGCCCGGGGTGGGTGGGGGCACCTAGCGAACCAGGGAGGGAAATATGGACCCAGCAGCCCCGATAAAGCTGTCCCCGCTCCAGTGACCACCCCCTGCAGATGACAGGGGAGAAAATTGAGTCCCGGGTGGAAAGTCCCACCCCTCAGATGACACTACTAAGGGGACCGCCTCCTCCCAGTTCGGGAAGGCTCCTGGGTTGGTTTGTACAGCCCCTCCTGGGCTTCCCTCCCAGCTTCCCTGGGACACCCAATAGGGCCACAGAAGCCCTCGGGTGGAGCCCAGCTCTCTCAGTGTCCTCCCTGGGGTCTGGGTAAAAGGGTCCCAGACCAGAGCCCTCACTGGGCCCAGGGTCCAGCTCATTTCACTGCTCCACATGGACCACTAACCTCAAACCCCACTAGGTTCTTCAACACAAGCTCAGAAAAGGAGGGGGCTGCCCCCTAAAGAGCCTTGGCCTGGGTCTCTGGGAGAGGGGCTGCTCCTGGCCCAGTAAGCCTGGGATATGGACCCTGGAAGCCTTGGACCGGCCCCAGGGCTCAGCTCTGAGGAGCTCCTCTGGCCCGGGTCCCTCCCTCGGCCTGGGGGACACCCTTTCTCCGGGTGATCTCAGTGCGATGTGCCTCCTTACTTCTTTCATCGCCATGGCTCACCTTTACCCACTCTCTCGTCCTCCATCCAGCAGGTTTATTGAGCTCCTAGAACATTCTGGGTGTGAGGATGAGGGCTACAAGGAACTGCCCTGCAAGGACTCACGGTTCAGGAGGAGAGTCGGAAAGCTCTCTTACTGAGCGCTGGCTCCGTGCCCAGGACTGCTTTACTAAGCCTCCCAGGGAGGCAGGGCTGGGCAGGTGAGGAAAGTGAGCCCATGAGCTAAGTCTCTTGGCCAAGGTTAGGAATAGAGCATGTGGCAGAGCCGGGCACACAGATGTTGCTGCAGAGCGTGTGGCCCTCACGCCCTGCTCTCCAATAATCGCTGCGATGGTCATCAACACGCGGGGACAGATGGAGACGCTGGAGGCTTTGGGGACAGATTGGGAATGCTGGGAGTGGTGGGGGGAGACCCAGACAGGGTGAAGCATGAGCTGAGCTTTGAAGGTTGCAATCACTTATCGTTGGGGTGTCTCTTCCCTCTGCCCCGTCCGTCCGCCAGTCCGTGAGCTCCTTGAAGACAGACCCCACACAGTGCCTGTCGCACAGCGGGCACTCAACAAACAGCTGCTGACGAAGTCGAACCACAGACAGGTTACAAAGCTTTCGGGAGAAGAGGCCAGGTCCTGTTTCCCTTTGACGCCTCAGCTCGAGCACAGTTCTGAGCTCGGGAGCTAGAACCCGGCCCCGCCTGTTCTGCCGTGGGGTGCGACCTGGAGCCGTCTGGCTTAGCCAGCCAGGTGGGCCATGTCTGAGTGACCCTGTGGGACTAAGCCAGCCAGCTGAGCCCGCAGCAAGCTTGCAATTGGAGGAGGAGAAGGAGGACAGGGAACGAGGGGGATAAACTGTGCAGGGGCCTGGGGGCGGGGAGGCGGAAAATGAGGAGGAGGCAGAAAAGGGAGGAGCTGGCAGGGGCGGCAGAGCCCACCTATGCTCTGGCCTAAACCCCGTGACAGAAACTACGTAGCATGGGCCAGGCACTGCCCCGTTCATTCAGCCATCTCTGCCTCTGGTGCTCGGGGCTGGGCCCAGGGGCAGGCTGGCCGGGAGACAGACAGACAGCCCCGCCCTCCAAGCACATGGTCAATGCTGTGCGGCTCGGACCTGCACACACCTGAACACACCCACAGTACCCGGGGGCCGCAGAAGGGGGGTGTTCATCTCAGTCTGAATGTTGAATAAAAACCTGGTAGTCTCCAATAACACAGAGAGAGAGGAGGAAGGTCAGACTGAGGCCACTCACTGAACAAAGGCCGGAGGCTCCCGGCCACACGGCTGGGTCACGGAGAGGAGTTTGCAGCGGCAAGACTGCAGGGGGGGAGAGGAGCTGATTAGAGAGTTCAGGGCTGGAGAGAGGCAGGAAGAGTCCCAGGGTGCCCTCTGCCAGGGAGGACTCGGTGTTGTCCCCAGTGGCCGGGGGTAGCTTTGAAAGCATCGCTAGGCCAGGAGGAAGACTTTCCATTCCCAGCAATCGTCCCCACTGGCGTGTGGAGCAAGGATGCAGGGGGAGCTCCACCTGGAGGCAGGAAGGCCAGGGAGGCTGTGAGGACATTGTAGCGAACAGCATCCACGGGATGGGCTTGGAAGGGGAGTAGGGAGTGAGGAGGCCAACGTGACTCCTGGGCTCCTGGCTTGGGTTTCCAGGTCCTCTGGAATGGGGGACCAGGAAGGCACAGATCTGGGAGAATGAGGGGCGCTCCTTCCGACAAGTAGATTTGAGGAGGCGATGGCCAGTGCAACTGGGCATGAGAGTCTGGTGTGGAGGAGAGGGGCCTCCCTGGAGTGTCATCAGAATGTACTGGCAATTGTGACCAAGGACATGTCCCAGATGGGCCAAGGGGGGAGTGAAAAGGAGAAAGAGAAGTGTGCCTGTGCCAGAATCCAGAGGACCAGACTCCATGTAAGGAGTGAGCCAAGCAAGAGGAGGTTGTAAGTCTGAGCTGGGACACAGAGAGAGGCAGGGGGCACAGGAGTGCAGAGGGGAATTGGGGAGGAAGCTCAGCTCAAATTGAGCGGGTTGGAATGGCAGGATCTTAGGGTAGGCCAGGGGCTAGGGGCAGCTGAAGGTCTGGATGTCCATCATCTTAAAAGGAAAGGCTCTGGGCGTGCCTGGGTGGCTCAGTCGGTTAAGCATCTGCCTTCAGCTCAGGTCATGATCTCAGGGTCCCGGGATTGAGCCCTGCGTGAGGCTCCCTGCTCAAGTGGGGAGCCTGCTTCTCCCTCTGCCCTTCCCCCCACTCATGTATGTGCTCTCTCTCGCGGATACATAAATAATCTTTTAAAAAGGGGGTCTCTGGGGTGCCCGGGTGGCTCAGTCATTAAGCGTCTGCCTTCGGCTCAGGTCATGATCCCAGGGTCCCGGGATTGGGCCCCACGTCAGGCTCCTCGCTCAGCGGGAAGCCTGCTTCTCCCTCTCCCGTTCCCCCTGCTTGTGTTCCCTCTCTCGCTGTGTCTCTCTCTGTCAAATAAGTAAACAAAAAATCTTTTTAAAAAAGGTGGGGGCTCTGCAGAAAGGGAGGCAGCAGGTTAGGCCTGGGGTAATTGTCCTGGGTCTCCTCCTTAAATCAGCCCTGCACTGGCCCCTCAAAGCCTGCCCCAGAGTCCTCTGTACCTCTTTCCATCACCTGACGCTACTAGAACCCTGTTGCTGCCATACATCCTACAGGGTGTTGAACTGGCTCATGTGTCCCCCCCATGTCTCCAGTTTGCTCCATTTGTCCATGTTTGCTGAGCACCCCCACCCATGAGCCACCCGTTTCCCCCATGTCTGTGCCCTGATGGTTGACCCAGGTGCCTTGTGTCCTTCCCAGCTGGGAGCTCCCTGGGCCAGACCTTGTCAGGGGGAGCCACTTGACCCAATGGCACCCATTCTCCCACCGTCCCAAATCAGGGTCTTGGCAGGTGCTGCCCTCAGAAACCAGGCCAGAATCAAAAATACATTTGCAAAAAGGCAGGAAACTTTATTGAATTATCTTTTCTTGTTAGTAGAGAAGCTGAGAAGGCAGAGTAGCCAGGTAAGGGAGAAGAGGAAGTGCACAAGGAGAGAAGCACGGAGTGCCCGCCCTCGGGAAAGCGTGGGGCAGGGGAGCATCATGAGGTCTCTCCCTCTCCTGCAGGGACCCATCAGCTCTCTCCTCTGGACGCTGAAGACAGAGGAAGAGGATGCTGAATGGATTTAAAGCCTACGGGTGTCTGAAGTGCTGCGACCCAAAGAGGAGGTGGTGGTGGTGACCGAGACGCTGGGGCTTCCTGAGAAATGGGCAGGGCAAGACACACTCAAGCTGGAGAAGACCGACCTCAGCAGGTCAGGGTCCCCGGGGAGGGCCCCACGCCCCATGCCCCCACAGCGCAGGTTGGAGATTAATTGATAAGGACTCAGGTTATTGTCCCCAAAGGCGGCTCCCCCTCCAAAGTATCCCAGTGGCTCAGTGGGACAGAGCCAGCTATTTTGCAAAGAAAACAGACAAGCAAATGACCACGTCCACCAGAGCCCCCTCCCTCCCTCCCTACACTGGGGAGTCCAGCACGGCCTCTCTCCCAGCCCCCCAGGGTGCTGAACAGGAGCCGGACTCGGCCCTCTCCTCAGGTTGTTTCCTTACCTCCCGAGGAGGGTAAGCCAGCCATCCTGGAAGAGAGAAGAGAGGTCACGTGAGCAGAAGGCCCCCGAGGACAGTTGCTCACCTGTCCGCGGAGGGAGCGACTCAGATCATCATTCAGAGCCCCCGAGTTGGGCTTTTTTACCAACTCTGCCCCCAGCCCAAGGGGCAGCAGCTGGTGCCTGCCAGGTCTGTCTGCTGTCTGTGAGGCCTCAGGAGGAGACAATACTGGTCCCAAATCCAGGACATTTGCCAGAAGTTTTGTCCTCCCTCTGGTCCATTTGGTACCTCTCCCCCACCACCTCTACTCCCCCTGAGCCCACAAGGGTGGCCTGGTCCCTGCAAATGGTCTGAAGGGAGTTAAATCACCACGTTTATAGCTTTGTTCAGCTGACCTGAACCCAAGGTAATAGTTTTTCCAACATGAGATGTTCTGTCCATGGCCCCTATTCCTGCCCGTCTAATCCAGAGGCCCAAACCAAAAAGCTTAAAGGGACAGACTCTGCAGCCTGCTTGAGGAAATGCCCCCACAATCTGATTCTAGAAAATAGGGAGCTCTGGTGCTGGATCTGCATCCAGTCTGTTTAAGCTCAGATGGTCCCCTTCCGTGTGGGCCATGAGGACCTGATCCTTAAGGCCCCACCTGCTCGGCTGTCCAAGGGTCCTGTGGTCACTTTCCCAAGAGACTCGAGAGGCCTTACCTGGCGTCCTGGCCCTCCAGCAGGCTGCGGTAGGTGGCGATCTCCTGCTCCAGCCGCGTCTTGATGTCCAGCAGCGTCTTGTACTCCTGGTTCTGGCACTCCATGTCACTACGGAGCTCACTCAGCTGGGCCTCCAGGCCACTGATGAGACCCTGGATCTGCTGCAGCTGCGTGGCGTAGCGGCACTCCGTATCCGCCACGGTGCTCTCCAGCCCAGCTTTCTGGTGGGGCAACAAAGAAGTGATGAGGGGAGCCAGGCCAGGCAGAGGCGTAGAGGTGGTGGGGCCGCCGGGCAGAGGGCAGCGGGTGTACCATGCTGAGCTGGGACTGCAGCTCGATCTCCAGGCCCTGGAGCGTATGCCTCAGCTCCGTGATCTCCGTCTTGCTGGTCTGGATCATGGCGGTGCTAGAGGACACCTCCTTGTTCAGCTCTGCACTCTGAAATTAGAGGAGGAAGAAGATTATGGAGGAGCCCAGTGGAAGGCCCTGGCAGCCCCCGGCTCCACAGGGTAAGAAGGCCGGGCACCTTGCTGTGGAACCATTCCTCGGCATCCCGCCGGTTCTTCTCCGCCATGGCCTCGTACTGCTCCCTCATCTCGGCCAGCACACGGGTCAGGTCAATGCCAGGGGTGGCGTCCATCTCCACGTTGACCTGACCTACCACCTGGCTGCTGAACTCCTTCATCTCCTATAGGGATGGAAGAGGAAGATGTGTGATGCTCTTCATCCTCCCCCCCCCCCCCCCTACCCCTACCCCTACCGCCCCCCACCCCTGCCTTGGCTCTGAGTGCTACCAGCATGTTCTGGGAAGCGCTTCCAGGTCCCACAGCAGAGGGCTGGGTCTGGCTGCTCCCCTTTCTCGCTGGAGGGGATTCAGCCCTGGCAGGCCCCTTCCGGCCCTCACCTCCTCGTGGTTCTTCTTCAGGTAGGCCAGCTCCTCGTTCAGGCTCTCGATCTGCATCTCCAGGTCGGTCTTGGACAGGGTCAGCTCGTCCAGCACCCGGCGCAGGCCGTTGATGTCGGCCTCCACGCTCTGGCGCAGGGTCAGCTCATTCTCATACCTAAAGGTTTTGTTTTTGTTTTTTTAATTGGAGAAGCAACACAGAAATATTAGATCCTCCCCTACTTCTGCACTGGACCCTGCTACTTCTCCAAGACCTTCACTCCTGCGATGCTCTGATTTCACTGTTCAGATGAGCACTGGTCTCAAATAAAAGACAGTTTGGAAAGGCCAGTGAGGACAATGAACTCACTTGAGCCTGAAGTCGTCCGCAGCCAGCCGGGCGTTGTCAATCTCCAGAATGACCCGGTTGTTGTCAATGGTGGCCGCCAGGATCTGCAAAACACAAAGGGTAACCACTGGAGGGTCCACGAGCTTGCGGGGGAGGAAGAGAAAACACGGGCTAGACTGTTGTCATCAGGCATCAGGCTGCCTCCGCACTGTCCCTATGAGCAGATACGGCCCTGCTCTCCGGGCCTCGATGAAGTGAGGGGCAGAGCACGTCCTTCCTCTGGTTCTGTCTCTCTGGCATCCTATCTCTCTATGCCTGGTCGTGATGGGGAAGATCGAAATGTACATTTCAGGGGAATGACCCTGCCCAGGACATCTTTAGTTAGTCATGTCTTCACGGCCTCAGACTAGCGACCTCTCTAGGTCACCGTCATGACAGCCTTCTCCTTAAGGTCAGAAGGGGGTCAGCCTGGGTCCACACAGCTCATAGTAACCTCACTGGAGCTGGCCTCCTGGCTGAGCAGAAGGAAGAGCCAATAAATATTCCCATCCATTTGAATTTCTCATCTAAACTCTCATATTCCAAAGCAGTTAAAAATCCACCCCACATAGCTGGGACCCAGCCCAGGCAGGTGGATTTCTGTTCCAATAAGCTGGGACCCCAGCATGACAGACAGGCCTTGATGAAGGAGTCTCAGCTCAGCTTAGCACGGCCTGAGCTTCCTCCCACACCTCATAGCCAGTTGAGAATAACAGTTTAAATGGGGTCCCTACAAAATCAACTAGTATTCCCAGACCAGTGTATGAACATGTATCCCTTTCTTGTCTGATTTTAATCATTCTTAGCAGCTTTTAAAACTGTCATGGTTTCCAAACAGCTCTATGGATTGGAATTATAGGGATCAAGTCATTAATAACATAACCATTTGAGAAGCAGTAAAAATGTTGACATGAGTAGTAAGAACAGTAAAAGTGGATAATGAGAAAGAACGTGTTTGGGGAGCAGTGGCATAAGAAAGCTTATCAGTAGTGGCATAAGAAAGCTTTGCTTGGTAATAAAAGACTAAACTCTCATATTCCAAAGCAGTTAAAAATCCACCCTCTGCAGGTGGGGTGAGGGTTCCACCACGCTGCATCTTCTGGTCCTTTGGTTCCCTGGCCTTTGCAGCTAGCTCTGCCCTGCACAGAAGAAAGCTCGCCAACACCTGAGGGCTCACCTTGTCCCGCAGCTCCTCAATGGTCTTGAAGAAGGGGCTGTAGTCCCACTCGGGGCTGCTGGGGCTCTGCTTCTGGTGCCAGTCTCGGATCTTCACCTCCAGCTCAGTATTGGCCTCCTCCAGGGCGCGCACCTTGTCCAGGTAGGAGGCCAGGCGGTCGTTGAGGTTCTGCATGGTGAACTTCTCATTGCCGGAGAGGAGGCTGCCATCGCCACCACCGTAGTCACCAAAGCTACCGCCGAAACCCCCCCCAAGGCCACCTCCAAGGCCACCTCCAAAGCCACCTCCAAAGCTGCCCCCAAAACCACCACCAGCCCCTCCACCGAAGCCACAGCTCATGCCACCCCCATAGCCCCCAGCTGATCCCCCAGAGACAAAGCGGGTTGAACAAGCAGAGATACTGCGGCCTCCTCCCAGCTGGCAGGAGCCACCCCCAAAACCACCTCCATAGCTGGCAGAGGAGCTCTGCAGACGATAGCTCATGGTGAGAGCGAGATGAGGAGCAGGTGTGGACAGGAGCTGGGGTTGGCCTGGGCCAAAGACTGTGGCTCTTCCCCACAGTGGGTGCCTTTTATACTGCCCTCCACGAGGTCGGACAGTTGTCCCAATCTTCTCTCCTCCTCACCCCACCCTCCGACTGGTGCCAACTGCACTTCTGTTTCCCACAGGCCCAGTTACCTCTGCTCTCCAAGATGGGTTGTGCCTTTTGGGGTTGCTTTTTTTTTTTTTTAATCCTTAACAAAGAGGATGATTCAGAGGGCACAGTGTTCTGCCTGAGACTACCCTTTTGACAGCTGAATTCCATTTCATCTCTGCACTTAGGGAGCTCACTCCACAAGCTCTCAGCTCCACCCAGTACTAGAATGGGGACGGAGCTGCAAGGTGGCCCTGTGCTTTACAAAGTCACCGTAGACCTCAGCTCCCTTCTTTCTATTTCTAAAACCTCGGACTAGAATGTTCTGCATCCTTGTTAACATTTCCCCTACTCCAGTGATTCCAGCGACTGATGAGAAACTTCGCTTGGTCCTGTAGAATCGACCACCTTGAAAGTATTTAGGCTGGGAGTGGGGGTGGGGAAGCTCCAAGACCATCAGATAAAGTCACAGTGGCAAGGAACCTTAGGGACCATCTAACACAGCTGGGGAAACTGAGGTACCGAATATGGAAGCAAACAACCCTGCGCATCGTAATAGCTAACACACTCAGATCCCTCACCATAAGTATACTCCTTGTGTCATTCAATCTTTGCAGCAGCCCAATGAGGTAGGTCCTGCTAGTCATCCCATTTTACACACGGAGAAACTGAGGCTTAAGGGTAGTCAGGACGGAAACCCAAGTCTGGTTTGGTCTGACACAAAGGCTGCCTTTCTAGGTATGTAATTCATACAGTCAATTGTACAAGCCATTAGTGAACAGCTTAATGCATGTTTACCTATGTAGAAAGCTTCAAGCACATATTCGCCTGTGTACCCAGCACCCAGAACATTACCAGCACTCCATAAAGCTCCATACCTTTTCCTAGTCAATTACCCACACCCTATGCCCCTAACGAGACCACAATTCCCACTTCTGTCCCCCTGGAATGATTCGGAGATCTCGGCTAGGGGCTCTTTCTCTCCCTAGAGAACATTTGACAATATCTGGAGACATTTCGGTTTTCACAACAGGGGGATGCTACTGGTATCTAGAGGACAGAAAGCAGGGGTGCTGCTAAATACCCTAGCATGCACAGGACAGCCCCCACAACAAAGAACTCTCCAGCCCAAAAGGTCACTAGTGTGGAGGTTGAGAAGCGCTGGATCCGCCTGACCCCTGTGTTCAATCGTACTCATACCAGCTGCCTTCAAGGCCTGATGGCTCCTCTAGCCCCCCGATCCCAGGACGCCTGTCTCAGCTTGTGAGCATTTGACCAAGAGGCCACATAGGAGGATGGGACCCAGGGCCTGGGGCCAGGGTCTCTGCCGAGGAGCCTGGGACATAGCTAAAACTCGGGGACTGCTTAGTCACCCTGCCAGAGAAGGCCTTAGGCCAGAATCAAAGGGCCTAGAGGTGGCCCCTCAGAGCCCAGGGCAGAAGGAGAAGTTTCCAGGGCTAAGAATGGAGGACTCGGGACTCAGGCTCCGACTCCCACTCACCAAGGGGGCCAGGGTCACCGTGAGGCCTCTCAGGGTGAGCCTGCTGGCCCACAGCAGCCGGGGGGTTTGGACCAAGCTAAGGACTAGGGTGGGGTGACCCAGGCTTGAGGTTATCCAGAGAACCCCTTTGCAGACTCAGCAAGCCAGGAAAGAGGGCTCTGAGTCAGGGCTTTCCTGCCCTTCGTTTTCTGCAGGTAGGGGACGAGGCCTGTGTTTCACCCAGTGGGTGTCAGCACCAGGGAGAGAGCCAGGGCATGCTTGAGGTCTCACAGGGAGGCCAGGGGTTCAGGCTGACCTCTCACCCTGCCCAGCCCTCCTGCCCCAAGTTGATAGCTCAGCACTCTTGCTCTCTCTCTCTCTCTCTGAAAAGCTGTGTGATTCAGCCCAAAGCAAGAGCTCTCAAGCTCTCTTTCTCTTCTCTCTCAGTAGAGGATCAAAACTGACAAAAAGGTGATTAATAAAACCTGCCAGGCCTGGAGTGACAATCCTCCCCCCACCCCCCCAAGGGCTGACAGCAGGTTGAGACCAACGCCTCTTAGAAGAACAATGCCACAGATCCTCCAAAGTCCCAGGAGTACAAACACAGGGTGGCCATGACATGCCTCCCCTTGCAGGGTCAGGGCCCGGCCCCTCCCCTCCAGGCCCCTCCCCTCCCTGAGCAGGTGCTTATGGTGCCTTAACACAGGAATGCCTCCCCTGACCCATGGTGAACCCCAGGGCCCTCCTGGAGGAAGCTGGGCAGAGACCCATCCTGGGGCCCCGGTTTCACCTCTCCTGGCCCTGCTCCTGATGGGGCAGGACGGAGTGCTGGGGCGGAGGCTCTACAGCTCACACGTCTTCAGCTTCCTTCTTTGCTTTCTGACAAAATCACACCGACTTCAGTAAGGAGAGGGAAAGCCACATTTGTGAGAAGCCCCCGCAAACAAGGCTGGGCTTCACCCACTGTCACTGTGTCCCCCCGACAACGGGAGAGGGGTTTTCTTGGCCCCATTTTACATCTGAGGTTAATGAAGCCTGAGTTACTTGCTCAAGGTCACCATGAAGGCAAGATTCAAACCTCATCTCTGGCTCTCTGTACCCCGATCAATGGTGCCTTGGAGCCTCACCGTGAGCTCAGTATATGTTCTCTGAGTGTTCCATGCTGTATTTATTAAAGATAATAAATTAACACTAGCTAACATTTCTTGAACACTGTGTTAAACACTCTGCATGTGTCACTGCAAAAAAAAAAAAAAAAAAAAAAAACTACTGTTTTGGTCACATCCCCTTTTCACCTGAGGACACTGAAGCCCAGAAAAGTTAAATTCCTTGCCCAAGATCCAAACCTCTGGCTCCAAGGTCTACACCCTTGGCTACTGCCTGCTAAAGCCCTTTAGGCCAGTGTCTGCACCACCCTGCGCAAGCACGGGCGTCCTCGGTTGCCCTCCATGCTCCCAGGCTCCCTGTCACTGCAGGCCCAGTGGCTAGATGGTCCTGTTCCCGCCAGCGGCTGGGCCTGTGCTGCTGATGGCCTGACAGGGCAGCCTGGTTGCTATCTGTCCCGGTGTGAACGCCAAAGCTTGGGGACTTGCAAGGGTGCTCAATGCAGAATGTCAAAGCCAGAGTTGTCCTAGGAACTTTCCCATCCAACGCCCTCATTCACATGTGGCGAAAATGAGACCCAGAATGCCAAGGCCCAAGGCAGTGGGAAGCAAAGAGAAATGCATGGTTTTCCCGCTTTACCACCAACTCGCTCTAGGCCTTACGTTGAATGACTTCTGAGTTTCCTTCAGCAATGCCTTTCTGAGTCTCTGATTCTCAAGGATTTGTCCAGAGTTGCCAGATTGTTCACCTGCACAGCTGAAGCATGAATACTGTCCCCCAGCTATGAATTCAGGGATCCTTGCTTGGCTCTTGGATCAGGCTCCTCTCTCCTTCTCTCTTTCCCTGGACCACATGGGGCCTGGAGCCCAGTACGGCTGACCCACCTCCCAAAGGGTTTTGAGGCTCCCCGACGGTGAAAGAGCCTCTCATGAAAAGCAGACCTCCCCAGGCAGTGGACCTGGCCTATCTGGTCAGCCCCCCTCACCCTCAGAGACCCCTGCTTCACATAAGCAGTAGTCAGGAGCTTCTCCCGCCCAGTGTCAATGCCCCGAGTCCTTACATGGCTATAGTCCCCAACTTTCTAAAATCCTTTATACCACCCGGGCTTCCCAGAAACCCAGGGAGGGCGGCAAAGGCTTTGAATTAGGTGGAACTGAGCTTCAACCCTATATCTGCCATCAACTGGCTGTGTGACCCTGGGAAAGTTACTCAGCATTTCAGTGGTTTGGTGACCACAACTGAAAACCAGGCATTAGATGAGTTAGCATGTGAGAAGCGCCTAATATGCAGGAAAACTTGGCAAGCAGGAGGTTGGTAGGCCCTCCCTTTTACAAATGAGGAAATTCAAACTCATCCTTGGGTCTGACCTGTTCTGGGCCTCCATTCTGTGCCAGTTTGCTGTGCTCCTGTCTCTGGTCCCTGCAGCCAGCATGGTGCCCACAAGGACCAGACAAGTGACAGTTGGTGGCATTCCTATCTTATTTCCCCGACTTTGCTTTACATTCCCTGAGGAAAAGGTCTTTGAGTACCCCCAAATACTACTCCTGGCACAGGGAAGCTGTCAAATGCCTGAGAAGCAGTTTCAGGGACACTCTGTCTGCTGGCTTTAGGGGAGAGGGGACAACGACCAGGAGGGGTATCCAGTGGGGTCACCCCAGCTGCAAATCTCACAGGAAAAGCGGCCAGCTACAGATGTCCCCCTCTGCTGCCTGCTGCCCGCCAAGGGACAGGTGACCACCAGGCGCACACTCATCCAAGGTACTAGTGAATGTCCGGAGCCATGTCTAAGGTGGGGAAAAGCAAGGGAGAAGCAAGGTCATGCATTAATTCAATGAATATTTATGTAGGTCCCATTCTGAGGGCTCAGCAGTTTGAGGAGGGGACACAGGCCCTGGTGTCACCTATCTCACAGGCCAGGTTCCCCTCGGAGGTCCCAGGACACAGATGAACTCATACAGAACCTTGAGTCTGATCCAGCCAGTTTCCCCAGTTTAAAGGTGAGGTCGCTGAGACCCGGAGAGGGACAGGGACCAGCCAAAGTCCTCAGGGAGATGGGTAGGCATTCCCTGTGCCTGCTCTGGGAAGACCAGCCTCACCCGAGACTAGCCCAAGTCCCTAATCCCTGGTCCCAAAGCTAGCCTCTCTCTAAGGGAGCCTACTGCCTGCCTCCCAGATTGGTTGGAAACCCGACCTCAGCCCAGGGGCAGGCAGAAGGCGGGCCATCTCTGCCCAAAGACTATTTAAAGGGCTCGGCCGGGAACAAGGGATACCTGGGTGTGAGCTTCTCACTCCAGGGTTAGGCAGGAAACAGGATTTGGCAAGTCCAAGGAGCTCTCTCGGACCCCAGGATCCGAGGAGAGAAGGAATGGGCTCATTCCCTCTCCAGCCCAGGGTCTGGCCCTGAAAGAAGGCCCACTGGATGAGGAGGGGGCCCCACCTTGCTTCTCTGCACCTTTGCAGACGTTATTGTGGCAAACTGTGGGCTGAGAAAACCCTTTGTGGGTTGCTCTGAAGACCTGAGACTCCTCGACAGAGACCCGGAGGCCAGTGAAGCCAGAGTGGCAGTCAGCCCGTTGGGCCTGGGAGACTCAGGAAGGGGCGTGGCTGTTCTCAGGATGTCCCTGTGCTCTGGGCTTCAGCATGAGCTCAAGTCCTGGTGTGAGCAGCTACGGTTAGACATGAGAATACTCTTGCTGACAGTAATGGCTGGATGCCATTTGAACAGGTTTCCCACAGAGGTTAAGAAAGGGGTTTCAGATTAACACACCCTCTTCAGAAAGGTGTTGCCGGTTTCCATCACCCTCGAGACATCAAGGGAAAAGCAAGGGTCTGAAACCAGAGAGACCAGTCCCAGGCCCAACCTCACTGCTTCCCAGCTGGCGACTTCATTCAAGTTACTGAACTTCCCTGAGCCTCAGTTTCCTCTCTGAAAACTGATGCTGTAGGCTGATCCCACCTTTACAAATCCTCTGGGAGAGTAAATGAGAGACCATCCACTGAATGCCCTGCCCAGAGCCCTGCAAAGTATAGACACTTAATAAATTCTGTTTCATTCCTCCAGCCCTAGAGAAGTCTGGCTTCAAAGTGTGTACTCAGGAGACACATTCTAGATTAAATCTCCCTCAGAAAAAACAGGTGCCACCCTCTCTCCAACCAGGATTGCTGGGCAAGGAGCTTCACCCAGCAAGACTCATGGAGGTGCCTCAAGGGGGCTTGATTCTGCCCCCACAAATGATCTGATTCTCAGGAGAACAGAGGCACCTCCAACCTCCTCTTCCCAGCAGGACTAAGAAACCGGTTTTCCCTCTCCCCCCAGTCCTCACCAGAGCCCAGCCCAGCCACAGCACCCAGAGTTCTCTGCTTCCTCATTCCTTGCCCTCTGTCTGGGGTTATGAATCCCAGAAGAACCAGCCTCAGAGCAGAGGCAACAAATTAAGTGTGTGTGGATGTTGCTGCCCTAATGAGCCCAAGGACAGAGATGCTGGGGACAGGGGAGCAGGAGCAGGGTTTGGACTGAGGAGGGCAACAGGGGTTGATGTTTCTTTGGAATTAAGCTTAGAGAAATCAGGGAGGGCTTCCTGGAGTTGGTGTCTTTCCCTCTGAGCACTTTAATTGCCTTATGGAAAGGAGATGGTGGCTTCAGGGGGCAAGGGGGTGGATAAGGTCCCTCTTTGCAGGAGGCAGAGATGTTACCTGGCTCAGCCACTCTGGAGGTCAGGTGTGCCGGACTGGAAAAAAAGGGGAAGTTCTAGGGACACGTGTGGGAGGGCCAGAAATAAGGAGGAAGGTCCTGGCAATGAGCTGTGAAGGGCCAGAGCCTGGGCTCCCGGAACAAGGGCTGGACTTTGAATCATGCAGATGTGGGGCCCAGTCCCAGCCCTGTTGCTCACTATCCATCCCTGGCAAAGTCATTCACCTCCCTGACTTCCTCATCTCTCAGATGGGAATCATAAATCCCGACCGCCCACAGTTGCATTAAACAAGACCCATGGGTGGGGTTGCCTAGCACAGTGCCAAGCCACACAAGGGTGAACCAATAATATCTATACAGTCAATTGGGTAAATAACTGTTCAATGCGACAAGTACTGTGCTGGGTGCACCAAAATGCTCTGAGGAAAATCCCCATCTCCTGCTTCCATGATCACTGGATGGAATAAGCCAGAACAGCAAGTTACCTGAGCAGTTTGAGTTGGTCCTCAGTGCCCTGGGCACCCCAAAGAATGAATTATGACCATGCAGAGAAAAGGGCCAAAGTAAGAAGAGATGCCAACCTGTGGGTCCTAGGCCCACAGAGGCCCCCAACAAGAAAAACTGGACATACTACCAAGAGATATTTGCAAAAGGAAAAGCAGTTCTTTATTGCATGGACAGACACGGTACAAACGAGCTTGTTATACGATCCAGCAGCTTCTTGCCCATCCCTGCTCAAAAGCGGATGGGGAGAGCTGGAGGGGAGCAGGAAGGGGAGCATGCCAAGCACCCAACAAGGAGAGCTGGATCCTCTGAAAGCAGGGACTGGCGTTTGCTCTTCTGGCCCCTCTGGCCAGTCCTCCACCCAGCCTGGGGAGGGAGGAGGAGACAAGGGACGTCTCTCCTGCACCGGGCACTCAGATCTCTCGCTTGCGAGAAGAAACCACCTTCCCGTCCACTGTCTCCTCGACGTTGATGCGAACTTTGCCACCACCGCCTCCCAGGGAGACAAAAGAAAGAAGGAGCAGACTTTAGAGTGGGGGACCCTTGCTGTTCTCCCTCCCAAAGCAGCCAGGACCTTGGCTGAGCTCGGGAAGAACTGGACAGCACCCCTGAGAATGGCCACTGGCCAGGAGGTCTGGCGCTGAATCACTCATCACAGAGGTGGGCGGTGGTAACAACAGTTATGCCCCGCAGTGAGCAAGAAAGTCAGGGATTTAGTGGCAGGTGAACGGGAAGTGATCGGGGGCTTCTTACCATTAAGTGCAGGAAGGTGGGGCCTGGGGTAAGCTATTCCCCGGACAAAGCCTGCTCAACCTGGAAGGTTCTCAATAAATCTTCAGCCCCCACTCTACTGGGGCTGATAGAGGGTCCCTGCGAAAGAGGTATTGCCTAGAATGGGTGTGTCCCCTCCCTACTGGCTTGTTGGGCATCTTTCTCCTTCCAGCCCATTCCAGGGGGAACGGTGGCTTCAACAGCTGCCCTTGCCACCCCACGAAGGAAGACTGAAGCGTTCTTACCTTCTCTGGTGCCAATGCCAGCCATCCTAAAAGAGAGGGGAAGCAGATATAAGAGAAGGGCATGAGCCCAGATCTCCTTAAGGGAGGCCCCGGTGGCTAGCTAAGCAATCCTCTCCAGGACCCCCCACCACCAGCCGCACATCTGATTTCTCTAGAGGCTGGGACATCCTGAGAGCCTGTCCAGACCTGCCACCCCTAAGCAGATAGATTCTGATACCCAGTAACACCCCATCTGCTTCCTTTATGCTGTCCCGCTGCTGTCCGGGTAAGATGACTCTCCACCCCAACCCCAACCAGCCCCTCCCTCATTCCTCCCCCTGCACCCTCGCCCCTGCCTGGCGTCCTGGCCCTCCAGCAGGCTGCGGTAGGTGGCGATCTCCTGCTCCAGCCGCGTCTTGATGTCCAGCAGCATCTTGTACTCCTGGTTCTGGCACTCCATGTCACTACGGAGCTCACTCAGCTGAGCCTCCAGGCCACTGATGAGTCCCTGGATCTGCTGCAGCTGCGTGGCGTAGCGGCACTCAGTCTCGGCCAGCGAACCCTCCAGCCCTGCTTTCTGGAGGGGTAACAGATCAAGAGACACCCCGTCAGGCCAGGAAGGAAGCTGCAGCGGGCATGGGTACCAATGTTGAATGGAGGGCAGAGAACCCCTCGGACGGGGCTTGGGAACCCAAGACTTAACCAGCCCTGGTTGGTGGGAAAGGCCGGGCCACGCTGGGGTGGGCTGGGGTGGGCTGAGGGGCAGGTGGCCCTACCATGCTGAGCTGGGACTGCAGCTCGATCTCCAGCCCCTGCATCGTGCGCCTCAGGTCTGTGATCTCCGTCTTGCTGGTCTGGATCATCTCTGTGTTGGACACCACCTCCTTGTTCAGCTCCTCTGTCTATATGTCACACACAAGGCAAGTGAGGCCCACAGCCATCCTGGGAGACCTGGGGAGCCGGGGCGGGGCTGCGAGGTCAGGCCCACCTTGCTGAAGAACCAGGCCTCGGCGTCCCGCCGGTTCTTCTCCGCCATAGCCTCGTACTGCTCCCTCATCTCGGCCAGCACGCGGGTCAGGTCCACGCCTGGTGCCGCGTCCATCTCCACGTTGACCTGGCCTGCCAGCTGGCTGCCATACTCCTTCATCTCCTGCAGGGTGGGCAGGCCCGTTTAGGGACACAGGGCAGAAGAGAGAGCTGAGAGCCTGGGTTCCCACAGGCCCATCCTGGCTTCGCATTCCTGCGTACCCACCCCAGCCTCTGTTCCCCACTGAACATGAAGAGGTTCGATCACATGGGCCCCTTGGCTCTGAGGGCCTCTCTTCCTTGCCAGGTGCTACGGGAGGACCTCAAGACAGTAGGGCCCTTGTCTGAGCTCATGAAACAAATCAGGACAGCAGGTCACACTGACCACTTGGCCTGGCTCTGGATCTGAGAAGGAAAGGAGTCTGGGTCCCCAAAGGATAGTACCCCTTGCTCTCCATGGGGACCCCTGTTTTGGTGGAGGGGAGCATATCTGAACCACTAAGCCCTTCAGCCAACTAGGAGGAGGTGCCAGTGGCCCTACTCTGCCTCCCGCCACCAGCAGTCCCTGCCGGCCCTCACCTCCTCGTGGTTCTTCTTCAGGTAGGCCAGCTCCTCGTTCAGGCCCTCGATCTGCATCTCCAGGTCGGTCTTGGCCAGGGTCAGCTCGTCCAGCACCCGGCGCAGGCCGTTGATGTCGGCCTCCACACTCTGGCGCAGGGCCAGCTCGTTCTCATACCTGGGAAGAGAGAGGGAGCCCAGAGTAAGGACGGGCAAGAGGTCTGGGCTGTTGGAGCTGGAGGAGGGAGAGAAGGCCAAGAAAAGGTGGGGAATCCAGAAGGGGAGAGGGAGGCAGGAGCGCACTTGAGTCTGAAGTCGTCCGCCGCCAGCCGGGCGTTGTCAATCTCCAGGATGACACGGGAGTTGTCAATGGTGGCCGCCAGGATCTGCAGAAGTCAGGAAGTCGGTGCCTAGAGCAGTGTTCCATCCTCCCTGCTGCTCTCCCCACCCTGTGCCCCAGGTCAGACCCCTGGCTGACACCAGCAACAGAAGCCTGTAGGCTTCCCAGGGCAGAGTTCAGCGCCCCCTCAAGTGCCCACGTGACGTCTGCCCCCACGCCACCTTCCTGGGCTCCAGGGCGTGAAAGACCAAGGAGCCCAGAGTGCCTGGACTCCCCTGTGGGAATTGCCAGGAGGGGTTGGGGTGGGGTTCAGTGGACTCCGACAACAGCCCTCCCAGGGAGAGTCCACCAGCCTGCCCTGGTCACTGGCCTCCAGCACACCTGGACACAGCCATGGACCCACAGAACATCCCACAGCCAGGAGGAACCTGGAGGGCAGGTCAGGAAGGCACACTACAGCTGAGGAAACCGGTCCAGGTGAGTTGAAAAGGTGAGTAAATGGCTGGCAGAGCACATCATGAGTTCGAGGTGTCCTAAGTCCCAATACTGCTTTTGGCACCAAAGATACCCTCAAAGGGTGAGGCAGGTGGTCCTGGCATTCAGGGCTCCTGAAGCGACACTTACCGTTCTTGCAAAAGAAGCAAAGGGGCACCTGATGCACAGCCCTGCAGGGCATGTGTCACTGCCCCCACCTTGGACCCCCCGCCCCCACCCCGTCCTGACCAGAATCTCAGGATCTTCCCACACTGCCAAGTTGAGCGGATGTGCCCTGGCATCACACCTGGGAAGCCATTCCCTGCTTCTCCGAGCTATACACCGACAATCACGGCCCGGGCAGGAAAGGGTCTCCTTGCCGCAGCTGGAGCACTGATGTTACAGACGTGTGCAGGACCAGCCGCCTGCTCCGTCTCTCTGACACCCGAGGACTCACCTTGTCCCGCAGCTCCTCGATGGTCTTGAAGTAGGGGCTGTAGTCCCGCTCGGGGCTGCTGGGGCTCTGCTTCTGGTACCAGTCACGGATCTTCACCTCCAGATCGGTGTTGGCCTCCTCCAGGGCGCGCACCTTGTCCAGGTAGGAGGCCAGGCGGTCGTTGAGGTTCTGCATGGTGAGCTTCTCATTGCCGGAGAGGAGGCTGCCCCCGCCACCACCGTAGTCACCAAAGCCACCACCGAAACCCCCACCAAAGCCACCTCCAAGGCCACCTCCAAAGCCACCTCCAAAGCCCCCGCCGCCCAAGCCACTACCAGCCCCTCCACCGAAGCCGCAGCTCATGCCGCCCCCATAGCCCCCTCCTGACCCGGAGGACACGAACCTAGCAGAAGAAGCCAAAATACTGCAGCTTCCACCGCCCCCACAGAGACTCCTCCCACCAAAGCCGCCTCCCCCAACCCGGAGGGAACCCCCCCTGGTAGAGCCACCCCCAAAGGTAGAGGAAGAGGTCTGCAGAAATGTGGTGCTCATGGCCAGGCAGTGGGTGAGTTCTCTGAAAGCACAGAGGTGCTGGTGGAAGTGCAGGCTGGGCTGAGAGCAGAGCACTGGCTGGTCATCCCCCAGCCTGGGGCTCCTTATATACCCCTCCGAGGGTGTTGTGGGACCGCATCTCCTCCCCCAAAGGGAAGCCAACTCCTGTGTTCAAACACAACTGCCTGCACACCTCTGTGTGGCTGATGTGGAGTTTCTCTTTTCTTTCTTTTTTTTTTTCAATGCAACAAAAGAGATGATTCAGAATGAATGGTGTTTTGCCCCAGGGCCATGGTTTTAACACTTCCAATGCAGGCTCATCTCTGCGCTCTGGGAGAAAACCAAGAGTAGCGGGGAGCAAACCCCAATCACTCCACAGCTCCCAGGCCTCCGCCCGCAGGGTGGGAGCAGTTCGAGACAGATCTGCCCTCGCTGGACTTCTCTGCTGCCACCAGCCCAGGACCTTCACCCCAAGGCGGCCAGCTCCCCACTCTCAGTTTGAGAGTCCACTCCCCATCACTGCTCTGTGTTGTCCCACTCACAGACCCCACGTGTGAGCCTGCAGGGCCTGGGGAGAGCCATGGCTTGGCAGGGGGGAGGGGAGGAGAGGGGAGGGGTGTGAGTGGGCGGAGGCACAGGGAGGCATGCAGGGCCCATGGGGGACAGGCTGAAGACAGGAGAGGGGGGTCATGAGTCAAGTTCCAGCTAAGGTGATCAGAGAAGCCTACCGTCTGTCTCTTCCCTGCCACCGCAGGACCCTCCTCCTCCATGCCTCCCCCCTCCCCCCCAGCTCCCCCCCAGCCCCCGGCTCCATTGCACTGGCACTCTCACAAAGGCCAGGAGGCTCGGGGCTGACAAGGGGCTGATTGATAATGCCGCCACCTGCCAACTGCACATGTCACTGAACCTTTGCTTGCTCCTGGGACACGTCGGGGCAAACCTCTGCAGATAAGACCGGAGCACAGTCCAGAAAGCCCCTGCCTTCTCCAGAGAGAGGGCATGTCCCTGCAGAGCAGGGCCAGAGTAACTCGGTTTGTCCCATCAAGCGCTTTGGGGCTGGGGAGGGACCCAACCCAGAGGGCTCCACCTGCCTGAGTGTCGGGAAGGAGGATTCAGGGAGGCCTGGCAGGCAGACCCGAAGACACCGCTTCTCGAGCAGGATGCTGAGGCCAGAGAGGGGAGCTGAACACTCAGGAGAGCCCTTCTCTCGGCCGCCAACCCAGGGGCAGGCTTTCGGGGATACATAATACATGCCGGCTGTGCCACTTGGAGACAGAGCCTGGCCCTCTGGCCCAGGCTCCAGGGTTTCGGAAGAGCTGGGGGCTTGGGGAGGGAAGCAAGGCCAATCTGGAGAGTCAGAAGGATATCTGGTCCAGGGCTGAAGCACAGTGAGGTGGATGGAGCTCTGGAGCCCCTCAGGCTCGGGTTCAAATCCTGGCTCCATCAATTACTACCTATGAAACCCTGGACGTGTTACCGTGGCGAGGGGCACTTTCAGCTTCCACCTGAGGCCCCAGAGCCCCCAGCCTGCTTCCACCTGCCTCCCCATCTTCTAAGGAAGCAGACAGTGGGGCTCAGTGCCTGGGGTTCTCGTCTGAGCGAGGGTGGTGCAAGAAGGACCAAAGGCCTAGGTGGATGGGGGTGGATGAGCCAGGCCTCTGAGTGCTGGGCGCAGACAGGGCGGTATTGTCTCGTGGGTAGGAGGGTATTGTCTTTTCTTCCAAAAGAAAAATAATCAAACTCAGATCAGCCACAGCTCATTAAAGCCTCTGCAGACATCACGGCCCCAGCAATTAACAGGGGAACAATTGCACACCAACACTCCAGGCTGAGGGAGGCCTGGGCCCCAGCCAGCCCCTCTTCTGCACCCTGACTCCCCTCCAGCGCCCCGCGAGAGGTGGCTTTCATACGCTATCAGGCCCATGCAGGCGCAGCAGCTGCCCCAGTCACAAATACGTTTTCGGTGCAAACAGCTCCTGTGAGCTCAAGGTCTGGGCCACTTGGTGCCTGCTCATTAGCACCAGGTGGGGAGGCGGGGCAAGGGTGGGGACCCAGCTCTCCTTGGCTCCAGCCCAGGCTGCAGCCCAGGGCCCTGTCCCCAGGGCCTTCTCTCCTTGGGATGGGATGGGATGTGCGGCCCAGTGGAAAAGCCTGGGCTGGACTCCACCTCTGGGTGTGACTCTACCTCTCTGAGCCAGGTTCCCAACTTAACATTGGGCCATTTTTCCACTCACATGAGTACTTAGAGTAGTCAGAATCACAGAAGGAGTTACTGTTTAACAGATTGAGAGTCTCAGTTTTACAAGATGGAAACAGTCCTGAGCACGCATGGTGATGCTGGTGGCACCATAATGTGAACGGAATTAATGCCACAGAACTGTCCACTTAAACACGGCTAAGATGGTAAATTATGTGTGTATTTTACCAGAAGACACAAAAAGAAAAAAATGGAGCCATTAACACTGAGTCCTGTTACAGGGTCCCAGACAGCATTCGATGACACATGGGGGTGTGGTCTCCCTACATCCACCCCTCACCTCCCCACTCCCCAGGGAGATGCTAGGAAAGAGCACAAGTCCTAGGGCCTGGATAATTCCTCCTCTATTAGGTATGTGGCTCTCTTAGTAATCCGGCTGCCTCTCTCAGCCTGTCTACCAATCCGGAAAATGGAAATAACCCCTGCCCAGCCTGCCGCCCAGGGATGGAGCTATGCCCAGCAGCGAGGGTAAGACTCACCCCAAGACTCACCCCATGAATCCCCTCCCCTTCTCTCTCCTTCCTTCCCTCTCCTCCATCCCAGCCTGTTAACACAGTACCCCTGGTTTCAGCTCCCTGACTGAGAGAGAAAATTGTCCCTGCCCTTGCCTCCCCATGCCACACACACACACACACACACACACACACACACACACACACACAGGAAGGCTTCATTCCTGACACCCAGACCTGCGACCCAGTCACCTGCCCCACCTGTTTGGGCCCAGACCCCACCCCACGGCCACATATCCAGGGGCCTCTGGGGCACAGGGGAGGGTTTCAGCTGTGACAACAGAGGCTTTCATGAACAGGGGACAAAAATCTCTGGGCAGTCTCAGCCTGAGGGTGAGCCAGACCTCTAAATTTAAGTGGGAGAGGGGGGCTGTGGGTGCTGGAGGCCACAGCAGAATAGCTCGGGAGGTGGCAGAAGGGGCTCCCGGCCCAGGGAGAGGAGGAAGCACTGTGCTCTGGGGTCCCCAGTTCTGTGACCTGAAGCAAGTTAAGGAAGGTCTCTAAGACCCACAGGAAACTGACAGAAAGAGGACCTCCTTCAGGATTCTTAGCACAGGGTATGACTGGGTCACAGCCTCCTTCACACAGCACTGGGCACTCATGGCGGCCATGTGTTCCCCTCCAGACCTTCTGGGGGCACAGGATAGAGTGCTCCTCACTGGCCCCCCTCCAGCACAGGATCAGGCAGATCCGTGGGACCTAACAGACCCACTCAGCCTGCACCTTTCAGCCAAGGGGAAGTGGGACTACTTATTTACCTTTAATTGGCCTCAGTTCTTGGCAGCTGAACTGTAAACCACAGGGGCAAGACCATACCTACACAAGGGCAGAGTTAGACCAGGAAGCTGGGACTTAACGTTCCTTTGCTGGCCTAGGACCAGCCTCTGGTAAGCCAGGTTGCGGGTCCGTACGGGAGGTCCAGGTCACCGCTGGGTCCCATTCCAGGCTCCGGGCCCAGGTATGAGCTGGTGGGCGTAAGGGGCTTTTGTGGGGCTGCCCAGGGATGGATGAATGTGTTAGTGCATGCACACACACTGACACCGACAGGTATACCCTCTTCAGCCTTTTGAGTGGGATGCCTGCCCCCATTACTCAGGCTCTGACCCCCAAAGCCCCAGGCTCTCCTTCAGTTAGGTGGAGAAATGTATCACAAGGAACTGCCCCAGGGGATTCTAGTCCCAGGCCCTCACACCGAGCAAGACTGACAGGTACTGAGAACCTGGCATAAGAAGCATCAATCCTGGGGCGCCTGGGTGGCTCGGTCATTAAGCGTCTGCCTTCAGCTCGGGTCATGGTCCCAGGGTCCTGGGATCAAGCCCCGCATCGGGCTCTCTGCTCCGCGGGAAGCCTGCTTCTCCCTCTCTCACTCCCCCTTTCTTCTGTTCCCTCTCTCGCTGTGTCTGTCTGTCAAATAAGTAAATAAAATCTTAAAAAAAAAAAAATAAGAAGCATCAATCCCAGGAGACTGGGGTACATACAGGGTGGCACCTACAGGAAACCTAGTTTCTGGTCCTGGCTCTGCCGTGAGGTCACTGTGTGACCTCGGACAAGTTACTCAACCTCTCTGAAACTGTTTCTTGCTCTATAAGATGCTACTCATACTACCTTTTAAGGTTGTTTGATCCTATGGTGCATACTATGTGCTCAAGTAAACATTAATTTCAGACACACAAATACACACCAACACTTGAAGGAGTAAAGTGGAGAGAAAACTAAATCTGAAAAAAAAAAAAAAAACCCACAGTTTCAAGTCCCACCTTTGCCATGTTAGAAGAGTTACATCTACAACAAACCACCTCACCTGTCTGACCCTTAGTTTACCCCTCGGTAAAAAGGGAGCAATGCGGGGCGCCTGGGTAGCTCAACAGCTTCTGATTCTTGGTTTCAGCTCAGGTCATGATCTCATGGGTCCTGGGATCTGGCCCTGCGTTGGGCTTCACGCTCAGCGGGGCGTCTGCTTGGGGATTCTCTCCCTCTGCCCCTCGCCCCACTCGTGCACGCTTGTTCTCGAGCTCTCCCTCTCTCTCACTTAAATAAATAAATAAATCTTTAAAAGAAAGGAGGGGGGAGCAATGCTTGTTTCACAAGCTTATTTTAAGGAACAGGTTAGACAAACTTAGAGTTCTGCAAACAGGAATTGGCCTACCAGTAGGAGTTGGTGAGCACCCTCTCTTCCCTCTCCTGGGACAGGGTGCAGTCTGATCCAAATAAAACCAAAACAGAACCATCTCTATGGGCCGAAAAAACAAACCCAACATCCTTCCTTGAGCCATAAAACTTTATTGGCAGGTCAAGGGGAAGAACCAGGGGTAGGGTCCCTCCCCTCCCATGGCCCTACCCAGGGGATCTCCTCTGCAGGAGTGCAGGAAACCCAGGAGGCTGCTGGACTCAGAGAGCCTTGGGGGTTGGCAGGTTGTTGTAGTGGGCATCCTGGCCCTCCAGCAGGCTGCGGTAGGTGGCGATCTCCTGCTCCAGCCGCGACTTGATGTTCATGAGCTGCTGGTACTCCTGGTTCTGCCGCTCAGTGTCGGCACGCACCTCGCTCAGCTGGGTTTCCATGCTGCTGATCAGAGCCTGGATCTGGGCCAGCTGGGCTCCAAAGCGGGCCTCTGTTTCCGCCAGTGTTCCTTCCAGGGCGGCTTTCTGAGGGCAGGGAGAGGGAAAGAGACTCAGTGGAGACTGGTTCCTGAGAGGGCAAAGGCACAGCCATGGCCCAGACTGCACAAGGCTGTGAGGGCACCAGTGTGTATCCCACAGGGCAGGGGGTACAGACCATGCTTAGCTGAGACTGCAGCTCGATCTCCAGACCCTGGAGGGTGCGCCGCAGGTCAGTGACTTCCGACTTGCTCATCTGCAGCTGCTCTGTGTGGCCAGCCACCTCCCGATTCAGCTCCTCGGTCTGCAAGAAGAGAGCAGGCAGAAGGAATAAGCAGTGAGGCAGACCTCTGCGTGAGGGCATGAAGCCACCTCTCCAAAGGACACCTGCTTCCCCCTACGTACCCGGCTGGTGAACCAGGCTTCAGCATCCTTTCGGTTCTTCTCAGCCATGACCTCATATTGGCTTCTCATGTCACTCAGGATCTTGGCAAGGTCGATGCCCGGAGCGGAATCCACCTCCACACTGACCTGGCCACCCACCTGGCCCCTCAGGGCACTGATTTCCTGGAAAGACACAGCAGAGATGGGCATGTCAGAGCCCAGAGCCTGCTGGGCCTGGGCCAGGTCACTCCCTCACCCCCCAGATGGGAAAGGGGCTGGTTCAGGTGCAGACCTCGGAGCCAGCACCGAGAGATAGACCAGGTGGCCACCATCCCCTGCTGGAGCCCTGGGAGCCCCGCTCCACACCCAGGGCCATATCAAGGGTACAGCAAGTGTGACCACGGTCAAGAGGATACAGGAGGATAAAAAAGTGTCCTTAGCCCTGGGAAGTTGGGGTGGGATGGACAGAAGGCCCAGCCTGAAACCCACCTCCTCGTGGTTCTTCTTCAGGTAGGCCAGTTCCTCCTTCAGGCCCTCGATCTGCATCTCCAGGTCGGTCCTGGCCAGAGTCAGCTCGTCCAGCACCCGGCGCAGGCCGTTGATGTCGGCCTCCACGCTCATGCGGAGGGCCCGCTCCGTCTCAAACCTTTCAGAGGAAATAGGTGTAGTCAGACCAGAATTTCCTCTGAACCCCTGAAGACTTCCCCCATCTCCCCCAGGGTTCAGGAGTCCATGAGAGGGTTGCTTCAGGCCAGCTGGGGTAAGTGAGGACAGAGTCTAGTCCCCCTCATTGCACGGAGCCCCCCCAAAGGGTCTGGGATTGCCTCTCCTTCTCTGTCCTGGCTTCTGCAGCCCCCCGAGGCAAACACATACTCACTTGGTTCGGAAGTCATCTGCAGCCAGACGGGCATTGTCGATCTGCAGGACAATCTTGGAGTTCTCGATGGTGGCACCAAGAATCTGGAAGATAAGAGGCCGGAAGTTGGCACCAGTTTAGTATACTGGCACTGCCCACCCCCTTTCTTCCTAGAAGAGAGGAGAGCAAATGAGTATGCCTCTACCCACTAGAGACCAAAGCCCCAGCCATGTCTCAGCTGTCCATTGGGCTGCTCTCTGGGAGGTCTTAGAATCAGTCCATGCCCAGGAGCTGGAGCAGGAGAAACCATTGTCAGGGACGCTGAGCCAGGGGGTAGGGCATGGGTGTGGGAGGGCATGGAGGTAAGTCTGGGAGGAAAGTGTCTGAGACCTGTACCCAGGGAAACTCTAAATGGTCTTAGGGGAGGCAGACCCTAGTGATCTGCAAACCAGATGCCGTGTTGGAGTACTTTTGTCTGTAGCCCCATTCAAAGCACATTCGGCCTCAGGAAAGGGAATTCCCATTTGTTGAGCATCAATTATGTGACAAGCACTTTGCACCTCATCTTTCATGCCAGGTCAGTGGGTATGCCTATTTTATAGAGGCGGGAAATGAAGCTCAGGATTTCTTGTCCAAGTTCACCCCCATCTGAGGTCCCTCTGCTGTGACGGCCATATTCACACCATTGTTTAGGTAGTTGGGTTTATGTTTTTCAAAGAGCAAGTCATGACTCATTAGTCATTGTACTGGGAGATAATTTGCATAGGTTTTTTTTTAAGATTTTATTTTTATTTATTTGACACAGAGAGACACAGCAAGAGAGGGAACACAAGCAGGGGGAGTGGGAGAGGGAGAAGCAGGGTCCCAGCTGAGCAGGGAGCCCGATGCGAGACTCGATCCCAGGACTCTGGGATCATGACCTGAGCCGAAGGCAGACACTTAACCTACTGAGCCACCCAGGCGCCCCTGCATAGTTTCTTAATGAACCTGAACAGAATATAAAATATGAGAAGAGATCACCCACAGTACGGTAAGAATTATTTCAAGAAAGTTTTGCTGGGGCGCCTGGATGGCTCAGTTGGTTAAACAGCTGACTCAATTTTTTTGCTCAGGTCACAATCTCAGGGTCCTGGGATGGAGCCCTGCACAGGTCTTCACACTCAGCGGGAGTCTGCTTGAGGATTGATTCTCTCTCTCTCCCTCTCCCTCTCTCCCTCCCCTGACCCTGCTCTCTTGCTCGCTCTCTCTCTCTCTCTCAAATAAATAAATCTTTAAATAAATAAATAAAGTTTTGCTTCCGTTTTGGGTGTGTATATAACAGAAAGAGAATGGGTGAAGGTACATGGTAAAATGTATTTCTTATTGTTAGGTTACAATTTTTTTAAAGTGTGTAAGCAGTATTCTACTTTGTTGTTTACAACTCTAGCTGTCCCTCCTTGTCCACAGGTCTGGTCTTTCTGCTCTATGCCCCTGGCACCCAGTACCATGCGGGCCACATGGCAGGCACGGGGCCACGTAGTGGGGAGCGGCGTGTTTGGAGCCCCAGCAGGTGGGATCGTTAAAGGTCCCACTGGCTTCTGATAACATTTCTTCCCGGCAGAACTCCCAGCTTTTCCCTGAGGGTGGAGACCAAGCCCCACCCTGCATGCCCTTAGGGGCTCCCTGTTAGACTTATGGCTCAAGCACCCCCAACCCCAGGACTCTCCACCCACAGAGAACTATTGCCGAAAAGTTCGGGGGGGGGGGGCGGTCCCCCGCGTGTATGTCCTGCCTTTACCAGGTCCTTAGGCCATTAGCCTATGTCCCTTCTCATTCTTCCTATAAGTTCCTAAGTACGGTGTGGCCCCCCGCCCTGGGCGGGGCAGGAGGGGTTTCAGCCTGAGCGTGATGGAAACCAGACCTGCCCCACCAGAGAAAAGGAATGCGGAGGGGCCCATGCCGGGGGCAGCGGAGGGTAGGTTTGGCGCGGGGTGGACTGCATTCCTCTCAGGCCAAATTCTTGCTTGTCTCCGGGCTGCCACCGCGGCCCCGGACCAAGACCTCTGGGCAGCTCACAGCCTCGTCCTATCTCCTCCCACTCCTTCGGAGCCCCCCTCCCAGACCTCCCCGCCCACCAGCCCCGCCCCCGCCGCCTCTGCACACCCCACCCACTAACCCGCCCCCTTCCCGATACCAGGACATCCACTTCCTGCCCCACCGCCCTGCCCCTCCTTACCTGCCCCCGGCTCTCTGCCCCACCCTGCGGCCCTCCCACGTCCTAACGGGCTAGCTCCCGCCCCGCCGGTGGTGGCTCGGGTGGCTGCCGTCCCTCCCCCGGCCTCGCCCGGCCCGCGGGGCTGGGTTTGCGCGGCAGGTGCACCTCCCGCAAATGGGCCGCCGCCCACCTTGTCCCGCAGCTCCTCGATGGTCTTGAAGAAGTGGCTGTAGTCGCGGGCGGGCCCGGGCCCCTGCTTCTGGTACCAGCCGCGGATCTTCACCTCCAGGTCGCCGTTGGCCTCCTCCAGGGCGCGCACCTTGTCCAGGTAGGAGGCCAGGCGGTCGTTGAGGTTCTGCATGGTGAGCTTCTCATTGCCCGCCAGCAGCCCGTCGGACCCGGCCAGGCCGCCGGCAAAGCTGCCGCCGTAGCCCCCGCCGTAGCCGCCGGAGGACGAGGACACGAAGCGCGCGGAGGACACAGACACGCCGCGGCCGCCCGAGCCCCCGTGGATGCTGGGCGCGCGGAAGGCACCTCCCGCCCCGAGGCGCAGGGAGCCGCCGCCCGGGCCCCCGAAGGACGAGGTGGCGGACGGTTGACGATAGCTGTAGGAAGTCATGGCGAAGGAGGACTCGGACGACACTGGTCAGAGGAGCAGCGGTGGGCGAGAGGAGTGGCGAGAGCCTCACCTGGAGCCTTTTATGCCCGGGGCGGGCGGGGGAGGAGGAGGGAGAAGGGGAGAGGTGGGAGGGGATGGGGCGGATATCCGAGCCCCGAGGAACTTGCAGGCTCCTGGGTGCAAACACGGGCACTGTCCCCATTGGTCAGTTCCTGGTGGCTCTCCCTTCAGCTCTTCCTTGCTGCGGCCGCGCGGGGAACTGCCCCACCCCAGCCCACTCCGGAGTCCCGGAGCGCCGACTGCATACCTCCTCACCTCCTAGCACACTCCTTCCTTTCTTCACCCCCATCACACACACAGACACCCTCATTCACATTCTGACCCTCCCCCGTGAAGCTGTTAAGATTAACCCAGGCTTGAAACCCCCCAGGAATTCAGCCGTCCTGGGAGTAGACTCCTACACCCTGTCCTCCCTTCAACCCCCCATCCCCTCTGGGATTATGTTCTGAAGCCCCTTCCTGGGAGTCAGAGCTAAACACTTCCCTCCAATACATTCAGGAGATTCCTACACCCCACTTGGAGTTACAGCCTCTCAGAGCCTGCCCCTTGGGGATCACCCACACCCTGACTTCCTCTCAGTCCCCCAGAGGAGGGTGATCTGGCCACTGGCCTCCTGAGACAAAGCTGCCCTGCCCTGCTGGAGCCGTACAAAGCCCTGGGGTGACCATAGGCTCCTGAGAACAGCTGCAGGGAGGCTTCTGCAGGCTTCTGCGGCTGGACTGTAAAAGACTTGCAGGCAACCCCAGGCTCAAGCCTGACCCCACCTGGGGCAGGCCCCCACTGGGGGCCTCTTACCGCCCACCCCCTCCAGGACAACCCCAACCTCCAGCCCCCAAATCATGCATTCATTCAACACAGATTTGCTGAAATTATGATGGGGAATCTGAGCCTGAAGGAGGCAAATAACTTGCCCATGAGACATTTAGCACCTGCCACCCAGAGACAAAAATGGGATGGGATCCCTCCCTCCTTGTGAGCATCTGGAAGGAGGGTGTCAGACTGAATCCTGGAGCCTGACAGGGTCCTGTCTTAGTACCTGGATCAATGAGTGGACTGCTAGGCCCTGCAGGGTGCTCTCCGACAAAGTGAAGAGCTTCAATAATAGGAAGGAGCCCCCCTCTCTACACACAGCCCGCAGCCTTGCTCTTCACCCTGCTCAACAAGTCCACCCACGCTTTTTTTTTTTTTTTGCACTTGGGAGGGCCAGGCCCCCTGCCAGACACTGCCTGTGCCTCACCCCAGTTCCTGTCCCCAAGGACCTCACCCCTCCCCAGAACTGTCCCCATGGTTCCTTAGGTCAGAGCAGTCACCCAGTCGCAAGACAGAGGCCCTAAGCCCTTTTGAGACGGTGTTAGGGAGGTGGGGCAGCAACAGGCCTCAGTTTCCCCCAGTGAAATCTCAGCCCTCCTTTCTGCACATCATCACCTGGGTCACCTGTAGCTAAAGGAAGACTTGTCCCAGCCTCTGACACCAGTCCCCAATAAACTGCCTTCCAGCTACCCACTTACCCAGGAGCGGGGGGGCAGGGGGGGCAGGAAACCGCCTACATACCCCATAACCCACCAGGAGCAGCCCTGAGCCACTCAGGAAGGCCAGCCTGAGGCTGTTTAAACTAGTGAACCAGACCTGCAAGTGGACCCGAGGTGCCCAAAAGGGAAAGGAGGCGGGCATGACCCAAGGCAGGCCATGAAAGCAGGGTGCGGCTGGGCTTTCACAAAGGTTGTAGCCGCCAGGGCTGGTCTGGGGTGAGTCACTCTTTATTTGACCCTGAGAAGGAGGCCTGCTCCTTCTGTGCCGGATAGTTGCTACGCACACCACCACGCCCCCGCTGGAGACTCTGGTTTTCTGGCCTGACAGGAGGCTTTGGGAAGGGACTTTGTGTTAGGAAACAAAATAATAGAACCAACAATCCCCCCCCCAGATATTAAGGGGTTGTGAGCTCCTGAACTCCAGAGGACCTTGGGGTCCCAGTGCACACCCCAGGGCCACGGTCCTAAGAACACCTAACTGAGGGTGGTACAGCTTACAGTCTTTGGGGGCCTCACTGGGTCCTCTTGGCGGCCCAGCCCGTTTCACACAGGACAATACAGAGGCTCCGAGGGGAGCAATGACCGGCCGGGTCCCCATCCAGGGGTGTCAGAGTCTGGCTTCCAGCCTCTCAACCTTCAGCCCCGTGGCCTGGGTTCTTGCGTGTGACAGAGGCTGTGCTTTCCCTTCCGAGGAGGTCCCAGCTCCAGAACAACTCCTTTGGGTCCCGTTTCCAAAATCTTATACCAACTCCAGGAGCAGTAAACCCCAGACTGAAATGCAGGTGAAGTCAGGAAGAATCCCCCACTCCCACTCTCTGGCCACAACAGTGCCCAGCACCTTCCACCATGAGCTATGTGGCCTCTGACCAGTCCTCTGGTACATCAAGAACTCAGGAGAGCAGTCGGTACAGGCTGCCCTCCCCAGAGATGGAACTGAGGGGTCATGAAATGACTGCCCACAACCAGGAGTCTCGGATCCGCTCCTGGCTGCTTGAGGGCAAAACCTGACCGGAGGAGCTCCCTTCCCAAGCTCTGGTCCCCGAGCTGGGGTTCTGTCATCTCCAGGGGATGTACACACAGGGTGAGGATTGGGAAGGGAATATTAAAGCATGAAGGGACCCCCACAGCAGATCCTGCCCAGCCGCCCCCAGCTCATGTCTGCAGAGCCCCAGCATCCTGAGATCCCTGCGGGAAAGGGGGGCTCTGTCCAATAAGATCAGAAACACTGCTTGTTAGAGAGTTACAGTGCATGGTAGCCCAGGGTCTGATACCCTGAGTCATTTGTGAAATAGAGATTAAAATATTAATAATAGTAACAACCTGGTTCATGGGTTGTCTTGAGGGTTAAATGAGGTGGTGCTTGTAAGGGTACCTGACACATCGTGAGCACTCATAAAATGTTATTATATAATTGTGAAATAGTAATATCACAATATTTTACAATAATATTATATAATAAATACACATATTTGTTATATTATCATTATAAGTATTATTATATACATATAATAAGTATTCTTTAACTTGGTCCAACCAACATTTATCAACTACACTGGACCATGGAATCTTTTGTCAGGTAATTAATTATTATTAATAATCCATATGTCACAAGAAAAGCTGATCCACTCCAAAGATCAGCTGAGGCTCAAAGAGATTAATAATTTGACCAAGGTCACACAAGTAAGTAATGGACCCAGGATTCAAGCCCAGATTTTTTTTTTTTAATCTTTAAGATTTTATGTATGTATTTGTCAGACAGAGAGAGGGAGAGAGCACAAGCAGGAGGAGAGGCAGGCAGAAGGAGAAGCAGGCTCCTCACCGAGCAAGGAGCCCGATGTGGGACTCGATCCCAGGACCCTGGGATCATGACCTGAGCCGAAGGCAGACGCTTAACCGACTGAGCCACGCTGGCGCCCCCCAAGCCCTGATCTTTAACGCCCTAAAGCCACAGCACCAACCAGGAATGCTGTGTTCCTCTCACAGGGTGGAGGTCAGGGTACCTTCCTCCACTGGCCTCATCAAGCTGGGAAAGGCATAGGGTCACCTGTTAAGATCCTAACTTGTCCCCCCTGCTCCAATACATGATTATTTATTTGGTCAGTTGGTAGATCATTCAAGCAAAGCTCTAAGTTCAGCCACTGCAGAGGAGGTAGACTCGTGCACATGAACAGAACAGAATTCATAAGCTGGAGGAAAGAAAGATAAAAGTGTGGAGATTTCATGAACTTGCTTATTGTATAAATTGGTAACCCTTCCCTAGACACCATCCCCTTCCCCAGGGCCCTTCATCAAGGATGCTAAAGATACTTTCTAACCTGTGCCTCCATTCATCGACCCTGTATCTGTCCCTGTCCCCTATCTACCGGGCATAGTACTAGGTGCTGAGATACAGAAGGATATACAAGTTTGTTTGTTTTTTTTTAAGATTTTATTTATTTATTTGACAGAGAGAGAGACAGCGAGAGCAGGAACACAAGCAGGGGGAGTGGGAGAGGGAGAAGCAGGCTTCCCGCGGAGCAGGGAGCCCGATGTGGGACTCGATCCCAGGACCCCGGGATCATGACCTGAGCCGAAGGCAGATGCTTAACGACTGAGCCACCCAGGCGGCCAGGATATACAAGTTTTTGCTGCCTCTAAAAAACTTAACAATCCGGCAGGGGATTATAGAGATGTATTAGTTTTGATGAAATGTGTTAGATTGAATACTCACATTAATTTCCACTCCTTCCTAAAACCCTGCTAAGCTGACAGTTAAGGAATACTGGAGAGAATAAAACAACAGGCAAGAGAAGATGATTAACTCCGACAAAAAAATTGAAAGCCCAAAAATGGTAATACTGGAGGAAGCTGAGACCAGGGCTTGGGAGCACAGGGGTAACATAAACAGAATGAGTAATGTCAATATACAGTGACACAAAAATCCCTAAAGAATGAGGTCTTAGATAAAAGTGGCAAGAGGGCAATACATATGATAAATTAATGCTGACATTAATGTGCATGTGATTGTGCACGTAAGCACATATGTGTGTATGATTGTGCACATGAGCACATACGATGTGCATGTAATTATGCACATAAGCACACATGATGTGCATGATTGTGCACGTGAGCACATACGATGTGCATGTGGTTATGCACATGAGCACATAGAATGTACATATGATTGTGCACGTGAGCACATACGATGTGCTTATGCACATGAGTACATATGATGTAGATATGACTATGCACATAAGCACATAGACATGAGAGGAGATGCACCAGCCTGAAGACAAGGGTTTCCTCTGAGAGAAACCAAGTGAAGGCTCATAGTCAAGGGGAGGCTTGTAGTCGAGGGGAACCCACACTTATCTCTGCTGTTCTAATTTTTACAAGGATGTGTTTACATAGAACCTGTTTCATGTTATGTATTGAAAGGTAGTATTTTCTTAAACACTCTATGATGGACATTGAGAACCAACTGCATCTGATATAATAATACCCCTTCCTCTCCATCGTTGTGCCACTGGCATCCTGGTCTCACTCATATACTAGAGAGGAAGCTTTGGAAAGGGGAGCAGCAGATGTGGGGAAAAGAGCCCCCAAAGAGTTTTCTAGGCTCCTGCCTCCACCCCTGGGTCCCTTGCACTGGTTTTCCCTCTTCATGAAGCAAGAGGGTAGAAGGGAAGAGATGGCAGAACTTTGCAGGAGGAACTTGGAAAGAGTCTGGGTGCAGGAGGGCTCCTCCAGGCCTGATGACGTGGAATGGGGGGGATGCGGTGAGGAGACCCGTGCACTGGCTCCCCAAGCACCAGAAGTTTTAGGAACATCCAGAGTCGGCCCACCAGCAGGGACACGGGTAGCGCACGTGGACCATGAAGGGGGCGGGTGGCTGGAGCTGGAGGGAAGCAGAGTATACCCCACACGAGCCTACAGCCAGCAGGAACCTTGTCAGCACACGGGGGCCACTCCTCCGGGGACTTTCTGAAATAACTGGAGGATTTCTAGAGGTGCTGGAGTGAGTAGCAACTATGAGGGCCACCTTTCTAGAACTATTGAGCCAGTAGGCATTTAGGCCTCAAACAGATCAGTAGAATCAAGTGTGTAGGTGCTGGGAATTGGGTCTGCACAGGAGCAAAGTGGGGGGCAAAGGGAAAGAGCCTTCATTTCTGCCTGGGAGCATGGACAGATGTTTCATAGAGGGTGTGACCCTTGAGCAAGAGGCTAAAAGACTAGTAGGTGTTTATCAGACAGAGGGGCAAGGGGACAGGGGCCTGGAAAAGTAGCATCACTGGGGCCAGCTTGGGGAACCCCTGGTAATTCGGTCTGGTTGGGGTCCGTGGGGGGATGGGCAGGGATCAGGGAAGGGATGGGAGAGGGGGCTGTAAGCTCAGCCAAGGAGTTGGACTTCATCCGGAAGACAATGGGAAGTTATTTTAACCAGAGATGTGATGTGGCCACACCTATTCTTTAAAAGTTGCTGTGGGTTCCACGTGGTGAGGGAGGCGGGTGGGACAAGGTCGGTAGGCGTGGTCTGGGGTAGGGAGACCAGTTTAGGGTCTGCTGATACAGTCCGAGTTACAGATAAAGAGAGCCTGGGTTAAGTCCTAGCAGGGAGCATGGGTTGGAAAAGGACAGAGACAAGAAATACTGGCCATGCTGTGAGGAGCTCAAGACCTTGCTCCGGCCAGGTGCGTGGCGTCACAGGGACCCAAGGCCAGCAGCCCAGATCCAGCTGCTTCTGTGGCAGCTCATCTCGGTCACTTTCCCCTGGTGGGAACCCAGGAAAGGTGGGGCAGGGCCGGCCGGGTCAGGATGGCCCCTGGTGTTCCTCTTCAAGCCCCAGGGGAGGAAAAACCAGCCTGACAGGAACCAGAGCCAATCCTGGGGGAGGGGAAGAAGCTCGGAGTCCTAGGGAACTGCCCCTTGTCCGGGCAGTGGGGGAAGGGAGAGGGTCAGCTTCCCCCCAGGTGCCACATTCCACACTCTGGGAAGACCCGGGTGTCTCTCCCTCCCACCCTACCCCTCCCGAGAGGGGCTCGGTGTACTCGACCGGCTCCGGCTTCTCTGCACACAAAGAGGGGTGCCTCTCTCTGCCTCTGCCCTGGCCCCAGGCTCTCAGGGCCCCCTTTGGAGCCCCGTGCCAAGCCTCAGCCCATCCCACCTGCGCTGGGACACGGGGAGGGCCAGACGCAGGACAGACAGACAGAAAGAAGAATGTCTAGGGTCTGCCCTGATTCCATCTGGATGGTCCTGGGCTCCCTTTCCAGCCAGCTAACTTCCTTCCCACCAGGGAAGCAGCGCTGCCTCCCTTGGGGACAAAGACTCTAGGCTTGGGGCTCTTTCCATTTCAAAACTCATCTGATCCTGTGAATCCCTAGGTGAGCTCTACAGAGCCCATACTACCCTCACCCCCACAAGGCTCCAGTCCAGCAACCGAAATGGTCGTCTGCAAAATCAGATGTGGCTCCGGGACACTGTCTACCTCAGCAGTTTCACTGAGCACCTACTGTGTACCAGAGGCGACATCCCTGCCCTCCAGGAAGGACCAGGACCTTCCTCAGGCCTGGAGAATCCTCCCTCCTCGCCTGCCTCCTCCCTTTCCCTAGATGTCAGGAGCTCCAGCTCCTCTTTCAAGCCCAGAGCTCAGCTTGGGCATCACCTCCCCTGGCACGTCCTCCCTGATGCACTCAGGCTGGGCCAGTTTTTCCCACTATTGCCCCCACCCCCAACAACCCCCTGGGCTCTCCACATTAGATGCACAGCCCTGTCTCCCTGTTGGAGCTTCCCCACTGCATCTGGCCCCAGGGCTGACTCCCTAGTGAATGATTAATGAGTATTTGCTGGGAAGGAGGACAGGAAGAAGCCCTTTTTTCATTCAACCAATAATTACAGACCACCCTCTATGTGCCAGGCACCTTTTGGATTCTGGGCTTCAGGAACAAAATGGTCAAAAACTCCCTGCCCTCCTGAGATTTCAATCTGGGCGAGGCAAACACACAGTAATTCTAGCAGGGAGTTGTGCCTGGGGAGGAGCTAATCATCGGGGAAGGGGTGAAGAGCCACTAGTGGAGAGAGGCCATCGAGGGAGGGCTGGGAACAGAGGAGGTAGCACACGGACAGAGAGACCTCAATGAAGCAAAGGAGCCTTCTGGCGCCTGGGGGAGCCAGGCCAAGGGCAAGGCAGAGGCAAGCTCCCCGAGGAAGAATGAGCCAGGTGTGTCCCAGGAACACCAGGCACCCCCTGGCTGGGAGGGGTAGGCCAGGGGAAGGGCGTGCAGGAGAGGAGGCCAGGCCAGAGCACAGCACAAGGAGGGGCTGCAGTCCTGTTCTCAAGGGCTGGGCTTTTTTCTGAGAGCTTTGGTCAGAGCAGCTCTGGGAGCCCCGGGGCTCCTCTGGAGCTAGATGGGGGCCAGGGTGGAAGCTGGAAATCTGATAAGAGGCTCTTATAAAGTTAGAGATGCTGAGAGCTCATTCTGGGGCCCTGTGGGAGGGCCTGTGAGTGAGAAGTGGCCTGGGGGCGTTCTGAAAGCAGAGACTTCTGAACAGGGGGAGCTGGTGGATTCACCTGGAGCAGAGGGAAGAAGCATCCAGGTGACTCCTAGCTTGAGGCCTGAGCTTGGCATTTGCATTGCCGTCAGAGGACTGGTCGGGCGGGGGCCATGGTTTACCTGATCCGCCTCCAGATAGACAGTGGTCACCCCAGGGTCATCCCCAGATCTGGATCATCAAGCAGCCTTCTGTTCTCATTGGGTTCTGCTCACCAAGCACTCACTGTGCCCACGCCTGGCAGCGCTGACACCCACTGACGGCGGGGGGAGGACAAAGGCTGTGCCCACCCAGGCCCTGCCCTCACAAGCCCATAGATGGGGGA
This sequence comes from Callorhinus ursinus, assembly GCF_003265705.2. NCBI lineage: Eukaryota > Metazoa > Chordata > Mammalia > Carnivora > Otariidae > Callorhinus > Callorhinus ursinus. The sequence continues at coordinate 252,758 of NW_027397170.1, forward strand.
GGGGGGAGGCAGGTGACTTCTGACCTGTGGCTTTCTAAATTTTCAGCAAAGCTACACTGAACGGGTATCCCTTCTATAATCGGGGGTGAGGGGCGTTTATATATTTTCAATTCTGACTTGCCCCAGGTTCCACTGGCTTCAAGCTGGGAAGTAGGGCCGGGCAGGCTTGGGGTGGAGAGGGTCAGGTTAGCTGAGTTTCTGGAAAAGTTGCTTCTTCGACAGAGAGGAAGATAGGCAGAGAGGGAGAGGGGCATTCTTGAGAGCAGAGGCAATTCAGAGCTGCTCTAGAGACAGAATGCTGAGCACCCCCTCTCCTGGCCCCTCCGGGCTCCTCCTGGGTCCAGCCGGGCTGCAGGGTAAACATTCAATAGCAGATACGGCAAAGAATCCCATAACAAGGTAGGCTGCCGGAAGCTGGGGACGCCAGGAGTGCCCAGGTCTGGGTCTCATGGGTGAGATGCCCTTTACCCAGAGAAAGAACAGCTGGGGCCCCACCCTCTGCCAGGGGCCTGGTATCAATGGACAGTTGATTGGGAGAGAAAGGGACTATACATCCCAGCCAAGACACACACACACACACACACACACACACACACACACACACACACACACACACGGCCTCACCGGAGGACAAAACTTCACTGGCTCCTGTGGGCACCTCACGGCTAGTGCATGCAGGACCTCTCAGGCCCAGGCCTCACCAAGGTGCCTGAGCACCAGCCTGAGGCCTCCCACCCGGCCAACACCACAGGGGCAAAGGGGAAGCAGCTAGGAAGCCCTCCAGTCCTACCAGAGCCCCAGCCCCCCTCCAGCGGAATGTGCTGGAGTTGGGGAGGGGCTACTTCCTCCGCAGGCCTGGGATTAGGGCAGGGGCCTGTGGAGACCAGAACATGCAGCAAAGACATCAGTCCGAGCTCAGCAGACGCACAGCTAGGGCCCCTGGCACACAGAAACCAAACAAACGCCTTCACACGGAGAGATCGGTATCTGCGGTTTCTGAAGGAAGGGTTTGAGCTCAGGAAGGGGAGGGGGGGAGGTTTCAGGAACCCAGAACTTGCCAGTTTTGCCAGGCCTGTTTTCCTTTGTCCTTACCCTCCTCCTGACCACGAAGAAACATTAAGCATCTACGAGGAGCCTAGCGAGATGAATCAGACGAACTCCTACCCTTGTAGGTCGTGAAGGTAGAAACCTCCACACCCAGAGGTTTTCACGCGTGGCCTGCAGAGCCCTCAGCGCGGCGGCTGACCGCCCACACTCACACACACGTGCAGTCACTCAGACACGCATGCTCGCACACACACCGCACACCCTCCCATACCCTCCACACTCACAGTTGCGTGTTCACATGCTCACACGTACACTCACATACTTACTCATACCCCCACATGCTCACACACACGTGAGCACGCACTCGCCCAGAGCCGCTCCGCCCTCATTGGTGTTACCCACCACTGCTTCCGGTAGGATCTTTGCTTAAGCAGAACGTCCTCCTCTTTTAAAAAGCTCAGGAACTGGCCCTTTAGCCCAACTCCATCCATCTGTAGATCAAAAACTGAGACAGGGGCAGATGCTCCACCTGCCCCAGGGCACACAGCCGGTTTCCTGCTGAACGGAGCCCCATAGGCAGGTGTCCTGGATCCAGGCTGTCGGCCCCTAGGGGAAGATCTGTGCTTACAGGAGAGTAAGGTAAACACCACAGGCTCCTGACAAGAGCAGGTGGCAGGCCAGGGTCAGAGGAAGGACGCAAATCAGAGAACTGCTGGAGCTCAGGGAAGGACAGCACCCGCAGTGAGGCCTGGGGTGAGCAGGAAGGGCCTCCTGGAGGAGGAGGGCTCTGAGCAGAGCCCAGGGTGAACCACCACAAGCAGTGAAGGGAGTGAGGATACAGAGGTGGCCGATGGGTGGAAAGTCCCAGGAGCAAAGGATCTTGAAAAAACAGTCCGTATCTACTGAGTCCTTACTATAGGCCTGACTCCCTAAGTGCATGACATGCACTGACTTGTTTAAATCATCAAAGCTCCTATGCTGTAGACACTGTGGCCAATAGCAACCTCCCCTTTTCACTGACTAGGAAACTGAGGGCAACCGGCTTAAGCTTAAAGTTTGGTAAGTGGCAGAGCTGAGACTTTAACCCAGGAGGTCTGGCCCTGTGCCTCATGGTCTAACCTCCGCGCCAAAGAAGGATCAGGGCAGTAGAGGCTGCCAAGCTGGCCAGATTCAGACAAGGAAGGGCCTTGCAGACCAGGCCACTGGATTTCTTTTTTTTTTTTTCCCCCTGCAGAAGCAACAATGGCTTTTGAGTCAAAAGGTGACCCACGCAAAGTGGCAGATGAGTCAGACAGCCCGGCTGTAGGATGCCCTGAAGCTGGGAGCACAGGGCTATCGTCCCAGCTGGACATCCCAACAACCCATTCATTCCTTCCTTCTGCCACCCCCCCTAATCCAAGCCTTATCACCTCAAGACCTAACAACAGCGGCGCCTCCCTCGGAGCTGATCTCCAGTGCCTCTCCCAGGAGCAGGCTCGTCCATCTCCAGCCAGCTTCGATCAAGTCACTCGGCCCACGAACTTGCAGTGGCCACCTGCTCACAGCAGTGACTCCCCTGCATCCTTAGACCCCCTGCATCAGCATCACACGAGGAGCTTATTTAAAATGCTGATGCCTGGGTGTCCCCCCGCCCCGGGTTACTGAATCAAATCTCTGGGGGTAAGCCTACATTTTTAATAAGTCCACATCCTCTCCATGCTCATGGTTCTGAGGCTCACTGCAGCTTGAGGATCACTGGCGTCAGAATGAGATTCATCAAACCCCCGCGTTGGAACGATGCAGGAGGTGTGGGAGAGACGCAAAGATAAATCAGCCTCAAGAGCCTAGCTGTGGCCAGCTTACCTGCCAGCACGGGAAGGCTCTGCATAGCCAAAACCCAGGGTGGGAAGTAAGAGATCCAATTCCAGGCCCAGCTTTGCTGCTTTCTATCTGTGTGACCTCGGGCTCAGGTGAACAAAGCCTCACCTTGTCCAGCTGCCAAACTGTCAAGAACCGTAATGGTCTGAGATTTACTCTTTTTGGCAAGATAACAAGTTAGCCTGCCACAGTTTTATGGATGCTGGCAGACCAGAGAGTCCTGGGTCAGAGACAAAGGACATGATTATTCAAGGCACAGCAAGCAGTTGAAGTTTCAGGTTTGCACTGATTCCTCTCACCCTGTCCATCAAAGACCATGGGGTGATGCAAAGCTTGACCCAGCTGGGTGCTCCATATACAATGGGTTTTGAATCACAGCTGAGAAACCCTAAGCTTTGGGAAACCAAATCTTTTATAATGAGCAGCAAGCAAACCTGTGTGGTCTTCACTCCAACGGGAAGCATCATCATTATTATGCAGAACAGGAAAAAATAACCTGCCTCTGCTCAAGTGGGAGATGCTATTTCTACCCTCCAAGGCAGTTGACTTCCTAAAAAATCCTTGAAAAGACAGACCACATCGAAAGCCATTCAGCACCTCTGGTTGCAAGATGTGCAGAATACATGCAACAGATCCATGGATAATTGTCTCCCAACATAAATGGGAATTCATCTTGCATGGAGCTTATAAGCTGTAAACCAGATCACACAAGTGAAAGACACCCAGCATATGAGAGATAATTACAGAGGAGATAAGATAAGGAGGCGAGTAACCAGAGTCAAAGGTGGAAAGTGATAAGCAGGGAGCCTTTCACAACAGACCTTGTGGAAATGACAACAGGGAAAATATTTGCAACCTATATCGTGGGCCAAGGGCCAATATCCTTAACACATATAAAGAGTTCCTACAGATAATTGAATAATAGATCGATAACCCAGGAGGGAGAAAAAGAGCAAAGAATATAGGCAAACAGTTCCTAGAAAAGAATATGCAAATTGCATTTAGATATATGAAAATGTTCGGCCTCACAGTAAGAGAAATGCAAATTTAGACTATCATAAAATCTCTTTTTTTTAAGATTTTTTTTTTTAATTTATTTGCCAGAGAGAAAGAGAGAAGGAGAGTACAAGCAGGGGGAATGGCAGGCAGAGGGAGAAGCAGGCTCCCCGCTAAGCAAGGATCCCAATGCGGGATTCGATCCCAGAACCCTGAGATCATGACCTAAACCGAAGGCAGACACTCAACCATCTGAGCCACCCAGGGGCTCCATAAAAATCTCACTTTTTACAGGTGTCAAATTGGCAAGGATGAAAAGGGTTGATATCTTACTGTTTGTTGAGAACAACAGACTCCCACACGTTGTTGGTAGAGGTAAAATCAGGATAAACTGTACGAACAGTAATTGCCAATATCTATCAAGATTTTAATCTAATTCTTTGTCCTATCAACCTCTCTTACAGGTATTTTATCTTTCTGGTGTAGTTTTGCACACGTGCAAAATGACATCATGTACTAGGATATTCATTGCCGTGTTATTCGTAGTAGCAAAAGAGTGAAAACACCTAAATATCTATTATATGATGCCTTTGGTACAGTAGGATACTGTGCAACCTTCAGAAAGAATGTGTCCAGAGGACTGGTAGGAAAGAGCCATGTGCGTCATTGGCTACGCCTTATACCTGTGCTCCTGGGGAGAACATAGACACGACCAGGTTTGTAAATGCAGGGATATCCTTAGAAAGATGCACAAGAAAGTGACGCACAGGCTGCTGCTTGGAGCTGGAGCTGGAAGACTGGATTCACAGGCGGCCAGAAGACCATTTTGTTGTAGATCCTTTGTCCTTTTACAATTTTGTACTCTATTGGGCGTGTATTATCTCTTCCCCAAACTATGCATAAAATATACCTGTAAAAAAAAAAAACTTGAATGTTTGGATCTGCCAAGAAATTTGGAGGGGCTGGGATCCCAGGTCTGCACCTCGCATGGCCTCAAGCCTGCAGCCCCTCTGGATCTCGGTGGCTGCTGATGGCCTCCACTCAGAGCCATGCCCGGGGAAGCATCATTTACTCCTCCATTCGCTCATCTGGCCAGGCTTGTGCTCTGAGCCAGACCCGTGCAGGGTGCGGAACACAGAGATGAGAGACCCAGGCCCAGTGCCCGCCAGCTCCCCGATGGTGGCCGAGGGGAAGGTGGGTAGGAGACATACGTACAAACAACTACAAGGCAGAGGCTAACTGGCATCGTGTGGCAGATTAAGATTAATGAGTGACCACGTAGTGAGACAGGGACAAGCTTGGCCTTTGAAACAAGCCACACCTTGGTTTGGGAGCCACTCCTTAGCCCGGCCCAGTTACTGAATCTCCCCAAGCTTCAGTTCCCTCCACTATAAAATGAGGCCTGGGTTTAATTCATGGATCCACTATTTATTTTAAAGCCATGGCACTTACCTACCTGTCAGAGCCTCAGCTCCCTCATCTCCAAAGTGGAGCCGGTAAGATAAGTCTCAGAGGGTTTGTTGGGGAGAAATCAAAACCGTGTGTCAAGAACAGTGCCCGGGGGGACGCCTGGGTGGCTCCAACGGAAAGTCGGTTAAGCGGCTGTCTTCAGCTCAGGTCATGATCCCGGGGTTCTGAGATCGAGGCCCGCATTAGGATCCCTGCTCAGCGGGGAGCCTGCTTCTCCCTCTGCCTCTGCCTGCCGCTGGCCCTGCCTGTGCTCTCTCTCTCTCTGACAAATAAAATCTTAAAAAAAAAAAAAAAAAAAAAAAAAGAACAGTGCCCGGCACACAGTAAGCCTTCAAGAGTCGATAGCCCTTACCCCCAGCAGGAGGATTGAAGGTGATGTGTCCATCATCCTGGCACTGGACGGCCACTCACCAGGCACGGGCTATCATAAAAGATCCCGTGGAAGCCGCTCACTGCTTCCATGCTTGGTGGAGAGGAGGCAAGGGGGAGGCAGCCTTCCCAAGAGCTGAGGTTTTGAGGCTGAGTAGTGGGGAAGGGGATGGGGGCTCCTGGAATGGGCTGGGCCCAACCGGTGAGCAGATGAGGGAAGTTCAGGAGCAGGGAACCATTCAGGGTGGCTGGGGAGTCAAGCTGGAGGAAAGAATTGGAAGCTGGAGGCTGGCACAGACCACGGAGGGGAAACAAGCCCAGATCAGCCATTTGGAGGGTGAAGAGTGGAGGGGAGGGGAGGGGAGGGGAGGGGAGGAGAGGGTGGTACTGATTCTGAGGAAGTCTGCAGTGGGAGTCACATGGGTGGGAGGGGGCAGGGCTAAATGGAGGGCACCCCTGGGAAACAATTACAAGGGTATTCTGGCCACCATACCTGAAAAGAGCAGCTCTAAGTCCTGGAGGAACAGTCCTGCCCCAGCCCCACCATCCTTCAGGGGACCAGTCTGCCTCATTACCCCAGAGGCCAACTGGGTTCATTTAGACATGGAGTGGGCACTGGCCTTTCAGCTTCCCCAGGCTGTTCTCCCAAACCACACCTTCCTGCAACCACACACCAGGAGCTGGCTGGTGTTGCCTCCGTCCTCAGGCTCTGGCCTCTGCTCAGGAGGGGAGCATCCTTTCCCTCAGCCCTCACATGTCTAAGCCCCACCCCGCCTGCAGTGCCACCTGCGGTTGGCAGAATAATGACCCTCCAGAGATGCATGTCCCCAGAACACCCAAACACGCACCTTATGTGGCAAAAAGGGACTCTGTCGATGGGATGAAGTTAAGGGTCTTGCGATGGAGAGATTATCCTGGATTATCTGAGTGGGCTCAGTGTAATCGCCAGGGTCCTCATAAGAGGGAGGCAAGGTGGTCAAGGTCAGAGAGAGGAGATGGGACCATGGAAACAGGGCAGAACGATGCACTTTGAAGGAGGAAGGGGCCATGAGCCAAGGCACGTAGCAGCCTCTAAGAGCTGGAAAGGCAAGGAAACAGACTCTCCCCTAGAACCTCCGGAAGGAACACGGTTGTGCGGACACCTTGACTTTGGCCCATAAGACCCATTTCAGACTTCTGACCTCTACAATGATAAGACACCAAGTTGGTGTAGTTCTAAGCCACTGAGTTTGTGGCAACTTGTAACAGCAACAAAAGGAAGCTTCTTCCTTAAAGCCACTGTGATCCCCGGCCCCGCCCAGCCCAGCTCCCTCCCTCCTCCGGGCCTGTCCGGGTGCTTTGTCTCCCCTGGGACTGTCCTCTTCCCGCCTGGTGAGCTTAGTCGGCTCTTACTTCCTCTAGCCAGTGAGCAACTCGAGGGCAGGGTCTGGCTTATTCATCTTCTGTCCCCATCATCCTGATCATTCTCCTGGGTCCTTCCGGATCCATTCCCCGCCCTTCTGTGCCCTGCTCTGATGGAGGAAGGCTGATCAGCCAATGGGAGGCAGCTGCAGGTGGTGGGGGGTATCACTTAAGCGCCCTGGGCAGCCCTCCCCACCACCACCCTCACCAGCTACCATCACACCACCCCTTCACCTGTCCCTTCCGCCTCCCGCTGCTCATCCCACTCCCCTCCCCACCCTCCACGCCCCAGGTTTGGGCCCATCCCTGATCCCGTTCACACTTCCAAAACTTGTTCTTTCTCCGAAGTCCCTTCAGTCGATGCTGAGAGTCCACAGTATCCTGCAGACCCCCGACCAAGGCAGGTATGGCTAAAGTCTGCTGCAACGGGCCTGACGCCCGTGTGGACACTATCTCGGTCTGTCTGTCTTAGATGGGGACCCTCTGGGGGCTGGGAGAGACCCACAGAGCGTTCTCTTCCAGCCCCAGCCACAGGGGCAGGCAGAAACCTTAGCAAGGGTGGAGAGCTGGAGAGGGGCAGGGAGCCGGGGGAGGAAAGTGTCCTGAACCTCACGCTCAGCCAGGGACCCCACTCACCACACAGGCCCACCCTGAGAAGCCCCAAACCAGGTTTCTCCTCTGGCCCGCCCCGCTCCTGGGGTGCACCAGAAACTGGCAGTGTGGGGCAGGCACGGGGCCACACCCTCGGCTCCGGCTGCAGGCGGCCTCCCTGCCTGGGATTCTGGTGCCTGGTGCCGCCAGGCCTGGCCAGCCCCCGCACTCCTTCCCCTTCACTCTGCAGCATCTGGGCTGGTGAGTGACTCACCCAGCCTCCCTCACACCCTGCCCTGCCCCTGACCCCGGCAGACCTGGCCCCTCTCAGCTCCATCTCTGCACTAGCTCCAGTGATGTGAGCAATGCCTGCCGCACACTCTGCACCCCAGAGTCCAGAGCAGCGCACCCCGGCCTCGGGGAGGCACAGCAGGGCTCTGACATCCCCAGCCTGGATCCCTGGGAGAAGGCTACACAAGAGGACAGCGCCTGGCAGCCCCCACGTTTACAACACTGGCCGCCCTAGACCAGGTGCTTGGCTGTCTCTGTCCATCATGTCCATTTCTGACGGCCACCTCCCAAGGGAAATAATTACCACCCATTTTACAGATGAGAAGAGGAGGTACAGAAAGGTTGAGTGACTTGCCAAGACCCCCTGAGCAGGTAGTAGTGGAGGTGACTCCAAAGCCCCCTGCCTGCCGCAACACACCTACCTCCCCATTAACCCTGAGCCGAACTCACGGGAACCTGAGTGTGTAGGAAACGGGGCTGGATTTAGAGTCTGAAGCTCTGGTCCGAGGCCACGCTCTGCCTTTAGCAGCTGGCTGGACCCGGCCAATCCCTCGGCCTCTCTGAAACTGTTCACCATCCTAGTAACAGGGACAGGGATCCTGCCTGCCCACCTTCCTGAACATGGGGAAACTCAACAAGGAGAGGTAGCGTCTGGAAAGTGTAGTTTCGTGGAGGGCGTTGCGAGGCGGATTAGAGGCCTGGCGTCTTGAGCCACGGAAAGAGGTGTTCGTGTCCACTCTGGAGCCGGCCACAGCTTCGGACAGGGCAGGCTGCGGGCCACGGGGCTCCCCACACGCTCCCCAGGCTGCCTGCCGCTCCCTTTGTCTTCCCCGAGCCCAGGCGGCTCCGCCCCTGCAGCGGGCGCCCAGGGCCCCGCCAGCTCGGTGCCACAGCGCCCCCTAGAGGCCACATGGGGACACTGCCCTGCCACCAGGAGTGTTCCTTCCTGGACCCCTCTTTCTGGACCCCTGACCCCGCTCAGTTCTGAAGCGAGAAGAAGGATCAGAGAGGGTCTACGTGGGCAAAGGCAGGCCCTACACTCCAGGCTACTCTTTGGCCTTCCTGCGCACAACAGAAGGGCACTGAGCTGGGAGTGATACAAGAGAAAGAGTCCCAGAAGGGCTAGAAGTCCAAGGACCTGGATTCTAGCTGTGTGACCCGGGGCATGTATCTTTCCTTCTCTGGGCAACAAAGGCGTGCAGGAGGCCCTCTCTCTAAGGAAAGGTACTCCCCTCTAACACTCGGGTTCCCCGTGTGTAAAATGGCCACAAGGGGCCGCTGCAGCCACAGCTGTGAAGGAAGCTGGCACCCACATCGCCCCAGCCCAACTACCTGCCCCCATCATGCCCCTGTGGCTTCAGCCCAGTCTCCTGCCTCCCAGTGCCTTCCAGACCTGCTGGAATCACAGTGTAACCCGAATGGTTAAAAACTTCCAGGAATAGGACAATCCTCTTAATTCAGTTGATTGGGAGTGGAGTTTATTGGGATCCTTGGAGATCAAGCTATGGCAAACAGGGCATATATCCAATGAGACCTAGAAACAGCCCTAAATCCTTTGGGTCTGTCTCAAACTTGACATTCTCCTGTGGGTTTTGTGTCTTTGTGCTTCATTTCCTTGAGGTTTCCCTCTGTCTTGACAAAAGTTCCCAACACATCTTAGCCATGCTGAGGGGGACACATGAAAGGGATCATGGGTTTGATCTGAGTCCAAGTAAGAATGGCATGTCCCTAAGACTGAGGGTGCTGGTGGCAGCAGAGATGGATTGAGAGATTCCTGGTGGAGCGATTCCAGGAAGCTCAGGAGGATCAAAGCCATCTGACAATGTATGAAGGTCATAAGCAGGTATTGTTGGGGCCGAGGGGTCCTTAGGCACTATCTGGTCCAATGCCCTCATCCCCTCCTTAGCTGTTCACTCACTCATTCCTTTAACAAGCTCAGACAGGGGCGCCTGGGTGGCTCAGTTGTTGAGCGTCTGCCTTCGGCTCAGGTCATGATCCCAGGGTCCTGGGATCGAGCCCCGCATCAGGCTCCCTGCTCGGCGGGAAGCCTGCTTCTCCCTCTCCCACTCCCCCTGCTTGTGTTCCCTCTCTCGCTGTCTCTCTCTCTCTCTCTGTCAAAATAAATAAATAAATAAATCTTAAAAAAAAAAAAAAAAAGCTCAGACAAAGTGCCTTCAGGGGGAACTGAGGCCAGAGACTGCAAAGCTTGCTCTTGGTTCCTTGCACGGTTGTCTCAAAACAGTTCTGCTCATCGAAAGCCCATCTCTGACCTTAGAAAGTTCTGAAAATTGTTAGAGGCCAGGTGGGCAGTGCAGGGAGGGCAAGATTTGGAGCCAGGCCAACCTTGGTATATGTGACTTGGGCAAGTATCTCCCCTTCTCTGAGCCTGTCTGCTCATTGGCAAATGGAGGCAACAGTATCTACCTCCCATGGCTGTTGTGAGAAACAATGACACACGGAACATCCCTGTCCCACACCTGTCATAGGAACCTCCCCAGCTGCCATGGTTAGGTCAGAAGGCTGCACTTTCAAGGCCCCGGGGCTCATCCTACCGTGGACCATGCTCACCGCGCCATTCCGCAATTACCGACCCGCACATCTACCTCCAGCTCGGGACCAAGAGCCCCACGGGGAAAGACACTTCATCTGTTTCCCCCCCTCCCCCAGTTTTCTTTCTTTCCAGCCCCGACAGAAAGGTCACCAAGAAATATTTGTTGAATGAAGGAACAGATGAATGAAATGATCTGAAGAGTGGATGAAAACAGAAGCTCCAGTGAGAGTTTCATAAAGAGACAGCATTGAGACTCCCACTGCCCCCCCCCGCCTTTCCTCAGTAACTTTTCTTTTTTTTAAGATATGTTTATTTATTTGAAAGAGAGTGAGTGAGCACGGTGGGGAGGGGCAGAGGGAGAGAGAATCCCAAGCAGACTCTCCGCTGAGCGCAGAGCCCGACGCTGAGCATGGAGCCCAACGCGGGGCTCAATCTCACAACCCTGAGATCATGACCTGAGCCAAAATCATGAATCCAAAGCTTAACCAACTGAGCCATCCAGGTGCCCCTTTCCTCACTAAATTCTTTTTTTTTTTATTTTTTTATTGTTATGTTAATCCCCATATATTACATCATTAGTTTTTGATGCAGTGTTCCATGATTCATTGTTTGTTCATAACACCCAGTGCTCCATGCAGAACGTGCCCTCCTCAATACCCATCACCAGGCTAACCCATCCCCCCACCCCCCTACCCTCTAGAACCCTCAGTTTGTTTTTCAGAGTCCATCATCTCTCATGGTTCGTCTCCCCCTCTGACATACTCCCCTTTTCTTCCTCTCCTGTTATCTTCTTCTTTTCCTTTTTTCTTAAAATATGTTGCGTTATTTGTTTCAGAAGTACAGATCTGTGATTCAACAGTCTTGCACAATTCACAGCGCTCACCGTAGCACATACCCTCCCCAATGTCTATCACCCAGCCATCCCATCCCTCCCACCCCCAACCACTCCAGTAACACTCAGTTTGTTTCCTGAGATTAAGAATTCCTCATATCAGTGAGGTCATGTGATACATGTCTTTCTCTGATTGACTTATTTCACTCAGCATAACACCCTCCAGTTCCATCCAAAGCTGACATCTCTTTTGAAAGCCCTAGATCTGTTTCCCCAGTAGGGCCTTCTTCTGTCGCAGGGTTGGCAAGGTAATGACTATCAATGGGACATACTGGGCTATGCCCACATCCTGG
>NW_027397170.1:269515-300811 GCF_003265705.2 Callorhinus ursinus
CCATCGACAGATGAATGGATAAAGAAGATGTGGTATATATACACAATGAAATATTATGCAGCCATCAAAAGGAATGAGATCTTGCCATTTGCAATGACGTGGATGGAACTGGAGGGTGTTATGCTGAGTGAAATAAGTCAATCAGAGAAAGACATGTATCATATGACCTCACTGATATGAGGAATTCTTAATCTCAGGAAACAAACTGAGGGTTGCTGGAATGGTGGGGGGTGGGAGGGATGGGGTGGCTGGGTGACAGACATTGGGGAGGGTATGTGCTATGGTGAGCGCTGTGAATTGTGCGGGACTGTCGAATCACAGATCTGTACTTCTGAAACAAATAATGCAACATCTGTTAAGAAAAAAGAAAAAGAAGAAGATAGCAGGAGGGGAAGAATGGGGGGGGAATCGGAGGGGGAGATGAACCATGAGAGACGATGGACTCTGAAAAACAAACTGAGGGTTCTAGAGGGGATGGGGGTGGGGGGATGGGTTAGCCCGGTGATGGGTATTAAGGAGGGCACGTTCTGCGTGAAGCACTGGGTATTATGCACAAATAATGAATCATGGAACACTACATCAAGAACTAATGATGTAATGTATGGTGATTAACATAACAATAAAAATTTTTTAAAAAGTCAAGAATGTTAACTATATCACTAATATTTTATATTGAAATATAAATTTCAATATAAATTTTATATGTTGAAACTATGTTTGGGCTCTACTGGATGTAATAATATATTATTAAATTTAATTCACCTTTAAGAAAAAAAACCCTGACTGATTCAGGATTTAGTAAAAAAAAAAAAAAGGGGGGTGTGTGGGGGAGGCCGGCAAAAGATTCCTAAGAAATCTCTGCTTGGGTGTCTGACTTACTTAGCCTGCTCAGGCTGCCATACACAAACACCAGAGTGGGCAGCCTCCACAACAGAAATTTATTTTCTCATAGTTCTGGAAGCTAGACATCCGAAATTAAGGTGTCACAGGTTTGGTTTCCTCTGAAGCCTCTCTCCTTGGCTTGCAGATGGCCTCCTTGTTGCTATGTCCTCCCACGATCTTTCCTCTGTGAGAGCAGACCCCTCTTGTCTCCCTTGGTGTCCAGATTTCCTCTTCATGTAAGGACGCCAGTCAGGGTGGATTAGGGCCCACTGTAATGGTCTCGCTTTAACTTAATCATCACTTTAAAGGCCCTATCTCCAAGTTCAGTCACCTTCTGAGGCTACTGGGGACAAGGCTTCAGCATACAGATTTGAGGAGCTACAACTCATCCCATAATGGTGTCAAAAGACCTTGTAATTCAGCGTGTCCCCAAGTGACTCATCTTCCACCCCAACTGCCTCCACTCAGTGCCTTCTCGTCTCAGTGGGTGACAACTCCTCTCATCCAGGTGCTCAGACCAAAGATTAAGAGACATCCTAGATTCCCTTCTTTTATACCAACATGGAATCACTAAAAAATCCTCTTGGAGCCACCTTCAAATTACGTCCAGAGCCGTCACATCTCCACTGTGAGTGCCCCAGTCTCTCTCACCTGCATTACCTCCCTCCAAACTGGTCTCTCTGCTTCTACCCCTGGTCCCTTGACCCCTTACCAAACAATAGCCCAAGAGATCCTTTTAAGACATCACTTACATGGTGCTACACCTCTGCTGCAAGCCCTTTATGTTAGTTGTGCTCATCAATGCTAGCTGTTGTAAGGACCTCAAAAATCTCCCTGGCTTAATGTGGTGAATGTTTGTCACTTGCTCACATAAGGAACAACCTGGTTGGGCAGCTTTCCTGAAAACTCCCCTCCAAACAATGAGCTCAGGCATCCAGGCTCCTTCTAGCCTCTGCCATCTACCATCTTGGAGTCCTTTACTTTCTTTCTTTTTTTTTTTTTTTAAGATTTTATTTATTTGAGAGAGAGAGAAAAAGCACGAGCAGGGGGCGGGGCAGAGGGAGAAGCAGACTCTCCACTGAGCAGGGAGCCCAATGTGGGGCTAGATCCGTGTGATCGTGACCTGAGCTAAAGGCAGACATTCAACCGACTGAGCCACCCAGGCACCCCTGGAGTCCTTTGCTTTCAACTCTGCCTTTAGTGGCTCCCCATTTCACTGAGTGTCAAAACCAAGTTCCTTAGAGTACCCCACAAAGCCCTGTGTGATATAGCCATGCCTTACCTCTCTGATCCTCACTGCTTTTCCCTCACTTGCTCTGCTCCAACTACACTGGCCTCCTTACTCGTCTTTATTTTTTTTTAATTTTATTTATTTATTTGACAGAGAGAGACACAGCGAGAGAGGGAACACAAGCAGGGGGAGCGGGGGGAGAAGCAGGCCTCCCACCGAGCAGGGAGCCCGATGCGGGGCTCGATCCCAGGACCCTGGGATCATGACCTGAGCCCAAAGGCAGACGCCTAACGACTGAGCCACCCAGGTGCCCCATACTCGTCTTTAAACATACCAAATATGTTCCCTTCTGACCTTAGGGTCTTCACACACCCATGCCCTATGCCCAGATTGATCTCCTACCTCGTACCTGCTTACCTATCTCCCTCACTGTGTCAGATCATTGCTTATATTTCAGCCTCTCAATGACCCCAACCTTGGCCACCCATTCAACCTTGCCATCCTTCCCTCCCTACCACAGCACTCCAACCCCCCCTCACCATTCCCTACTTCTCTCTGCACTTACCACCTTAGAATACATCATGATAATTTATCTGTGTATTACACTTGTTGTTTTCCCCTCCCCCTACCTATAATGTAAGCTCCGGAGAGGCAAGGATCTTTGCCTCTTCTGTTCATTGAACAGTGCCTGGCATAGAAGGAACATATACATTTTTACCCCATAAGGGTTGTTGAAGGAATGACATAAGAATCAGAATGGTTATCTGTCCTACATGGGCCAGTGTAAATCCAGCTATTATTAAAATATGGAGTTCTGAAAGCCCAAGGTAGGCAGTGTTGAGATATGGGTTGTCTAGTTTCTTCTAACAGCACTGGAGAGCTTAGAGAAAGAGTAGTGTACTCAAATTCTTAACTTCTGGGCTTTATGGGCAGTCAGAAGACCAGGGACTTTCCATGGCTACCCTGAAAATGTCTCTTATTTCCTGTATTTACCAGGAAAGAGTTCATCCCAAAGGAATTCCCCAAGTTGCCAAGTCACAGCATCAGTTGAAATCACAACTTTGCCAAGTCTCCTATGTAAAAATTAGACAGTTGATCTGGAAACGGGGCACTCACAAAATTGGAATGGAAATATATGCAAGGATTTCATTGACTTACAATACCCCAAACTCCAAATTATCCTCACACTCCACCTTACCACCCTTTACTGCCTCCAAAATTATAAATAAGTCAGATCTCTGGAAGAGAAGGTACATTAGAAAGTCAAAGCTTAGAGAGAAAGGGTTACCCACCGGGAGAATTTCAAGATGTTGCTAATCTGTATCAGCAGAAATGAGAAGACTGGGTTTGAGAATTAATTCTAATTTTGATCAGGCTGAATTAATCAATATGGAGGCATTCACCAGAGAGTCACAGTTCAGCTAGCTACTAGCTTGAGTATCTGGGAGTGGGTCTAAATATTTGCTCAGTTGGGTGGCAGACACTGAACTCAGTGTGGCTTATACAAAATAAAATTGAGTTTACAGAAAATTCCTGTTGTAATAAAGAAGGAATGCAACCAGTTAAGGAAATGGGAATGTTGGAGTGGAGTTATCATATGGAACCCATTCAACGATTCTCCAACTATGAGAGCCCAGAAGACACTGTGTAGATTCTGGCAATTAAGAAATACCTAGACAAGAGGGAACACAGCATCTCTGAAAAGCACAGTAGCAATGTTCTATGAGGCTGTGAGTGAGAGATGCTACCACTGAATGAGAATCCCTATTTCAATAACAATGAGATTCTACGTGTCAGAGGACAAGTATGGGCATTTTAATGCTGGAGGGCTAGAAAAGTAGGTAGAATGATAAAATCTGTAGGGAGCAATGATTATTATGGCCAGTTGGTCATGGGTCTCTAAAACCAAAATATAGGGGCGCCTGGGTGGCTCAGTCAGTTAAGCATCTGCCTTCAACTCAGGTCATAATCTCAGGGTCCTGGGATGGAGCCCCGCATCGGGCTCCCTGCTCAGCAGGAAGCCTGCTTCTCCCTCTCCCACTCCCCCTGCTTGTGTTCCCTCTCTCGCTGTCTCACTCTCTCTGTAAAATAAATAAATAAAATCTTTAGAAAAAAAATAAATAAAAAAAATAAAACCAAAATATATCAGCAGCCCACCAAGGTCCTGATTCAATCAGGATTTCATTTTAAGTAACAGAAACAAACCTCACTTTTTTAACAGAAAGGAATTTAATACAGAGCATTATGTACTTACAAAATCATGGAAGAATGGACTCTGGATTGGGCATCTAGGAATAGCTTCCAGATTAACACCACAGAACCAGCCCCCAAGGGAACTCCTGGTCTCTCACAAGCAGAAAGCTTGGGAATCTGTAAGCCAGAACCAGATCTGTTGACCTCAGGACCATATAGTACCTAGTAGATCTATACCAGCAAAAACATTCCCCACTCTAGACCTCTCCCCACTTGACTCATGTCCCACAGAAGCATAAATGACTGGGAAAATCTAAATTGCATCTAAATTGCTAGGTCTAAGATGATCTGCCTTTAGAGTACAGGAATGCTCACTAGAAGGATGTGGGACTGATATGAGCAAGTCGGTCTTCCATATGTGCCCCAATTCCCTATCCCGCACTCCAAAAAGAAAACTTTAGGTCAAAAAGAGGCCTGTATCAAGCCCCATGATAGAGAATGACAGACTCATCTAATCCCAAAACCAGAACTAGCTCAGAGATGCAGAGGACTTTGAATAAAGGGAAGTCCAGGTATCCTTGAGGAAGGACTTTGCAATAACATCATAAGCACATAGTGTATGTCTACCTCCAATCTTCCCCATAGGAACCTATGGGAATTTACAAGAGTAACTATATACTGGGGGAAGAGAAATACCTGGACCTTCATGGATTATTGGACACTGACTCCACACTAACTCTAATCTTTGAAAATTGGAGGTTAGCGTAACAACACTGTGGTTTACCAGTTAGACCAGAAGCTTATGTGGATATATGTTATATCTGTCGTTTTGATTACTATTCTTTCCCAGGTACATCCAAAAACTACATTTCCCAGCCTTCTTTGCTGGGAAATGAGGTTCTGCACCATGTGAGCTTTAATTTACTTAATCACTCTAAAGGATTGTGTCAAGAAGACACCACTGCCATTGCTACTGGGCACAGAATTGTAGCTCAAACTGTTGATGTTGGGCACTGCATATCTCTGCAGAGCCACCATTTCTGTGGCCTCAATAAACTGTGGGTCTCTACCCCAGCTCTGTTCATGCCATATTAGATTCCACCCAGGGCTTCCTTCACATTCAAATCAGTCTTGTGTAGGAGCACCTGATTGGCAGAGCTGTGTCACATGTTCATGCCTTTGTTGCAAGGGAGGTTGGGAAAGCAAGTTTCTAGCTTCTCTCTAGGGGAGCCTTAGACTCAAGATGGGCAGTTCTCCAAGTAGAGGTAGAGGGAAGATATAAAGTGGTAAGAGAAGAAGACAGCTAGTAGCAGGAGGAGAACCAGGGAACAGAGTAACCCGTTGCATAGTAAGGGGTGTAGCACTAGTGAAAGAATCAAAAACTCTCACTGCTCCAGCAACCTACTAGAGCCATCTTGGCCCCAGAGACATCATTCAGCTTCCATCTTCATAAATCCCTGGATCTTGAGTTTTCCTGAGCTTCTGTGCCACTCCTGTCCTATGTTTACCTTTATGCAACCTCTCCCCCAATAATTTGGCCAATCTATGGCAAATTGTTTTCCAGAGATCAATATATCCCATTCCACATGCTGATCTTCAACGTGACATTAACACTCCTCCATCTTGAGATGGGGTTTGTACTTGTTTTCTATTTCTGCTTAACAAATTACTGCAAATATAGAAGCTTAAAGCAGCACCCATGTATTAGCTCACAGCTCTGCAAGGGTTCTCTATGAAGGGTATCACAAGGCTAAAATCAAGGTGTCGACCAGTCTGAGTTCTCATCTGGAGACTCAGGTGAGAAATCTGCTTCCAAACTCTTTCTTGTTCTTGGAAAATTTCAGTTCTTGCAACTAGAGAGCTGAGATCCCCTTTTTCTTGGTGGCTTTCAGCTCCTAGAGGCCACCCACATTTCTTGCCACATGCACCTTTCATCTTCAAGCCAGCAGTGGCATATCAAAATCTTGCACTTCAAATCTCAGACTTCCTCTTCTATGACCAGCCAAAGAAAACTCTTTTCTTTTAAAGAGCTTATGTGATTATGTCAGGCCCACCAGGTAATCTGAATTCACTTGAATTCATTCAAGTGAATTCATTTGAATTCACTAAATTATGGATTGCTTTGTTACAAGCAAAAGTCAACTGATAGAAAACCTAACCAACACTCAATTGGTTCTCCCTTCACCTCCTTTCTGTTCTTTCTTAATCCCAAAGAACAAATGGGTCAAAGTCCAAGTTTTATTTGCAGTAGGAAAGCTTTATTAGGAACATGAGATCAGGCAGGGAGTGGGGTCACCCCGAGACCAGACAGTGGAAGAGAGATCTCCCCAACCTTCCCAAGGGAGAGAGTCAGTGGGCAGCCAGAGGCATACATGCCCACTCAGCCCAGTCCCAAATGAGCTCTGGGGCTCGTTGCCAGCGATTCCTGATGCCAGAAGACAATGAGCAGGATTCTTTGGGGGACTGCCTATCTGGAGGACACTCAGCTAGGGCAGGGCCAGGAGAGTTTACAGGAGCTCTAGTATCAATTCTGGTAGCCTGTGGAGAGATGGAACAGAGGTAAGAGTATGGAGAGAGAACTTAGAACAGGAGAAAGAGAGACTGGGACTTAAAGAAAGATGGGCACACTGGGAGCAAGGAGACTGGAGCTCAAAGAGCTAGAAGGACCTTGGGGTCCCAGTGGCCCCCATCTAATTCTTAAAGCTCTCCTGCAGCAGCCCTAACATATACTCTCCCATTTCTTTCCTTTTTTTTTTTAAGATTTAATTTATTTATTTGACAGAAAGAGAGCATAAGCAGGGAGAGTAGCAGAGGGAGAGGGAGAAACAGGCCCCCACTGAGCAGGGAGCCCAATGTGGGGCTCAATCTCAGGACCCTGAGACCATGACCTGAGCCAAAGGCAGACACTTAACTGACTGAGCCACCCAGGTGTCCCGATACTCTTCCATTTCTGAGGATGAAGGCTCATGAGCCTGGCCCCTCCTCCACTCAACAGGTATATTAGTAAAATTCTTGGCTATTGAGGCAAGGGTGGCCCCAGCCCATACATCCATGGCCCTGCAGGGCCACTTAACACACAAAACCACACCAGACACCCTAGAGAAGGACAGCTCCCATGCACCTCAAGGCTTCTCTGAGCTAAACATTCCCAGTTGTGTTACCCAGGCTTTTAGTACAATTTCATATTAAATTTTTATTTTATGAAATTCAACATGCATAAGGGGAAACTTTCTCTGACCTGGAGACCACTTCACTGTGTGACTCTTCTACATTTAGATTATTATGTTCGGTATATGTCCCTTTAGATGGTTGCACCATATAACTGACTTGTATGAGCCAACCACTGACTACAATACCTGAACCTCTTTTCTACCTGAACTGTTGCTGATCCAGGTCTCCCCATCCTCATGATGATTAAAAGTATTGGCTGTGGAGACCCGGCAAAGCTAAGTCCCTCATTTATTAGTTGTATGACCTTGAATAAGCTACATATCTTCTCTGAACCTCATTTTCCTTATCTCTAAAAGGGGTATAACAATACCCACCTCACAGGGTGTGGTGGGAAATATATAAGATAATGCACAATTTCCAACCCATCTCCTATGCTATTGAGACTCAGGACATGTGTAGATTTGGTCCTAGCCTCACCCAAAGCTCTGTCAAAATTAATGATAATCAGAAACATGGGCAAGGGTATGAGCCCTCACAAGAGACCTCCTTAAAATCTAGTTCTGTTCAGTATATGCATTCCCCAGAAAGCTCAAAGATACTCAAAAAGGGGTGGTACCTTGACAGCTTAACACTTGTGCCTCCCTGACCCCACAAGCTAGAGTTGTCCCTTACCTTGTTTATCATCACATTCACCAGATTTGGAGGAAGAGGACTGGGACTGAGATGGTCTTCCACTTCCTCCTTTGGACACATTTCCTTCTTCATAGCCACCACCATGTCCTCCTCCAGAACTACTTCCTCCACCATAGCTGCCTCCACTTCCTCCTCCGTAGCTGCCACCACTTCCTCCTCCATGGCTGCCTCCAGTTCTTCCTCCAGAACTACTTCCTCCACCATAGCTGCCTCCACTTCCTCCCCAGGATCCTCTTCCATGACTGCCTCCACTTCCACCTTTATATCTACTTCTGCCACCTCCAAAGTGACTTCGTCCAGATTCATGAGATTCACTAAGAAGGAAAGATAACACAGAGAGAAAAATTAGTGACCCCACATATATATTCAAGGATGGACCTGGACAGAGTCAGGACCCAAATGTGAATCTTCCTAAGGTTTCCTTCTGCAAGGTAAAGGACAGGCTGGACTGGCACCAAGCTTGAAGGGAGAGCCTCCCTCTCCCTTTAGCAAGGACTAGTCCCTTCTCTCATTGTTACCAACCTCCTTTCCCAAAGCCCAAATGCCTTGAGGTTCCTCTACAGTATGAAGAAGTCCTCAACCCATCTGACCCTTGTGTACAGGAACTTCCCCAGCTGCCTCTATCCAGAGGGACAGATGTAGTGTCAGGAGCTTAGAAATTCCTAGGGATTCCACAGAGTCTGGGGAACCTACAAGTCCTCCTGGCCACCCTCAAGGAGGCTGTGGTAGGTCTTAATTTCCTGCTCCAGCCGTGTCTTGATATTGAGCAGAAGGCTGTATTCCTGATTCTGGCATTCAATCTCTTCCCGGATCTCAGAGATTTGGCCCTCGAGGTTACTGATCTGCTCCTGCAACTGCTGCAGCTGGCCACAGTAGCGGTTCTTGGTATCTTCCAAGGACTTCTCCAGGGCTGATTTCTAGGAGGCAGGAGGAGGCTGTAAGAGGGATGCTACATCATAGCTCCTCCCCTTCCCACTCCAGGGATCATGCCAAGCCTTCAGTGCCTCACTCTGGCAGAGGATCTAGAGCAGAACTACCAACCCTGCTGAGCTGAGACTGCAACTCAATCTCCATCTCCTGGATGCTGTGCCGGAGCTGGGTCACCTCCTTGTGGTTGGACTCCATCTCCCGGCCACTATTCATCACCTCCTGCTCCATCTGGCTCATCTGAAAACCCAAGAGCTCAATGAGAACCAGGCTGGATCAGAGAGTACCAAGGGCAAGGCTCTGCCCCATTCATCAGGACATTTGCCTCCGGAGCCAAGAGTGAACCAAAAACAAAGACAAGTCATCCTGAGTTCTGGGTCTGCTAGTTAGCCAAGGTAATCCAATCTTCTCCACTTAACATTCCCTCTCAGCAAGGCTTCAAGACTCTTCACACTTGTCCCCAAACCACCTATCTAACCTTACTTCAAACTGACCCCAAACACACACATACACACACACACTACAAATATGCCCTCATGTGTCAGGGTCCATGCTAGGCACTGGAGGCCCAAGGAGGAAGGGAGTCATCAGAGAGCTCAGTGTGGCATGAGAGGCACACCATGTACCTCTACTAGATTCTGATGGCACATAGCCTTACATGAGTTGTTCGTGGTCTCTTTGTTCACATATGTAATAAATTGTGAGCTTCTTGAGGGCAGCAGTCTTATTTGGCTCATCTCTGAGACATCAGGACTTCACATAAAACCTGGTACTGACAAGCTACTCAATAATTGTGTTTGCGGTTTAATGAATGAAGATAGACAGATGATAGCTGGACTAAGAGATAGAGGGGTGGGAGAATAGAGAGATGGGGTGGAGGAGTGGAGGGATCCATGGGAGAGAGAGAGAAGGTTGAATGGGCATCCCACTCCGCTCACCTGAGTCTCATATTGCTCCTCAATGTCCCTACGGTTCTTAGCACTGATCCGCTCATACTCCTCACGCATGTCATTGAGGATCTTGGTGAGATCTTTGCCAGGAGCAGCATTTATCTCCACACTGACATTTCCAGAGTTCTGCCCAGTGAGCTGGTTCATCTCCTGCCAGGAACAAAGGAGATGTGAAGTCAAAGGGTGGGATCCTCTCCACCAACTTTTAACCCTCCCCCTCTCCCTCCCCAGAGGTACAAAAAAGAGGCACAGCTGTGAGGGCAAAGCCCAACCACCACCATAGGCACTGCAAAGGAGGCACTGAGAGTGTCCTCAAAAGTCAGGGAGAGGGTGTCTCCCAAGCAGTGCCCCATAGCTGTCCCCTCATTGTCTCTGCACTTCTGTTCCTCCTTCTCCTCAATAAGCCACAAGTAGCCAGGGCTGTACCTCATCATGATTCTTCTTGAGGGCAATCAGTTCCTCCCGCAGAGACTCATACTGCATCTCCAGGTCAGATTTTTGCATGGTCAGATCATCTAGCACCTTCCGCAAGCCATTGATGTCAGCCTCCACTCCTTGTCGCAGGCTGTTCTCCATCTCATACCTGCAGACCATCCACAGGTAGGAAATGAGCAAGAGGGCACCAGTTCCTATTGGGACCTTCAGAGCACTAGGGGGTAGAGAAAGATTTATGACAGCAGAGGGAGTGGGAGCAGGACTCACTTCATCCTGAAGTCATCCAATGTCATGCGAGTGTTGTCAAGATCCAGGAGAGTCTTACTGCTGTTCAGTGTGATGTTCACAATCTAAAAAAAAAAAAAGAGGAGATGTCATGGAACTCACACTTCCCTGCCATGACTCACTGCTGGGAGGGCAAGA
Organism: Callorhinus ursinus; assembly: GCF_003265705.2. Taxonomy (NCBI): domain Eukaryota; kingdom Metazoa; phylum Chordata; class Mammalia; order Carnivora; family Otariidae; genus Callorhinus; species Callorhinus ursinus. The sequence continues at coordinate 280,421 of NW_027397170.1, forward strand.
AGCCAGGCAAAGCCATAAGAGATGGGACCCCCATCCAGGAAGATGCTTAAGAGGTAGGAGGAGCTTCCAACAGCTGCTACAAGGCACAGACCCCTCATAGGCTTCAGCAAAGATGTCCAGTGTGGCATTCATTCATTCATTCATTCATTCATTCAACAAATATTTGAAGATTTCCTACAAAAGACACTGTGGAGTTTAGAGATCAATGAGATATTGCTCCTCAAGGAGCCCACAGTCAACTACCACATCCAAAATTACCATAGAAGAGATCAAGGAAAGGAGAGATGACATATGGCTATAGGAGATCAAGAAAGACTTCGGGGAGGAGGTCACAACTGAATTGGTCCCTGAAGGATAGCTAAGATTGCACATGGATAAAGAGATCGAAGAGGTTTGGGGTAGAAGAAATAGGATATCTAAGGCTGTTTATCAGAAGTTGTAAAGGCAAGGGGAACAGGTGGGAACAGCAAATTAGCTATACTGTGAACTCCTCAAGACAGAGACCAAGTCTGGTACATCACCATGTCTGCCAAGGGCAACATTGAGTGTAGTCATTCACTAAATTGAGTGAATAAATAAATGGATAGATGGACATGTGGATGGATGGATGAGTAGATAGATGGATGGATCGTGGGAGGATGGGTAGATGGGGGGAGCATGTGGGAGGAATGGAAGAGTGGATAGATTACTTCCATCCCCAGAGTTCTAGACCCTGTTCAGCACCTAAACAACCAGTATGTGTACCTGGAAATATCAAGACAGGCCTCTATAGAAGCCCAGGAGAAGTAGGAAGGAAGAAACACAGCTTCTAATTTTCCAAACTAGAAAGCTCTAAATTCTTAGGGAGTGAGAAGAGAGACAGGCACAGATTTTCTCCTCTCTTGAGCCATATGATCTACCTGTTTAGGGCAGTAGCACTCTTACCTCTTTTTCATAGGATTACAGAAGTTTCAAACCAACAGGGACCTAAGAGCTGGTCTGCCCATCTTCTGCATTAAATGCACAGGAGAACAGGTGCAGAGAGGCATCAGGTCTCCCAAGATCACACAGTGAATTGATGGCAGACCCAGAACTGCATCACTGGCTCTCCGGGGAGTGCCTCCATCTCTATGCTCCCTCCACACTGCCTCTTCATTCCCATCCTGCGGCCAGGCCAAGAGGAGACCCCCCCACATTCAGTCCCAGGCTCACCCATGTTAATCTAAGCCTCTGCTCTGCTCTGCTCTGCTCAGACTCTGAAAGTTAGGAACATGGTGATGAAAGCCCAGAGCACAGGCCAAAGTCCCAGCCCTGGTGCCATCAAGAACCAAACACAATTTGCTTCTGAAGAAAGTATAATGTTTCCGAAAAATGGATCCCCTGACTATTACCTAAGCTTTAGAGTCTAACATCTGACATTTTTGGAAGATAAGGCATGTGAGTGTGTGTGTGTATGTGTGTGTGAGTGTGAGAGAGAGACACAAAGAGACCAGGAGAGAAGGAGTAGAATTTCCCCACTTACATGGTTCTTGAGGTCTTCGATAGTGTCATAGTAAGATGAGTAATCCCTATGGAAGGCCCTGGGCCCCTGCTTGTCATACCATTCTCGGATCTTATTCTCCAGTTCCTTGTTGGCACTCTCCAGTGCCTGCACTTTATCCAAGTAGGAGGCCAACCGGAAATTGAGGTCCTGCATGGTGGTCTTCTCATCAGCACCCAGAATACCACCGGCACCACTGTCAAAGCCACTGCCAAAGCCCCCAGACCCCCCAAAGCCTCCTCCAAAACCACCACCAAAGCCTCCTCCAGAACCACCCCCAAAGCCTCCTCCAGAACTACCACCAAAGCCCCCAGAGCCCCCAAGGCCTCCTCCAGATCCACCCCCAAAGCATCCTCCAGAGCCACCACTGAAACCCCTAGAACGTCCACCAAAGCTACCAGCACTAAAACCACCCCCAGATCCTCTGCCGTACCTGGAGCCGAAACTGCCACCACCTCCCCTCCCACAGGCCCCAGAGCTCCCCGCTCCGTAGCTACTGGAAGAGCTGAATCTGCCCCCTCCTCCACCAGCCCCTGAGCAGCTCGTGCGGCTGAACGAGGACATCATGCTGCCCCCACTGCCCCCAGAGCTGTTGCGGCCCCACGGGGAGGACATGAACTGTCTGCAACTCATGGCTGGCCCTGCTGCCGCTCGTGGGCTAGGAAGCAGTCGTCAGAGTGTTGCTAGCTCCCGAGTACAGGGTACAGAGCCGTCCCCAAGGCTTCCTACTTATACCCCCAGCTGAAGGTGGCACACCTAGGTGTGCCCTCTGTCTGCACCAGCGTCCCCCCACAGACCTGAAGGAGGTCTGGGATCGGGAGGCGGCAGGGCTGCCCCGGGCTCAGCGTCCTTTGGTGACTGCCCAGAGGCAGCCCAGCCTTTCTCCATTGTGTGGGGTAATTTAGTGATATTAGGCTGTCAGGGGCACCATAAATCAGCTCTGCTGCCAAGGGGGGTGACCTAGATCCTGGAGTTTGGTCTCTAGCTGGCCCGACTGCCAGTCTGAGACTTAGCCCCTCTGGGATAGAAACTCCCAGGAATAGAGTCACTTCCCCCATTGATGATTATCACCATCTGTCCCCCTCCCTGCTCCCACCTTGTGCCCACTGTGGGGGAGCTAGGACTGGGGTACCGAGGAGCTACCATAGAGGACGGGGGAGCCCCTGCCCACGGAGAGCTGCCAGTAGAGTGAGGAGCCCAGCCCCCGCCCTCCCAGAGCCCCAGTCTGAATGGGGAGCCCAGTCCTTGCTCTCAGAGACTCCAGTCTGATGAAGGAGACAATGGCATGGCAGAAAGGCTGAGACGGTGACAAAGCAACATGCCCACCAGCGCTCGTACACGGCAAGCAGGGCTCACACAAAGGACACAGGAGAAATAAGGTGGTGCTGATGTTGGCTGACTTTTGAGCAGGAAGGCAAGAGGCTCGACTGTCCTGGTCCTTCAGCAGGGCCCAGCAGTGGGTATGGAATTGACCTTGGTTGACTGCCTAGCCCTTACTGAGCCCTGGGAGGGGGATCCAGAGATGTGTGGCTTTTCCAGCCCTCCTGGAATTTGCAAGCCCCCTGCTCCGGGCAGAAAGTCGGAAGTATGTTCTGGTGAGCAAGGCCAGAAGACAGAGGTAAGGAAGGCAGGGGGCTCTGGTGCCAGACTACCTGAGTCAACCCCAGCTCCCCGCTCATGAGCTGTGTGACTTTGGCAAGTTATGTAAGTACTCGGTGCCTCTGTTCCTTCCTCTGTAAAAAGATGATGTTAATGGTATGTCCATCTCCTAGGAAGAGACGCATGAGAAGTGCTCGAGAAACAGTTTGACTGCCTCTGATCATTCAACCGCAGCAGCCCTCTGGACTCTGCCCTCACCTGCATCTTTACGAGCCATCAGCTCGTAGCCGCTCTCCCTGCCTCTCTCAGGCCTGACTCCTCCTTCACACAGCAGCCAGAGTGGTCTTTCCACACCCGGGTGCAACCCCATCACTCCAGGCATCCCTTCACCTCCAAGATAAGGTCCACCTTCCTGGCACTCAAGGCCCATACCGATCTTTCCATTCCAGCCCCATCTGCTGTCATTGCCCAGACCCCTTAACCCAATCCTGCAATCGTCCTGAATGCCCTTCAAACCTCAGATAATGCTCAGAGCTTCCAGTTTGCTCCAATTCAAATATCCCTCCACCTTTTCTACCCAGAGACTCCTACTCATCTTTGGTGACCCATCTCTGTGCCCCCTCCTTCTTGAAGCCGTCCTGTGTTCTCTCCCTCTGGCTTTGCACTTTGCTCCATTGTTCATCTTGTACTTGTCCCAGTGCCCAGCACCATGTCTCGTCCAAGTAAGATCCCAACACATACGGAATAAAGGAAGGATAACCGGTCATTCCAGGTAGGAGATGCTAAGAGCTGAAGGTGAGAAGAGAGAAGCCAGGTGGTCAGCGACAGCTTCTGGAAAAGGCAATGACCTCTGGGCTGTAGCTACAGGATGCTCAGGCTTCCCAAAGGACCAGTGTTTCTTGAGATGCTTTTAGGCAACGCACGGAGACTCTGTGAAATAATATTGAGTCACTTGGTGAGGAAAACATTCCTTTTTCTATTTTTCAACCTTCTGATCAGTCAAAGAGAAAATCTCAGTCAGACCCTACAGACCCTTCAACACACCTCCCTAATTGCCAATCGCAGTTTCACAAACCAAAGCTGGCCTTGGGTTCAGAGCCTGTAGGAAGCAACAGCATCTAGTTAGAAGTTAAGTATTTATTTATGTCATTTCCATCTATTTCTGGCAAGTGATTCTGATTTTCATTTTTTGGTAGTAATAGAGTAGTACAGGATTTCCTTCATAAACATTATTCATTACAATGACAGGTGAGCTGATGTACCAAAATGCAGTAACTATTTAAATGGGTCGTACAAAATATTAATATAAAATATTAAATATCAAATAAAAAATTAAACAGGGAGTGCAAAAAAATCTTGAAGGCATTTTGTGAATGCCTAACACACGGGAAACTTATACCACGGTTGGGGGCAAGCGTGTTGTTTGTAAACCTTTCCCAGGCTGCCTGCGATGTGATTGGAGCCCTGGGAAGGCCCTAGCCCTTTTTTTACCTCCTCCCCTGATTCCCATGTGATGCCGCCACCCCAGGATGTACCCCCCCCAGGTCTTGGATGCCCGAGCCGGGTACAGAAGGGGTTGGCAGAGCTGGGGTGAGCAGGGGAGGCCAGAGCCAGAAGACCAGCCCCTCTCGGGCCCTGCACGTGCATTCTGCGCAAATGCATTTGTGTTGGGGTGGCAGGTGGTCCTAAAAGTCTAGGCCTGACTGTGTTGGGGCAGTCGGGACCTGCCTGACTGACCAGAAGCTTCCAGCTGGGGTAACTGTACCCAGCTGACTTTTGTGAGAGAGCCCATTTCCAGCCCGGGTCCAGAGCCCTCCAACCTCTGCCCTCAGCCACCTCCTCCCTCCACCCTCGGGGCTGGCCCTAACCCACACACAGCTCAGAACAGCAGGTGGTAACCCTCCAAATTCCATGGCGGCTACTAGGGAAGGCTGGGCTGCCGGTGGGGACACCCGTGTCCCAGAGGGACAACGAGGCAAGGACCTAACAGTTCATGTGATCCGGGTCGACTGTCACAGCTGGCCGTCCCCTGAATTTTGGACTTGGCTGGCCAATTTCCTAGGTGCACTAAGGAAACACTGGTCACTGCCAGCCCCCCTCCCTTCCCTGAGTGCTAAGGGGTCCAGGCCTTTCTCCCACCTCTGGGCTGTCCCTGCACATTTGTCCCGGGGCTTGTCACCTTCTCCCGAGCTCTCTCTCTGTCTCTCTGCTCTCTCCATCTGGCACCCCTCACTGGGGCTCAGGGAAGCAGTGGAGTGGAGAGACAAAAAGGCTGTCTCCCAGCCCCAACTTCCCTGCCCTGGGACCCTGGCCTCAGTTTCCTCATGAGAAGCCCTTCCATACACGGTTGTCGGGGGCCATAAATACAGTGCACGCATCAGGCTTTGTCTGGAGGGGTCTCTGGATAAATTTCCAACTGCAGCCCTGCTCCCCACATCGGACAGCCCCCTCCACACCTACTTCCAGTGTCAAGAGGAGCTTGCTGCGCTGGACAGTCCTGCGGCTGGGAAATGAGACCCTCCTCCAGTAGCCCCTGGGCGCCGTCCCCCCCCCCCCCGCCCCGCCCCGCCCCGCCCCAGTTCTCCCTGTCTGGCACAGGGATCTAGACTGCGGAAGATGGGTTCAGGGATCGGGGAAGCTCGCAGAGCCCTGGCCTGGGTGAGTGATTTCTTCTGGCTCATTCTCCTCCTCTTGCAGGGCTCGGGGGCTGCCCTCGGAGTCCCACCTGAAACCCCTCCTGCAGGAAACCTCCAGAGCACGAGTGAGAAATGGCGCACACTCAGCTGAGGGCACCCTGGCGCCTGAGACCCAGGGTGGATCTGCACTGCCTTTGCAGCACCCTGGGCAAGGCTGCAGCCTGCACCCACCGTGCCAGCACCCACAGCGCAGGCCCTGCTCACAGAGGGGGAGGGAGTGGGACACAAAGGGCTGCCAGGACTCAGACGAACAGAGGAGCAGAGAGGAAACCAGATGCCACCTACGAGCTGTCCCCAGAGGGCAGGGGTAAGAGGACTGGGGGGTGAGGGGGCAAGGATAGCCTTCCTCGGACCACAGGAGCCCTGCTGCTTGCTGGAACCAGCCGCTCACACCCCGCACTTGTTGTGTCACTGGGCCCCAGGTGGGGCCCGGGGAGCACCTTGAGTCATCGTGCATGGCTGTTCTGGGAGGCAGGCGTGGGCCCATTATCCATCGAGGCAGGGACTGCCCGCTGGCTTGGGGTCAGGCGCCTTCACCTGTTTGCCAACGCTTCTTTCTTCACATCTTAGGCGCCTGCCACCACCCGACGTAGCCAGACGCCATGACAGCAGGGGCCCTGGGCAAGGGTGCGAGGACATACCTAGCAAGGAGGCTCAGAGCACTAGCTTTTGGAGCCAGACAGGTCTGAGTCCAAAGCCAAGTTCTTCCACTCATTTGTGGAAAGTCACTTCCCCTCACTGAATCTCGCAGGAAAGTGCTGGCCCAGCAAAAGGCAAAGGAGGAACTGCTGGTACATGTCCTGTCTGCCCAAGGCCAGGCCCTTGCCCAGTCCCTAGCACCCCCTTTTCCCCTCTGTGGCAGCATCCAAGTTCAATGAGGTGGGCCAGGCCAGGACCTCAGGACCTCCAGCCTCCTGGGCCTCAGGCGTCCTTGGGGCCGCCCCCTCTGACACTAGGCTGTAAGACTAGTTGGCTACATTACCTAAGGCAGGTTATCTGTGGCCTTGAGGAAAAGCCTTTCACCAGATCAGGTAACCACAGGGCAATATGCCACTGGGGCCCATCAAGTTCCCTGGACACAGTTGAGTTCCTCTCACAATAAAAAGGGCCCCCAAAACTAAAGAGTACCAGTATTTCAAGGTGGGCCCATCCATAAGACAAAAACCTTGGAATCAGCTAGGAAAAAATTCATACTGGTCCCGTGGGGTTCTCAGCCTCGTCCCATCCCGGAGAGAGAACCCAGCAGGAAGGAAGCACAAGCCCGGTCCAGGACCAGAGGCCTGAGCACCTGGTCCACTTTCAGTCTGTATGACCTAGAGCAGGCCACCGTCCCCCTAAGTTGACAAGGTTGGAGGAGCCGTCTCCCACACTCCTCTGGCGCTGCCCTTCTATGCTCTGAGAGGGCGGGGAGAGAGGATCAATCCTACCAAAATGCATAGGCCGAAAAGGAGCCAGAGAGGCCCTGTGACCTGCCCCAGGCCTCCGAGAGGCAATTCCTTCTGCCTCCGCTAGACTGTGCTGTGGAGTCACTTTCCTGGCTTCCTATCATTCAGATCTGGGGTGGCAGTGGGGGAGGCAGTCTTGCCATGGTCAGAGAGGCTGGCCCGGGTCTTTAGGTGGGTTCCTGTGGTGCCAGGCCTTGTGAACAAGAGCACTGGTCAGCAGCAGGACCCAAAGTGTTGACTCCGCTCTTCCCAGGGGAGTATGGTGGTAGGGGACCCCAGAGAGGGGTGGACTCCAAGTGGAACTCTGGTATGGCAGCTCTGCCTGCTCTTTTCCTCTGGGGCCCAGACAAGGTGGAAGCCCCTCAAGGCCCACTGTTTGAGTTAATTCCCCCCCCCCCCGCCACTACAGAACCTGCTTTCAGCCAGGGGGCCTCCAGCCGCCATCTTTACCATTAAGCAAGCCCACTCCCCCTATATTCCCTCCAAACAGTAATGGCAGCCAGTCAAGAGGAGGGGAAGCTCACCACACCACACTCAAGTCTAAAATATTTCACATTCTATATTGGTCTAAGCAGATCTCTTTTGGAGGTAGAAGCTTTAATCTCCCACCACCTCCACAGCAGAGTGATGTCTGGGAATTCTTACACAGTCTGGAACATTCTAGGCTTCGGTCCTCATGGGTAACTGCTGATAGGTTTGGTTCTTTTTCCAGGTCCCTGTGGCCTCCCAGATGTGAGCCACTCCTCAGATTCCTGACACACATGAGTTCATTGCCCAGCTGAGAACACTAGTCCTTACGGTCCGGCATCCTTAGGGATATCATATGGGTCCTAGCACTCTTAGGGCCACAAAACCATCCCTTCCCAGGAGCTTCCAAGGAAACTCCTTCAAACGCCCTCCTCTCTGAGTTATTCCCTCATACCTCTGAAATTAATCATTCATCTCCAGAATAGAGCACCCTCCCCCAGACACCACCCCAGATAAACCCTTCTTAATGCCAAAGCTCAGGTAAAAAGACATCCCAGAGTTTCAGGAACACAAAGCAGGCCTCTCTTCCCTGGGGTGAAGATGAGGTGAAGAGAAACCAACATCACTTCATTCCAATTCCTAATAACTCACCCTCTTACTCTACCATTTATAGAGCACCAACTATGTGCCAACCACAATGCTAAACTCTTTGCCTGTATGAGATCATCCAATCTACCATTGGCCTTATGTGGTGAGGGTTTTCATTCCCTATTTTGTAAGATATCCAAATTCTTCCAGGCTAGTCAGTGTGGGAGCCAGGACTCCAACCCAGAGTGTCTAATTCCAAAGCCTAGGCTTTTAGATCCCTTGCTTTCAAGAACTATTCTTTCTTTAACCCCAGTCCCATCCTTGGTTCTGCCTAGAAGTTTCATTCACACAGTCAAATGAATGAGCTCTTGAAATTGACACAGTGACTAGTCAACTCTTTCCTACCTCGGGGCGATGAGCCCCACCTAGCTCTGGAATCTTCACTACGCACTCAGCAGGTGAGATCCTCCCCTTCCTCCTCCTTTTCCAGCCCCCTACAGAAAGAAAAAGACACTTTTCCACCAGAAAGTTCTCCCACAACCTATAGCCTGGTTCTTAATGTGCATTCACTTACTGGATTCCCATATTAACTCTAAGAAGCTGAGTTCACCATGCTTACTAGGTAAGTGGGGAAGCTGAGACTCTCTGAGATCACAGAGCTCATGCAGAATAGAGCCAGGGTTAGAATCCAGTCAATCTGCTCCCAAAGCCTCTAACACTGCCCTCATCATAGATGGAGAATCACCACACATGAGAGGTAGCTCACCCAGTGTTGCTCACAGTCGTGCCCTGAGCTCGGCACAGTGCCAGGGCCTGTGCTAATGGCCCTCATGCATTCTTCCAGCAAACCCTCACAAACCTCCCATGAGGTAGGTAGTGTCCTTGTACCCACTTTACTGACATGGAAACTGAGGCTTAGAGATGAAAATCAACCTGTGCTACGTCAACTGAGAGCAGGCAGGCTCAGTCCCAGCTCTAGAGGCGAGAGCAGGTGGGATGGAGGCAGACAACTTCTCAGTAAATCATGAGTTCTTACTGGGTTTGTGGACCTCCACTGATAAGCTTTAGGGGACCCATGAACCTCATGAGTTATGGGCAAATGTGTGTGTGCTTATTGGGCTGGGGGAGGAGAATAGATTTATAGCTTTCAATATATTCTCAAAGAAATCCCTCATGACAAAACTGTTTAAAAAAAAAATCTTTAACCTACCACTGTGCCTGGCACACAAAAGGCATTCAGTAATATTGGTATATGAATAAACAAACTAGTGAATAAATGAGTAAATGAATGAGTGAGTGAGTGAATGAATGTTTCTCCATGATAAGAGACACCACAAATTACCTAGGACACACTTCTATCTGTATCTTTCGAGATGGTGAAAGCCATCCCAGGACTGAGCTTAGTCCGCCCTCAGGCCCTTTCTCCCAGTCCCAGAGGCCACAGCCAGATGCTATAAGCTCCAAAGAGATGCTTCCCCCGCTTTCTCCCCACCTCCACTCCTGACAATGACCAGGCAGAGGCGGGAGTTGTGCAACTCAAATAATGAAGCTTTATTGATTGCCAGGAGGGGGCAAGGGTGAGGCAGGACTCAAGTGTGAAGTGCTTGGCGGGGGCAAGAGGGGTATCCCCCAGCGAGATTTGTGTCCACATGGGGGGGCCTCCTAGGCCTGAGCAATGCTGAGCAGCCTCAGTTCTTGGTGCGAAGAACCTGCTCGTGAGTGGACACCACCTTGCCGTCGTGCACATCCATGACCTTGGTGCGGATCTGGCGACTGGAGGAGGTCACTGGGGAAGAGGGGACAGAGGGTGTTACGAGCAGTGGACAGGCAATGGAGAAATCAGGAGCGGGGAGACCAGGAAGTTGATGGGACTTAAATGAACTATCTCCCTGCTGCCCTCTGCCCTGATTATCACTTCGCTCACAGCTCTTAGCCCAGCACTGATACCATCAACACATTTTTTTCAGACTAGAGCTCCCTAAGGTCAGGAGCAGAGTCTGTGTCCTCAGACTGGAGGTTCCTAAGAACTCAAACAGGACTGGTTCAGTCCAGATCAACCCAAGTGAACTGGTCTCGGCAGGAAGAGTCACATGGGGGGGGGGCTGTCCCTGGTGCTGACCACCAGAACCATGGGGTCTGCCACAGACACCATGTGACAGAAGTAAAAAGTGGAGGCCACTAGCTCCTAACTCTAAGGAAGATTTAGAAAATGCCTTCTTCTACCCAAGGAGATTTATAAGGGATCCTGGGTGAGAAAACTCTAGCCAACCCCTCAAAAAGCCAACTCCCTAGACCTGCGGGGAGACGGGAAGTGGTGATGAGTCCAGGCTTGAGGAGGAGGAGGAAGGTCTTACCATCTCTGGAGGACTGAGAGCCAGAGGAGAACTGGGAGGAGGAGAGGCTATGAAGACAGAAAAGGTCAAGATCATTAGACACATGGAGTAGAGGAGGTGAATAGTTGTGGGGGAGCAGGACTGGGATGGGGGGCTGGGCACTCACTGGGCGTCCTCGCCCTCCAGCAGGCGGCGGTAGGTGGCGATCTCCTGCTCCAGCCGCGTCTTCACGTCCAGCAGGATCTTGTACTCCTGGTTCTGCTGCTCCATCTCGCAGCGCAGCTGGGCCAGCTGCTCCTCCACGTTGCCGATCAGGTCCTGGATCTGGGCCAGCTGCATGCAGTAGCGGCCTTTGGTCTCCTCCAGGCTGTTCTCCAAGGATGCTTTCTGTGAGGGAGGGAAAGATCAGGATTAAATGAGGGTAGTCACTCCCTTTCCTCCTAGTCCTGAGTCCAATCCACGCCTGGCAGCCCCCCTACCATGCTGAGCTGGGACTGCAGCTCGATCTCTAGGTTCTGCACAGTGCGCCGGAGCTCGGAGATCTCGCTCTTCCCACTCTGCACCAGTTCGCTGTTGGTGGCCACCTCGCGGTTCAGCTCCTCTGTCTGCAGAAAAGAAAAAAATCATTCACACTAGAAGTTCCTAGAAGGCACGTCTCCTGAGTCCTCTCCACCCAGGATGACACCCACCTTGCTGAAGAACCAGTCTTCGGCGTCCTTGCGGTTCTTCTCCGCCATCTTCTCGTACTGGTCGCGCATTTCATTCAGGATGCGGCTCAGGTCCACACCGGGGGCAGCATCCATCTCCACGTTGACATCTCCGCCCACCTGGCCTCTCAGAGCATTCATCTCCTGCACAACCAAAGCACAGTCCACAGTCAGGGGCCTCACTATGGCAGCCAGTTGGGGTTCCCCAGTCAGAGGTGTTCCTGGCCTGAGCATTGCCCTCCCCCATCTCAATTCCATCCCTTCCCTCCCAGCTCATCTTCTAAGCTGGCCCTCACCTCCTCGTGGTTCTTCTTCAGGTAGGCCAGCTCCTCCTTCAGGCTCTCGATCTGCATCTCCAGATCAGCTCTGGACAGGGTCAGCTCATCCAGCACCCGGCGTAGGCCATTGGTGTCGGCTTCCACACTCATGCGCAGGTTCAGCTCTGTCTCGTACCTGGAATGACCCGAGAGAAAAGGAATGAGACACCCATCCTGGCCACACTGAAGGCTTTGTTCTTTGCCCCCTGCAGCTTCTTCCCATAGCCGGCACCCTGTGCGTAGTTTAGGGAGTCAGTCTTGTAAATGGCATGGTTGGACACAGCACCCATTGATGGCTCAGATCTGGAACATTCCTGGGGGCAGGGAATAAGGCCATTCATCATCCTGCAGAATTCAGGGAGGGGAGATGCTTCTGGCCTCACAACCAATAGCACGCAGGCCTCCAAATGTGACTGCCTCCTGCACTTCAAGAGCAGGTGGGGAAGTAAGGAACACCTCTCCCTAAAGCAATGGCACCCAAACCTGGCTGTGGATCAGAATCACTCAGGTAGTCTGTTAAAAATAACTGAATGAGAACTACAAGGGTAGGGCCCAAGAATCTTGTATTTTTACAAGTACCCCGAGGGGTTTTCACGTGGCCATCCTGGCAACTTGTCCGCTTTGTTTAGCGAACACCCTGGGGAGATTGGACATCCTAAGCCCCCACTGCAAACTTACTTGGTACGGAAGTCATCAGCAGCCAGGCGGGCATTGTCAATCTGCAGGAGGACATTAGCATTGTCCACAGTGGCCGTGAGGATCTGCAGGTGGAGAGGACATAGGTCATTGGTCAAACGGCCATCACTAGCCAGACTTCTCTGAAGCCTGCATACATCAGGCCTTTGCTTTCCTGCTCTCACCTGAGTCTCCCCTTCTCCCAAAGCCTTTGCCACAGCAGCCTAAGGATAAGCCACAGTGGTCCAGCTTTGACCCAGGACTTTGCTGACTCCTGATCAGAAGAATGGACAGAAACAGCCCTGGCCTTGGAACCAAAAGCCCTTGAGCTGTGGTCCTGGTTCTACCACTGATGGGTTGCAGGGCCTCAGTTTCCCTATCTACAGAGGAGAGGAGTGACCTAAGGATTCTCTTTCTGCATCAGCCAGCCCTGCCAGTCTTCAACATTCCTTTTCAAGACTGCAAGAGCATGGGACCTCGGGGGGGGGCACTTTCCCAAAAGAGGAGACCCAGCTAGTGCAGGGGATGAGAAAAGAAGAGGCAGAAGAACACAAACAAAGACTGAACCCTGGACTGGATGGAGTTCCCTCCCCATCATCTAATTTACCTAATCCACACAAGGCATCAGAGCCAGACACCAAGAAGCAGGATCAGTGAAGAGGGCTCCCAGGGTGAGGTTGGAGCAGGGGGTAGGGGTGGGGCTGGAATCAGGTGACACAAGTCCCCCAGGCTCCCTCCTGTGCAGGGCATGTAAGGTGGGTCACCACTGATTGTCTCTGTGGGGTTTTTGTGCCACCCCCCGGCTGTGGGGAGGGGCCAGTGCCAGGGCTCACGGGTGGCAGCCGCCACAGCCCAGACTAATGAGCTAATGAGTGGTTTGGGTGTCTAGCCCGGTCCCGTTACAGCCTCGCTCCTCCCCTGTGCTGGGCAACAGGCAGCTGCCTCCTGTACTAGCAAGTGGGCACAAGGGTTCTAGCCCCAGCTCTGCCATTGATTTGCTGGGTGGCCTTGAGCAGGTCCCAGCACCTCTCAAAGCTTTGTCTTCTTCCTCTATAAAATGTAAGGGTAGGAATCCCCAGTCTCACATGGCCTGGGGTCTGGACCTGAGCTAGGCCAGAGACATGGACCCGCTCTGCTGGAGGTGTCTGGAGCCAGAAGGAGGGATCTGGGGTTGGAGCCTGCCCTGTCTTGGAATCTAAAGATTTCAGCAGCCTGAGGCATCTGTTGCTCCAGAGTGAAATTGCTGCGGTGGCAAGTCCTGCTGCGCAATCCACACACCTTGTTCCGCAGCTCCTCGATGGTCTTGAAGTAGGGGCTGTAGTCCTTGGTCTCAGCCGGCCGCTGCCTCTGGTACCAGTCGCGGATCTTCACCTCCAGGTCGGTGTTGGCCTCCTCCAGGGCGCGCACCTTGTCCAGGTAGGAGGCCAGGCGGTCGTTGAGGTTCTGCATGGTCACCTTCTCGCTGCCCACCAGGAGCCCATCGCCACCGCCGAAGCCACCGCCGAAGCCAGCACCGAGGCCACCACCAAAGCCGGCACCGAGGCCACCACCGTATCCTCCACCAAAGCCGCTACCCAGGCCCCCCCCCGAAGCTGCTGCTGCTGCTGAAGCCGCCGCCATAGCCGCCCCCCAGGCCGCAGGCCCCCCCGGAGGAGTAGCGGGAGGTGGAGACTGACAGGCCCCCGTAGGCGCTGGGGGCCCGGCAGGACCCTCCGGCCAGGACAGAGGACATGCGGCTGGAGCCACCACCGATGCCACAGGAGCCCTTCATGGAGCTGGAGGAGGTGAACTGGCGGCTGCTGGTGGTCATGGTAGAGAAGGGAGGCGAGTGAGTGAGTGAGCGAGTCGGCAGAGAGGAGAGAAAGGTGCTCAGGTAAGTTGGAATAGGATGTGGGTGCTTTATACTCCTGAGTAGGGGGCGGGACTGGCATTTTCCATTCCCCTTGGCTTTCATCACCCACAGGCCAGTGCCAACTCCAAGTCAGATCCCTCCCCTCCCCCGCCTCATCACGTCTGTCATATTTTACTGGAAACTCATTGTTTGGGGTGTTTTTGGTTTCTTGTCCCGCCAGGCGTGATTCACATAGGAGGTGTGGGTCTGCAGGCTACACTTTCGCATCTGGCCCTGGGAGCCGCGGCCCTCGGGAGCCCGCACGCCGGGCTCTGCCAGGTGGCAGGGAGGAGGGCCCCTGCACCATAAACGTGGTGACCTGTGAGCTTCCCATTAACCAGGTGGGCCTCTGACATCCACCAAGAGAAAGCCCATCACCCCAGGGGGTACCTGGCTGGAAAAGGGCCATCCTGGCAAGGTTACGTGAGGCACAGCAATGCCCTCTCAGCATCACCATCTATAAAAAAAGACAAGAAGTTCCTGGGGGTCTTCCCAGATCTGACCTGCTAGGCTGTGCTAAGAAGTCTATCACATCCAGTCCAGTGACTCAGGCTTCCACCCTGACACCCCCCCTTCAAGGGAAATCCACGCAGCCTTCCCCAGCCCTGGGCACAGGATCCGAGATCCTCCACATACCTGTGGTTGGGCCCATGGCATTGGCTGGCCCTGAGCAGGCGGCCAAGGGCAGGTGGCATCTCAGGCACAGCCAGAGCCGGGGTGAAAGAGCATGGAGTCAGATGGCGTCCTGGCTCTGTACCCCTGTGCCACCCAGGACCTGATATTTCTCTGAGCTTCAGTTTACTCATCTGTAAAGTGGGGGTAAATATCATCTGCCCTGCCTAATGCAGGGTCAGCTCTGAAAATCCAACGTGATAGTGTACGCGAAAGGGTTTGGTAAGCCAAGCGTGGTGCAAAGTCTGGTGAGCATTGTTGTAGCCTAGTCTGGGCCCAGAGAGGGTGGAGCCACACCCCTGGAACAGGACAGGAAGGCCTTTTTCCTTCTAGCCCCAGGTGTCTCTCAGCCCCCAGGGCTGGTGCTGTGGGAGAGGCTGGCTCGGGCACCCTAATTGGAGCCCCTTGTGGGGCTGGCCCAAGGGATTTGGGGGTAGGAGGCATTGCAGACACCGGGAGTGGACTTGAGGGACCCTGACTCCTGAAACCCCTGAGGCTCAGGGGACATTTCCAGGGGTCCATTTGGCTCTGCCTTGGAAGTTCGTAGATGGGGACCTCAGCTGCCCCGCGTCTCCCAGACAACCTCCAAAGGCACCCCTCCAGCCACGCCCCGACCTCCCGCCAGCCCCTCAGCTCCACGGACCCCAGCAGGCATGTTGGGAGGAATGCAGTCGTGTCTGGGGCTGCCTGACGCGTCCCATCTTCCCAGACAGGCCTCAACAGCCCCCGCTGTTGGCTCCAGCTCTTCCTAGGATCAACTGCTCCCAGAAGGGAAGCAAAGCTACCCTCTTCCCCCAATCCTGACTGCCACCAAAGCAGATGTCAGAGAGCACCCCCTCACCAGGGCAGACAATGCTGAGACAGACACTTGAAGCTGTGGGCTCCCCAAATCTGCTGCCCAAGGACTTGCAAGGATGTGAGTAAGTAAGGGCCCCACCTCACCCCACCCACCCCTGACAGACACTCTAATTTCCTTCCAGAGGATGGTCCCCCACCCTGGCCCAGCCCTACAACTTCCCCAGTGAAAGGCAGCAGGGATTTTGGCTGAGGGACAGATATATTTGTTAGGAGGCATATTGTTATTGGGTGGGGCAGGGGAGCACTTACCAGAGAAAAATGCAGCATCCACAGGGACCTGGGGAGTGGGAGTGGGTGCAGAGCCCAACACCAGCTTTCTCTGTGCTGCCCACCACCCTGTCTCCCTCCACTGCAGGGAACCACGGATAAAATCCCTAGAGCACAGGACACAGGAAAAACTCTCCTCCCCCACCCTTACACCTGATTCAGTGGAACCCAAAAGAGGCTCCTTCTTTTCCAAGAGAAATTTAAAAGTAAAGAGAGTAGGGAACCAATGACATATAAGCTCATGCACACAATCTAAGAAGAGACCTTTGCCAGCCCTCCTTGCCCCTGCGGACCCTAGAACCCCAGCATGGAGTATAAGTCTGATCTCCCCTGCCCCCACCCTGCCAGCACCCAGGATGAGAACCCTGGCCCAGATCCTGAGACCAAGCCCTGCAGACATGGAACCAGGCACAAATGGTCTAGTCTGGTGCTCACGGAATTTAGAGGAGAGGCAGCTTCCTGGAGCAGCAGCGATTCATGGGATGGGGGCTTGTCTGCTGAGCCCTGGACTCCTGGACAGGCTTTGTGTGGGCACCGGTACCTGACCTTCACTCCAGCTGCCCCAAGAAGGAGGGGGCAAAAGAGGAGCCTAGGGTGGTGTCTCTTGTGGTTGGCGAGTCTCCCTGCCAGCCTGTGGGGTGGGGGGGACCAATGCCAATCCAAACAGTGAGGCAGCAGAACCAGGCAGCCCCCCACAGAGCCCGCATTGTGTGCTCAGGATGGGCTGGGCACTTAGGGGATGGGTTCCTAAGGAAGGAGGGGACCTCATGACATCCCAGTCCGAGGAGAGAGGCACAGCCCCTGTCCTCAGAGCCCAGGCTATTGGAAGAGACTGTCCTTGTGTATCCTTGTGAGGATACACATCAAAATTACTTAAGATACGGACAAACATAAGAAAAGTGCAATCTGTATGTATTAGTTTCCTGGCACTGCCATAACAAATCACCACAAATGTTGTGGGTTAAAACAACAGAGGTGTATTCTCTCACTGTTCTGGAGGCCAGAAGTCCAAAATCAAGGTGTCAGCTGGGCCACACTCCCTCTGCAGGAGGGAGTGCCCTTACTTACCTCTTCCAGCTTCTGGTGGCTCCTTGCATTCCTTGGTTTGTGGCAACAAAACCCCGATCTCTGCCTCCCCATCTTCACACGGCCCTTTATGTCTGCACCTGTCTCTCTATGTCCTTTTCTGTCTCTTCTAAGGACACTCACTCAGCGGGCGCCTGGGTGGCTCCGTCGGTTAAGCGTCTGCCTTCGGCTCAGGTCATGATCCCAGGGTGCTGGGATCGAGCCCCACACTGGGCTCCCTGCTCGAGGGGAGGCTGCTTCTCTTTCTCCCGCTCCCCCTGCTTGTGCTCTCTGGCTCTCTCTGTCAAATAAATAAAATCTTAAAAAAAAAAAAAAAAAGGACGCTCACTGGGTTTGGCGTTCACCCTAACCCAGTATGATCTCACCTCAATTCTTACCATAATGACATCTGCAAAGACCCTATTTCTAAATAAGGTCACACATTCCAAGGTTCCGGTGGATGTGACTTTGCGGGGGACACTGTTCAAAGGACCCACTACAGGTGTGACAGACCAGGAGCTATCCATATTTCAGGGGCCGGGATGAATACTTGGTGGAGGCATGACTGTAATGAGATGTGGGCAGGGCCAGTCTGGAAGGCTTCCGGGGGTAGCTGGGAGCTCAGCATAGAAGGGCGCTAGGGAAGGGGGCAGCAGAGAGACAGAATCCCCAGGTGTCTGGGCCATACTTCCCATCCCCCAGTTTCTCTGGGCCCTTTACACATAGACAACTGCTCTGGGAGAGAGCAGAGGGAGGGACAGAGGACCTGAGCCGAAGGCAGATACTTAACCAACTGAGCCACCCAGGTGTCCCTGTTTTTAAATTTTTATTTTGAAATCATAAAAAGTTGCAAAAATAATACAAAGAGTTCACATGCACCCTTCACGCAGCTTCCCCAATAGGGTCATGTTACATAAACATTGCACAATTATCAAAACAAATAAACATTGACCCAATGCTATTAATTAACTATGCATTTTATTTGAATTTCTGACTTTTCTACTAATGTCCCTTTTCTGTTGCAGGATGGCACATTCCATTGGTTGTCAGGCCAGCGTGGTCTCTTCCAGTCTGTGACAGCTCCTCAGTCCATCCTTGTCTTTCATGACCTTGACAGTTTAGAAGAGGCCTAGGCAGTTATTTTGTAGAATATCCCTCAGTTTGGGTTTTCCTGATATTTTTCTCATCACCAGACTGAGGTTATGCGTTTTGGCAAGAAAACCACAGAAATGATGTGTCCCTGTCAGCACATCACCTCAGGTATAGAAGACATATACTGAATGGGTTTATTGCTGTCCGTTGGCTAAGGTAGTGTTTGCTGGATTTCTCTGTTGTAGCATTACTATTTTTCCCACTGAAATTAATAAATACCTTGAAGAAGATACTTTGAGACTGCAACCATACTGTTTCTCCTTCAACATTTTTTTTCTCTAATTTTGCATCCATTAGCAGTGGGAAAGAGCTCTTGATACCCAGTGAGCTTGAGAGCCTCATTTGCCCTGGATTCCTTGAGGGACTGTGACTTTTAAGAAACACTTTGGGGAAGGGGTTCCAGGCCCAAGAAAAGTTTCTTCCTCTCTCGTCTAGTCCCAAAGCCAGACTGGGCCTCCCCAAACCCTCTCTGTACCCTAAGACACTCCCAGGCCACTGCCCTTGAAGACATACCAGCTGTTTCTGTAGTAATTGATGTCCAGAGTCTTTTCCTAGGTCCCCACCAGACTAGAGGAAGAAGGGGACGGTCAGGGTCTTCCCAGTGTCACAGGTAGGAAGTATGAGGTCCAGAGAGGCTCGTAGTCAAGTGACTAGTTGGAGCCCTCCTTGTGATTCTCAGACACCCGGGCTTCTCCTCTCCTCCTAGCAGAGGTCCACATCCCCTGCCCTTCCTTCCTGTCCACCCCTTTCACTTGGCCTAGCCCTTTCCCCACCAAGTCCCAGCCATCTGTCTGCCTGTAGCAAGGGTAAAGTCTCCTAGAGCCGAGGGCTGTCACTTCTAAGAATGACATACTGGGACCTGAGCTGACCTGGAGCTCAATTTCTGCCTCCAGAAAGGCTGGACTAGCATGGGGACAGGCAGGCTGGTAGGCAGGATCGCAGGCACAGGAGGCAACTGGGAGCCTGGAGCACCTCCTCGAGGCCCCGTGTCCCTGTTCCCCTAGGAAGGTCTGCCACCCACTGGTTTCCCAGGCCAGCCTGCCCATCTGGGCCTTGTCCTTGTGAGAGCCTGCGCTGACACAACAGATGGACCGAGCCAAGTGTTTCAGTGTCCGTGGCCTTGTCTGTACCTGCCAGCTACTAAAGATGACAGGACAGAAATCGACTGCCCCACATTATAGATGCAGGAGGCTGGGGTTGAGGTAATTCCTAAGGTCCACAGAGAGGAAGCCGCTCAGCCAAGATTCAGTCCCAGCTCTGCCTGGCTCTGAGCCTCACTTTTCAATGACAGGACCCCCTGATAAAGGGCCCCTGAACGTCAGAGCCAAAACGGGCCTCAGGGGTCACATAAGCCAGCCTCCTAACTTTACAGGTGGGAAAAAAGAGGCCCCAAGAGGGAAAGGGTCATGTCCAAAGTCACACAGAGCCTGCTTGGCAAGTGCAAAATGTTCAACAAGGACCTCCCTGAGCTAGGTAGGTTGAGAATATGTGGGGTGAAAAGAGTTGTGCCTGCACCCCAGAATCACATTTAAGTTGTTAAGAATATGAAGGGTTAGGTAGACAAAGCCCAGCAACAGATGGGCTCAACTAACCATCTATTAGCTACTTATTCAGGGAAAGTAAGACTTACCTTTTCTAGCCAATTACCCATAATGCTCACTGAGAACTGAGCTCCAGCCCCTACAGCCCAGTCCCCTCACCAACCCCTATACCCCTACCCATTTTCCAGCCTCTGCCTGAATTTCCACTTCTGTCCTCTCTTCCTGCCCAAATTCTTCATGGTCTTTAAGGCCAAGCTTCAGTTCAATACACAGATTTAAGATATGGTTTCTGAAGATTGTGTGGCATAAAATAGATGAAAGATGAACAAAAGGGAGGGAGGAAAGGAGAGAGAGGGGAACAGGAAGATGGTAAGGGACTGTGAAAGGATGCATGGAATGGATGGATGGATAAGTGGATGGGCAGAGGGATGGATGGATAAGTGGATGGATGGATGGATGGATGGATGGTGGATGGATAAGTGCATGGGCAGGTAGATGGGTGGATGGATGGGTGGATGGATGGATGGTGGATGGATAAGTGCATGGGCAGGTATATGGGTGGATGGATGGATGGGTGGATGGATGGATGGATGGATGG
>NW_027397170.1:300911-307717 GCF_003265705.2 Callorhinus ursinus
GGTGGATGGATGGGCAGGTAGATGGAGAGATGGATGGATGGATGGATGGATGGGCAGATGTATAGATGGATGGATGGGCAGGTAGATGGAGAGATGGATGGATGGATGGATGGATGGATGGATGGATGGATGGGCAGATGTATAGATGGATGGACAGGTAGATGGATGGATGGATGGATGGATGGATAAATAGATGAATTAGCAAGTGAGTGAGAAGATGGATGGATGGATGATTGAAAGGAAGGACAATGGAAGGTGGATAGATAGTGGGTGGGTAGGTGAGTAAAGGATGGATGGAAAACAGAAAAAAAGGCAGTCATCCCACCCCTCCCAGGGTGGGCAAGCATCCTACAGGAGTTCTCAACTTAGCTGAACCTTGATGATGAATAGATGCTGAGCAAGAGAGGAAGTGAGAAAGGATATCCCATTCGCTCACCTGAGCAAAGACTCAGTGGCATGAAACACTGGTCTGAGGAAAGTGCAACACCTAAGCCTTGCCACAGAGTTGAACTCCCTGATGGAACTGAGAACTAGAGGTCAGGGGATACACGTGGAGCTGAGGATCGCAGACTTCATACTCACAACACTGGGGGGACCGAAGGTTCTACACACGGGAGTGACACTATCAGGTGTGTTTCACAAAGGCCCCTTCAGGGTCCACATGGAACATACTTTGGGAGAAAAGACAGAAAAGGGGAAACCAGGAGGATGTTGGCCTTGCCATCATCCAGGTAAGGGATGGGGTCGGCTCAGACCTCTCCTCTGCCAGGAAGGCCCACCCCATCACCTTGGACCACCAGGCTTTCCCCTTCTCAGCCTTCCCACTGCCTCTGGGAGGTGTGCCAGCTCCCAGGAGAGCTTACTACAGTGCCTGAGGGGGCCACGAAGTTTCTCTCACATAGTAGGTGCTTGGCATGTTAATTTACTATAATTACTCCTGCCTGATGGGGGAGACACAGCCCTTGTTCTTGGGGGTGTCCAGTCTGATGGGGGAAGGCAAATGAGCAGAGAGCTTTCTCTACTCTCTGAGGGGAGCCCGGAGCCGAGGAGCCACCAGGTGGGGTGGGTGGTACATAGAAGACTTCTTGGAAAGGGTGCGTTCGACCTAGGTTTTGAAAGAAGGAAGAGCCCTGCATGGGTGGAGTGGGAAGAGGGCATTCCCAGGCAGGGGTGTGGCTGTGGGAACTCCAGTGCCCGGCAGTGAGTCGAGAGGAACGTCAGCACCTGAGCCAGAATGGCTGTGTCAGGAGTCCTGGGCTACAGGGCCAGCAGAACAAAGGGCAAGGGAGGGGAAGGACAGCGGTCCCCCAGGAGTTCCAGCCTCATGAGTAGAAAGAATAGGCCCTCCACCAGACAGAGGCTGGGTAGCAATATCAGTCTGCTGCTGCCGTCCCCCAGACGGAGCCATCCTGTGGGACTGGGGAAGGCCCGGGGCCTTCCAAATCAGTCAGACCAGGGTTCCAGGCAGGCCTCCCCCACTGACCAGCCATGTGACCTTGGGCCAGTCACTGCAGGCCTCCCAGCAAGTTTCTTATCCAATGAGCATAGCAGCTCCTACCTTGCAGGATTATTGAGAGGACTAGATTATTCATGGCGAGTGGCCAGCATGGTGCTTGGCACAGAGCAAACGTTTGGCAGATAGTTCTCTTAAAGTCAACCCTAGAGTTTGACCAGTGGGGGGCAGGAGCTAAGCTCAAATGGAGAACAGGTGTTGAAACTCAGGCAAAGCCACAAAGAACAAAGAGGGGTCCAGGATAGCGCTGGGCAGTGGAGGGGCAGGAGGTGGGAGGCCTCGGGAGAGCTGCTGAGGCCAACAGGCCCAGGTGATGATCTGCTGAGTCTGTGAGGGGCCAGCCAGGGTGGAGTCTATGGGAATGGGCAGGTCCGGAAGCCCTGCCGGGGAAGAGTCAGCAGAACGGTTTGGGGTGCAGGGAGAAGGCATGGGAGCTGCCAAGAGGCCCACTTCTGAGGATGGAGGCCCAGCACTGCCTCCCTTGCCTGGGAGAGAAGGGGACAGGGAAGCAGCAGCTCAGGTGCTCCAGTGAGGCCCTGAGGCCAGGGAAGCCCCACCAGCCACTCAGCACCACCCAGAGCCTGCTTATTTTCCTCCCAGCCCTGGCGATCGGTACAGTGGGCACGCGCGCGCACACACACACACACACACACACACACACACACACACACCCGACACACACACACACACATACCCCACACTATTTCTGTGTCACTCACTTCCAAAAGAGGAGGCTGGGTCAGCTTATGATAAAAGTCACATGTATAATAAAACTGAAAATATCCAGCAAGGGTCGAAGGCAGATCAAAATTAGGTAATAGGGTACACTGATAAGCATGTTTTGGTTGCAAGCACAGGAACTTGAATTCATTTCAAAAAGAGGCAATTCACTGACTCATTGTTCTCTCCCACTCTCCCCTCCTGCCCCAACACACGCATACACGCACACCCCCGGCCTCGATCTGTCTCCTGGCTTCACCTGCACAGGCCAGCCACCCCCATGAGCCTGCAACCATAGCTGAGGCAGCCTTCAACTCACCCTTCAGCCTCACGGCCAGAGAGGATCAACTCAAATTTGACAAACCCCAGGGAGGGCCAGGAGGGCTGATACAGCCAATGGCCAGTATCTTACATGACCAACCCAGCAGGCGACCTGCCCTCTGTCCAAAGACCAAGAAAAAGGGATCTGGCATCAGAAGGAAGGCACAGACTTGGCCCCAACCTTTACAAGCTAAGCAGGTACCACAGTGTGTGTCCACCGCCAAACTGTACGGAAGAGACTGCTATCCCTGACACGTGTCTGTGGGTTTCCTGGCAGCCCAGACAAAAAGGGAAACATAATGGAATACGAAATTTCACTAAGAAGGAGACACAAATGTCTTCTGAGTTCTGAGGTCTGAGAAGAATCTATCTTAAGAGATTCTAAGGGATGTGAAGAGGTTCTATGTACTGAGTCCCATTCTGTCAAGCACTATGCTAGACATTGCCACTGATACTCTCATTTAACCTTGCAAACCCCTTTGGGGAAGGTGTTACTGTGTCCATGTTATAGACATAGACAGGTAAAGGCAGGGAAGCTCCACTGGGCCTCAGTCCCCAAAGTCCAAGCACCTCCCATGAATATGTAGGTGCCCCAAAGGTGCCAATGTGCTCCATAAAGCCAGGTACCCTCACCCTGGCAGCATGGCGGCCTGCTTCCTGTAAGCACCAAGCTCTGGCCACTTCTCCTGGACACTTACTGGCCAGACTTCCAACGGTCAGCACCAGAGACCTCTGCCTGAGGGCCTTCTCTGGCCACCAGGGCCCATTCTGCCTGTGCACAAGGCAAAAGTTGTAGTGCTGGAAAGTTAACCCCATTCCCCTGCCTAAAAGCTCCCTCAACCTATCAGGATGGGAGGATAAATACCCCAGCTCCCTCACCCTCTGGGAGGAACTCTGAGGTACTTATTCCTCACTGTCCCTAAGAATTACGCTACAGTGGCCCACAGGGTTCACTTCCTGGATCACACACCTCTTATTAGTTTCCTCTCCTTCCCTGTCCCACCTACCCACGCCCTAATGGTGTTTCATGAGACGCCACTCAAAAATACTTCTTGTACTTGAGTTCTTGTTTAAGGATCTGCTTCTGGAGCCCAAACCAAGGCAACTGAGAAGGGAAATATATATATTATACAGAATATATTTTACTAATATATAAAATATATTATCTTATACACATTCTAATAACACAATAAATATTATAAATTGTACTGATATAAGGGATGTGTAGCACTTAACTTACAAACAAGAAGAGTACTCTTTATTATAAATTCGACATAGTCCATTGATCTTCATAGGATGCTTTCATTGATTTTTGCCAAGCTCTTGCAACCTGTAGTGGCAATCAACAAACAAGTATAGTTCTGACATAAAGACTAGTTGAAATTTTTGTTTATGTTGGGGAGGAAGATCAAAGAGAAACAACACAGACATATGCCCTAACTTGAGCCATTCATCAGTGACACGAGTGACTTCTTTGCTGAACTGGATTGCAGATTTCAAATACAGAAAGCATATAGTCTTACAGTTTTTGCTATTAACAATGCAACAACTAGAGACATGACACACTTTTAAGATTAGTCTGCATTATTTTTAACATTTTTCCTTAAAATATTTAAGTCTAGATTTTCTTAAGTCTAGACAATCAATAAAACACAACAAATCTAGCCCTGGTTTGTAGCATTTACCATTTCCATGGTGTAAATACCCCACTGCCTCATCTAGGGGAGGAGAAGGAGAAGGAGGGCTAGGGGAGGGGCTGCCATGGAAGAGCTTGGCCACCAAAGGCATAGGCACCACCCACCCTGAGCTCAGCACAAATCCTGGCCCGGAGTAGCCCCTTGTGGCTGCGGACTGAGTTCACTTGGCTCCTGCAGGAACTTGCTCTCTCTGCAAACTTGATCAAGTCCAGCGAGGCCAGGGGTCTGCTCATCTGGAAGATCAACACAGAGGTGGCAGCTTCCCTGATAGCCTACCTACCAGTCATGCACCCTTAAACAGGTTGCTCAACCCCCCTGAGCCTCAGTTTCCTCACCTGCAAAAAGGGCTGAATAGGTGCAGGGACATAGCAAGGAGTCTTGGCAGAGAGCAGGCAGGAAGGAGACATTTGCTCCAACTCAGCCTTAGGAGGCAGGACCCAACCGCCTGTCCCCAGCCTTGCTGCAAAAATCAAATGTAATAATGGGTCCTCTTCAGGTAGATACTAATACCCTAAATTCACAGAAGAAGGAACTGAAATTTAGAGGTAAAAGGATCAGCCAGGGACACACTCCAGGTTCAACCCCAGGCTGAGCTCTTGCCTCCTTCCACTATTCCACATTACCTTCTGGGAGGGACTACAGTCTAACTTTAGGTTTTTTTCCCCTTTTGGTTATACTTTTGATTTGTGTAGTCATATTATTATCTAAATACAAAGCTAATTTAAAATATATTAGATGGTATCACAGACTACAGCACAGATGAACCCTAAGGACATTATGCTACATGAAATAAGGAAAGGATTAATATTATATGATTCCACTCACGAAGTACCTAAACTAGTCAGAAGCGTAGAAACAGAAAGTAGAAAGTTTGTTAGCAAAGGCTGGGGCAAAGGAGAAAAGGGAATTGGGGTTTAGTGAGTATAGAGCTTGGATCTGTTGTAGAACATTGTGAATATATTTAACACTACTGAACTCTGTATTTAAAAATTATTAAAATGGTAAAAAAAAAATCTATTACATGGTAATATAAAATTGACAATCTAGGGTATTGGGGTGTGCAATCTGGTTTTTTTATTCTTTTTTTAAAAGTTATTTTAAGTCATCTCTACACCCAATGTGGGGCCCCAATTCACAACCCCGAGATCAAGAGTTGCAGGCTCTTCCTACTGGAGCCGGCCTGGCGCCCATGTTTTTAACTAGGAAGTTGATGTGGTATTCAACAAATGAACTGATTTTATGGTTTTTAAATTTTTGATTTACTTTCTTTGTTCATATACACACAGACACAATTTTATGGATATGTATAAAAGTGAATGCACTCTTTTTTTTCTTTCCTATTTTCTTGGATCTCTTCTTTCCCTCTCCTATCCCCTACACCCACCTCAGCCTCCCACCCTACCCCCAAGGTAACCCGTGTTAATAACATATGTACCCTTTCATGTTTTTGATGCTCATATATATGCACACACATATGCACTTACATAAATGGGGGACTGGATTTGTTTATTCACACAAGTGAGATCAATATACTACCTGTGTTTTTCTGCATCATGTGTTTATTTCCCTTTCCCAATACCTTGAAGAATCTCTTCCTGCCATCCGACACAGCTCCAATTTATTGACTGTGGTGACTGCTTAATATTCCATAGTATGAGTAGACCCCTATTTATTCAGCTATACACTATTGATGGGTAGTCACTTGGTTTTCCTTTTTTGATCACTGTAAATAATGCAGCAATAAAGAGCCTTGCACCTATGTCCTTTTGTTTCTGTTTCTTTATTCATTAAATAATGAAGACCTTTGATCATTTGAAAAACATCTTGGATGTTTATTCACACATAATGAACCCAGAAAGGAGACTGAGAGAAGAAAAACTCTGGGGACAGAACAATAGATGAGTGTGTTTGTTTTTTATATTTCTGTTTACGTTGTCACACTATTCATATGGCAGATAAAGGCTACCTGTTTTATGTGTAACTATCCTATAATCGTAGGACAGAAAGGGACATGGGGCCCCAGTGATGTGTCCACAGGGAGTCAAGCCAGAAATGGACTCTTTTACTAAACAGCTGACATCTTTGTTTTAACAACCCCTGGACTGTTAGGGAAAGAGGGGTGCAGAGCTACATCCGCCCATGGCAGTGACCACACAGCACATCGGAAGAAGGGGCACATAAAGGACTCTACTGTCTTGGTGCCTCAACTCTTGCAAGACCAGGCTCTCACCCTCCCACGGCTCAGGAAGAAACTTGCTTTCTCTTCCATGCAGCTCATCAACACCTACCATGGTAGCTGCCTTGTACCAACATGACAAGGGGCACGTGGAATCCAGAGAAGCCTGTCCTCAAGAAACTTGTTTCTGGGGCACCTGGGTGGCTCAGTCAGTTCAGCAGCTGCCTTCTGCTCAGGTCATGATCTCAGAGTCCAGGATCAAGCCCTACATCCTTGGCCCCTCCCCCTGCTCATTAGCATGCACATGTGCTCTCTCAAATAAATAAAATCTTAAGAAAGAAAGAAAGAAAAAAAGAAAGAAAGAAAGAAAGAAAGAGAA
>NW_027397170.1:308117-416884 GCF_003265705.2 Callorhinus ursinus
GAAAGAAAGAGAGAAAGAAAGAAAGAAAGAAAGAAAGAAAGAAAGAAAGAAAGAAAGAAAGAAAGAAAGAAAGAAACTTGCTTCTGATTCCGTGGAAACCTGAAAGAGCAGAAGTCTGTGGCCCAAACCCAAGACCAGACTCCACAAATCCTTACTGAGTGTCCCAGAGGCGCTACGTGCTAAGAGTTGTGGGGACCAGCAAAACAAAAAAGCTTCATTTGTGTTTATGTCTCAGGGAGCTGTCAGAAGGTCTTAAAACAACAACCCTCAGAGGTGGGAAGGCAAACATAAGAAATGGCTTATCTCAGATGCTAGGAGGGACACTGTGCTTTTTATAGCCCTCAGAAACAATGGGCCCAAAGAAGGCAAAACCTGACGAGCTTACCACTCATTTATTTACATCAGCAGATACACTTTATGGGCTATCATTAATTCTCACTCCAGCCATTGTTTTAGTTCTTTATGCAATTATCCAAAACAATATTTCACAAACTTTGACACTAACTCAAGCATAAAGAATCTGAGGGTGTGTTCAAAATAAAGTTACAAGGAACATTCAGGAGCACTCAACCTCCTCATCTCAGGTGCCAGGATCTTAGGAAATAGGAACGGCCAGGCAAGAGCAAAATGCTGTCTGATTTGGGACTTGAATCTTAGCTTGGGGAATCCAAGCAACAAGATATTTTTGAACGGAAAAGCTAGTCCCCCTGATTGAAGAGGAAGCTCACATTTCTGCCTTGATATCATCTTCAAAAGGGGTTCATGTTTTGTTTCCACAGGATATGACAATGAAAGGGAGAAACATGCTTCCTGCTCTCAGGTAGTTTTACTAACTAGATAGGAGACCCTAAAAAAGTTTTTTCTTTCCCTTAATTAGTTGAGCCCTCAGGTTCCCCATCAGTCAAGTGGAGACCTTTTTTTCCAGAAGGTTCTCTGATGGGCGATATGCACCTTGAAGATGTGGGCACGGACAGCTTTGTTAGGTAGAGGGCATTCTGCATCCTCTGCTCTGACACCTTGTTACTGAACAACTCATAAGCATGTGATCCAGCTCAGGAGTTTTTGCAACCCAGGCCAGGACTCTATCTCTGTGTGAGGGTCCTTCCATAAGGTCAGCTTTAGAAGTGACAGGTGAACTATCACCACTGCTATTCAACATAGTACTAGAACTCCTAGCCACAGCAATCGGACAACAAAAAGAAATAAAAGTCATCTGAATTGGCAAAGAAGAAGTCAAACTCTCACTCTTTGCAGATGATATGATATTTTACATGGAAAACCCAAAAGACCCCACCCCAAAACTGCTAGAACTCATACAGGAATTCAGTCAAGTGGCAGGATATAAAATTAATGCACAGAAATCAGTTGTATTTCTATACACCAACAACAAGACAGAAGAAAGAGAAATTAAGGAGTCAATCCCATTTACAATTGCACCCAAAACTATAAGATACCTAGGAATAAATCTAACCAAAGAGGCAAAGAATCTGTACTCAGAAAACTATAAAATACTCATGAAAGAAATTGAGGAAGACACAAAGAAATGGAAAAATGTTCCATGCTTGTGGATTGAAAGAACAAATATTGTGAAGATGTCAATGCTACCTAGAGCAATCTACACATTTAATGCAATCCCTATCAAAATACCATCCACTTTTTTCAAAGAAATGGAACAAATAATCCTAAAATTTGTATGGAACCAGAAAAGACCCCGAATAGACAGAGGAATGTTGAAAAAGAAAAGAAAAGCTGGTGGCATCACAATTCTGGACTTCAAGCTCTATTACAAAGCTGTCATCATCAAAACAGTATGGTACTGGCACAAAAACAGACACATAGATCAATGGAACAGAATAGAGAGCGCAGAAATGGACCCTCAACTCTATGGTCAACTCATCTTCGGCAAAGCAGGAAAGAATGTCCAATGGAAAAAAGACAGTCTCTTCAACAAATGGTGCTGGGAAAATAGGAAAGTCACATGCAGAATAATGAAAGTGGACCATTTTCTTACACTACACACCAAAATAGACTCAAAATGGATGAGAGACCTAAATGTGAGACAGGAGTCCATCAAAATCCTAGAAGAGAACACAGGCAGCAACCTCTTCGACCTCAGCCGCAGCAACTTCTTCCTAGAAACATCACAAAAGGCAAGGGAAGCAAGGGCAACAATGAACTATTGGAACTTCATCAAGATAAAAAGCTTTTGCACAGCAAAAGAAACAGTCCACAAAACCAAAAGACAACCGACAGAATGGGAGAAGATATTTGCAAATGACATATCAGATAAAGGGCTAGTATCCAAAATCTATAAAGAGCTTATCAAACTCAACACCCAAAGAACAAATAATCCAATCAAGACATGGGCAGAAGACATGAACAGACGTTTCTCCAAAGACATCCAAATGGCCAAGAGACATATGAAAAAATGCTCATCACTCGGCATCCAGGAAATACAAACCAAAACCACAATGAGGTATCATCTCACACCAGTCAGAATGGCTAAAATTAAGAAGTTAGGAAACGACAGATGTTGGCGAGGATGTGGAGAAAGGGGAACCCTCCTACACTGTTGGTGGGAATGCAAGCTGGCGCAGCCAATCTGGGAAACACTATGGAGTTTCCTCAGAAAGTTGAAAATAGAGCTACCATACAACCCAGCAATTGCACTACTGGGTATTTACCACAAAGATACAAATGTAGTGATCCGAAGGGGTACATGCACCCCAATGTTTATAGCAGCAATGTCCACAATAGCAAAACTATGGAAAGAGCCCAGATGTCCATCAACAGATGAGTGGATAAAGAAGATGTGGTATATATATACAATGGAATATTGTACAGCCATCAAAAAAAACGAAATCTTGCCATTTGCAACGATGTGGATGGAACTAGTGGATATTATGCTGAGCAAAATAAGTCAATCAGAGAAAGCCATATATCATATGATCTCACTGATATGAGGAATTCTTAATCTCAGGAAACAAACTGAGGAGGGTTGCTGGAGTGGTGGGGGGTGGGAGGGATGGGGTAGCTGGGTGATAGACATTGGGGAGGGTATGTGCTATGGTGAGCTCTGTGAATTGTGTAAGACTGATGAATCACAGACCTGTACCTCTAAAACGAATAAAATATTATATGTTAAAAAGAAAAGAAGACAGTAGGAAGGGAAAAATGAAGGGGGGAAATCGGAGGGGAAGATGAACCATGAGAGGCTATGGACTCTGAGAAACAAACTGAGGGTTCTGGGGGGAGGGATGGGTTAGCCTGGTGATGGGTATTAAAGAGGGCACGTATTGAATGGAGCACTGGGTGTTATACGCAAACAATGAATCATGGAACACTACATCAAAAACTAATGATGTAATGTATGGTGATTAACATAACATAATAAAATAAAATTTTAAAAATAAAAATAAAAGTGACAGGTGAATTAATTAACAACAGAGATTTTTAAAAGATAATACTCAAAGTTGGTGAGCAGGTTTTGAAATAGGCACTCTCGTTCCCTGCTGGTAAAATATGTAAATTGGTACCATTTCTCTTGAAATCAATTGGACAGTACAAGTCAAGACCCTTAAAACATTCATTATCTTCTCACCTAGTAATTATACTTCTGGGAATCAAGCCTAAGAAAATAATGCAAAATATTTATAAAAGCTTTATGCAGAACGATGTTATTGCTGTAATATTTTAATTGCAACAACAACAAAAAAAAACAGTGGAAACAGCATTGAAATGTATAACAGTTTTAATAACACAGGGAAGTGTTTCTCTTAAAATATTAAAAACTGAATGCAAAATGATATAGTGTGATTGTAGATAGGTAGGTAGATGATTAGATAGATGGATGGATAGATAGATGATAGATAGATAGATAGATAGATAGATAGATAGATAGATGATAGACAGACCTGTAATATATGAAAGAAACTCACCAAAATGTTATTAGTGGTTGCCTTTGGGTATTGGGATCTGGGGTTCAATCTGAATCATAACCTCACTTATGGCCCAGAAGACAGGATCGTTGACCATAAATAAGGAGACATGTTTGCTCAACAACCAAAAATGATCATGCATTACAGAGTGATGAATCAAGCTCAGCAGCCTTGAAAGATGAAAAATATTTTGCCATGTAAAGCAGGGACTTCGGAGGTTAAATGTGTCATTTATCACCACCCCTCTAAGCACCTCTAAAATTAGTGTTAATGGATAAAACCTGTGTTGGACAAAGAGAACAGGAGAAGGGATTACAGTAACAAAATCTCAGAATCTAGAAAATAAACAAAAACGTAATCTTGGTGCTTTCCCAGGGAGAAGCCAAGAAGCAAGCAGATTCACACAGCAGGACCCTGGAAGCCTCTGGAATAGGAGCCACCAGGCATCTCTGAAGGTGGAGGGCAGGTGGGCTAGAAACAGGAAGATAAATGGGTCAAAAGTCTGTATAAAAAGCAGGGATACCTCCATAGCCCCTTTCTATCCCAACCCCACCTAATGCCAACCACTCCTTCTTTACCTCAGGAGAAACTGGAGGTGTACTCTGGAGAATTTACCAGAGGAACTAAACCCTGAGGGACCAAGCACAGCTTGGGTAAGCGTGGGGTAATAAACTGACTTAAGTCAGATTAACAGACTGAGACACTCTCAATCCCCTTCCTCCACATAGTTTCCTCAAAGTTGGTAGCTTTTCATAGGCCAGCCTAGTAAATTAGAGACATCCTTCCTGAGGAAGACCCTACCCGAGAGAAAAGGCCTAAAGATACTGACATTTGGGGTCCCCCAATAAAAACAGCATATTCACCAGATTATTCTATAGCGAGACTCAGCAGGGGGAAAGCCCCCCTGCTGTACACACACACACTCACTTTCCAATCAGCTTCTTCGTGACTTACTCTTAAATATTAACCAAAGATCAAGAACCACAGACATTTGAGGGAAGCCTCTGGCATAAAGGACGGAGATAAGACAAACCAGGAAAAAGGCAGCTGAGAGGAAACAGAAATGATGATGGAAATGGAAGAATTGTTAAAACCATGAAATATTGTGTCTTGAAAAAAGAACAAGAGACTATTCTTTTAAAAAGTATCCAGAGTTACTAATATGTATCCAATTTTTTTAAAAGATTTTATTTATTTATTTGAGAGAGAGAGAATGAGAGATAGAGAGCACGAGAGGGAAGAGGGTCAGAGGGAGGAGCAGACTCCCTGCCGAGCAGGGAGCCCGATGTGGGACTCGATCCCGGGACTCCGGGATCATGACCTGAGCCGAAGACAGTCGCTTAACCAACTGAGCCACCCAGGCGCCCAATATGTATCTAATTTTTAAAAAAACTAAATAATAAGGTTGGATAGCAAAGTTTAGGAAAATTTCAGAAAGTCAAAAAAAAAAAAGAGACAGAAATTAGATGAAAAATAGAATGAAATACATAGGATAAAGAAGAGTTCCAGAAAGAGAGAAAATGGAGGGGAGGAAATCATAAAATAAATAGAAAATTTCCTGGAAAATTTCTGAAGAACATGAATTTCTATGCTGAAAGATGCTGCTACATGCCCAATCCAACAGATCCAACACAGCCACATGGAGGCAGAACATGTGATATTGTAGCCTGCTAGAGAGCAAGAGAAGAGCCTAAAGCTCTGGGGGAAGGGGTAGAAATCGGATAACATCCAATATCTAGAATCAAAACAGCATTAGACTTCTCAGTAACAACACTGGAAACCAGGAAATAGTGACCCAATACCTTCAAGGTGCTGAGGGAAAATTATTTGCAACCTAGAATTCCATACCCAGCCAAATTATCCATCAAGAATGGGAGTAGACTAATGATGTTTTCAGACATGAAAAGTCTACGCATCCTGTCTCAGGAAATTGCCAGAGGATGTGTTTCACTATAATGAAGAGGGATGAAAAGAAGAAGGGAGACATGGGATCTAGAAAGAGGGAAGCAACACAGAAAGAAGGGATGTTCAAGAGGACAGTGAAGGAAGATTCCAGGATGGCGGGAGGCACAAAGAGCACCCAGAACATGCTGGAGCAGGACAGTGGGCTCCAGGAGAAATATCTTCAAGAAGATAAAACTGATGGAACACTCAGTGTTTTGACATATTAGGAGGAGACCTATACTTCTGTGCAGTGAACTAGGGAATACACTTAGGTTAAGGACATAGAAAACCTCAGCAAACTGAAAAAGATATTTATTCCAAAGAAATGTAATACAATATAAAATATTTTTGACTGTAAAGAATAGTTAATCATGACAATGTAAAATTAAACATTTCTCTAATGAAATATGGATATATTGAGAGGGTAGGAAGAAATAGGGAGGGACAATGTTGAATAAGAGAGCTGAATTCCCCTCCTTCACAGAGGGAAGTCAAGCAATCAAAAACTAAAATTGGGGGGCAGCTGGGTGGCTCAGTTGGTTGAGTGTCTGACTCTTGGTTTCAGCTCAGGTCACGATCCCGGGGTCATGGGATTAATCCCTGTGTCAGGCTCCAGGCTCAGCATGGAGTTTGTTCAAGATTCTCTCTCTCCCTCTCCCTCTGCCTCTCCCACCCCCCCAACCCCTGCCCTCAAAATAAATAAATAAATAATATCTTTTTTAAAAACTAAAATTGAAAAAAAAACAATCAAGAAATGGTTGTATAAGCCTGTAATTTAGAAATAAGGCAAATGCCAAAAGTAACAGAGTTGAAAGTGGGAGGTGGGAACAGAGGCAGGTGACACAGCCTGGGAATGGCTCTTTTCCACAAAAAGACTTATTATGTGACACATACATAACTATGATTTTGTTAATTAATTTTTTTAAATATAGAAGGTACCCATAGCAAGCAAGAGGTGTGGGAAAGGATGGTTGACTCCTGGGTGCAGAGCAGGGCAGGGCAGGAAAGCACCAAAGCGAGTTGAGACAGAGGGTCGAGCATTGGAGGGGAAAGGGAAAGTCACAGGTGGTTAAACAGAGGACCTGATCAACGTCCTTCTTGATCTTGACCATATTCTTGCTGGAAAGGCCATCAAGCAGAAATGGGAGTGAGAGAGAATGGACAGCGAGGGCCCTGCTTAGGGGGCCGTGCCTAGTCCCTGGGAGAGAGGAAGCCAGTCTGAATGTGGGGGTGGGGTCGCGTGGGGACAAAGAGGAGGGCATGAGTGACAGATGTTTCCTAGCGGACTTGTCAGCCCTCGGGTCCCTGCCTGAGGGAGATGAGAAAGAAGGGGCTGATAAGGGGTGATGCGGAGGAGCAGGTTGGGAGAAGAAAATTCAGTTCTAACCATGGACCCCCATCCCCAAGGCAGAAGGCTCTCTCTCCCACCATCCAACACAGAACTTGCTGGGCAAGTGTGAGAAGCCGAAGAGTAGAGTTGAGAGCTTAAGCTTTGGAGTCTTTGGGTTAAAATACCTAAAAGCATGGCCTTCGTAACCAGACAGACCCAGTGTGAAGCACAGTCATACCTCTTACTATCTTGCATGACTTTTTCCAAGTTACTCAACCTCTGAATGGCAGGGTTGTCTCCATTCCAAAACAGGCCTGACCATACGCACTTCCCAGGGTGGCTGTCAACACAGGGAAGCTCCTTCCCATCCTGTGTCCCACCTCCCACACCCTTGCTAGTAGAGGGTTCTTCTAGGAAGACCCTACCAGGGCTTCTGAGCTTTGCTGTTTCCTGGACCCCTCTGGCTGTGAGGTCCCAGGAGGTCCCTGGGAGACACCTTCAACCCCCTCCCATTAGTTCAAGAACAGAGACCACACAGGTTTGCATCAACCAGAAAGTCAGCTTTATTAGCCCACCACCAGCGGAGGGGAAGGGGAGACAGCTGGAAACCGCGCTGGGAGAACAGGGCCCTGGCCCAGGCCTTCAGGAGGTTGGGGCCGGCAGGTGGGCAGGAGGCTCTGGAAGAGGCAGCTCAGGGCTTGGAGCTCTGGCCCTGGTTGAAGCTGGATGAGCCCTGCTCCTTGAGGATGGGCCGGGTCTGGTGGCCGGAGGAGGAGGTGGAAGAGGAGAAGACTGTGGGAGAGAGGGGAGGGGGTGAGAAGGGCATTGGGAGCTAAGAGGCCCCACACAGGGAGGGCTGGGGTCTCTGGGGCACCCAGGACCCTCAGGAGCCTTACCATTGTGGGAAGAATAGGAATGGCTGGACGCTTGCTGGGAGGAGAGGCTGTGGGGAGAAAAGGTAGAGTGGTTAGATGTGCTGGGAGCGTAGAGGGGCTGGAGGGGGGTGGAGGGGGCTGGGCACTCACTGGGCGTCCTCGCCCTCCAGCAGGTGACGGTAGGTGGCGATCTCCTGCTCCAGCCGCGTCTTTACGTCCAGCAGGATCTGGTACTCTTGGCTCTGCTGCTCCATCTCGCAGCGCAGCTGGGCCAGCTGCTCCTCCACGTTGCCGATCAGCCCCTGGATCTGGGCCAGCTGCATGCAGTAGCGGCCCTTGGTCTCCTCCAGGCTGCTCTCCAGGGATGCTTTCTGTGAGCAGGAGAAAGAGAGTCAACAGAGGTGGTCACTATTGTCCCCCCAGGCCTCTGGGCATGTTTCCTAAGAGGTACATGGATTGTGATTCCAGCTGGGCTACTGATGGGCCAGACAATGTGGAGGAAAGGTATTCCATTGTTCTGGGCCTTAATTTCTGTGTCTGTATAATGAATATAATGATCCCTCCAGTCCCACTCCTGGAATAAGAGAGGCAGAACTGTCTTGTGGCAGTGTTAAGGGCCTGGTGGCCCTTACTGGGGACTTGGGGACTGGGGCTGGGTGGGGTCCCTCATACCATGCTGAGCTGGGACTGCAGTTCAATCTCCAGGCCCTGGAGCACCCTCCGGAGCTCGGTCACCTCACTGCGGCCACTCTGCACCAACTCGCTGTTAGAGGCCACTTCTTTGTTCAGTTCCTCGGTCTGCGAGAAGAATGAAGAGCAGGTGTGAGACGCTCCAGAGGTGCTCCCTTGCTGGGCAGTCCTGCAGGAGGGCTGAGGACCTGAGCCCCACCTTGCTCAGGAACCAGGCCTCCGCGTCTCTGCGGTTCTTCTCCGCCATCTGCTCGTACTGGTCGCGCATCTCGTTCAGGATGCGGCTCAGGTCCACGCCAGGGGCGGCGTCCATCTCCACACTGACGTCCCCGCCAGTCTGACCCCGCAGGGCAAGCATCTCCTAGGAAGGGATGGCGGGAGGTGGTCAGCTCAGCTGACCCCTTTCCGGGTTCCTGAACCAGCCTCCCGCAGCCAGTGGTCAGCAGGGCCTCACTTCCTCATGGTTCTTCTTCAGGTAGGCCAGCTCCTCCTTCAGGCCCTCGATCTGCATCTCCAGGTCGGTCCTGGCCAGGGTCAGCTCATCTAGCACCCGGCGCAGGCCGTTGATGTCGGCCTCCACGCTCTGGCGCAGGGTCAGCTCATGCTCATACCTGGCAGGACAGAGGTCGGGGCATCATGCTCCATCTGGGAGGCTTCTGAGGCTCAGGACCAATGGCCCCACTGCTTGCCTCCTGCCCTCTGCCCCGCACGCAGTCCACCACCACAGTGGTTGCTCACTTGGTCCTGAAGTCATCAGCTGCCAGCCTGGCATTGTCGATCTGCAGAATGGGCTGAGCGTTCTCGATGGTGGCGGCAATGATCTACAGAGAGGGTGGAAGGACAGGCCTGTTAGCCAAGACTCCGTTGCTCAGGGGGAAAGAGCAGAGAGGGGAGAAAGGTAGATCCCCAAACTTGAGGGTCGCCTAGCTGGCAGGTCATGCCCTCC
Organism: Callorhinus ursinus; assembly: GCF_003265705.2. Lineage (NCBI taxonomy): Eukaryota > Metazoa > Chordata > Mammalia > Carnivora > Otariidae > Callorhinus > Callorhinus ursinus. Next base: position 317,841 of record NW_027397170.1, read on the forward strand.
GGCCAGCTTGGGTGTCTTTTCCACCCAGCTCAGGGTGTGTGGAGGGATGCCCCCCAGTCTCCTGCCACCCCATCCTCCATCCCAGGCTGAGAGAAGCTGAGGGTGCAATGCACACCTGCAGGGAATAAGAGAGTCAGGGCTCCGGTCCCAGCTCAGATACCTCGATGCTGAAAAGGGACCCTCTGCCACCAATTCTGAGTGGCCTGTGTGGCCTCTCTCCCAAGGTGGGCTCAGTCTCCCTGTTTGTAAAATAAAGATGCTAGAAAGTGGTTTTCTAAGGGCCACTGCAGCCATGACCTCTCTCAATGCTCTGCCCACCTGCACCGCCCACCAGGCCCACACACCTTGTTCCGCAGCTCCTCGATGGTCTTGAAGTAGGGGCTGTAGTCCTTGGCCTCATTGGGCCGCTGCCTCTGGTACCAGTCGCGGATCTTCACCTCCAGGTCGGTGTTGGCCTCCTCCAGGGCACGCACCTTGTCCAGGTAGGAGGCCAGGCGGTCGTTGAGGTTCTGCATGGTAAGCTTCTCATTGCCGGAGAGAAGGCTGCCATCGCCGCCGCCGAAGCCACCGCCGAAGCCACCGCCGATGCCACCACCAAAGCCAGCACCAAGGCCAGCACCATATCCTCCACCAAAGCCGCTACCCAGGCCCCCCCCGAAGCTGCTGCTGCTGCTGAAGCCGCCGCCATAGCCGCCCCCCAGGCCGCAGGCCCCCCCGGAGGAGTAGCGGGAGGTGGAGACTGACAGGCCCCCGTAGGCGCTGGGGGCCCGGCAGGACCCTCCGGCCAGGACAGAGGACATGCGGCTGGAGCCACCACCGATGCCACAGGAGCCCTTCATGGAGCTGGAGGAGGTGAACTGGCGGCTGCAGGTGGTCATGGTAGAGAAGGGAGGCGAGTGAGTTGGCAGAGAGGAGAGAAAGGTGCTCAGGAAGGCTGGGAGGACGCTGGGGCTGCTCAAACCCCAGGAACCTTTTATAGGCACTGGGGCAGGCGGGGCCTCCCAACTGCTGACTTGCGGGCTCCCCTGCGGATTTCGTCACTCCAGGTCGCGTCCAACTCCCCTCTCTGGATCAGGATTATTCAGCCCGGGGTCGACTCACTTCGCTGGGTGCCACTTGAGTTCCCACCCAGCACTGGGGGTGTGGGGCCGAGAGAAAAACACACAAACGCGAGTCGGTCATGACTCAGGCTGGGCGGCGGGAACCTGGCTCTCAGTTCCTGGAGCCTCAGGGGCCAGTGGGGCCTTGGCACAGGCAGTCTGTGGCAGCCGCGTCCCCAGGCAGTGAGTCAGCCCATGACGGACTCCCTGCCCCACGGGACAGCCTTGGCGGCAAAAGGCCCCAGCAATCATGCCAGCCCGGGGCTGTCTCGGGCTGTGCTGTGGGGTCCTATGTGCCCGGCGCTGGACAGGAGAGCTGGGGTCGTCGCTTCACTCCACTTTGTGCGCTCTGTGGCCTGAGACCCCTTGCCTCCCCTCTCTGGGCCTCAGTTTCCCCTCAGCGAAGTGACAAAGGCTAGACTGGGTGATCTCGGAGTCCTTTCTTGCTCTAAAACTTCTCCAACTCTCCCTTATTGGATCCAATCCCAGTTTCAGAGGCTGCCTTTGAGCCCCCAGGGTCCTCAGAAGTGTTGGGTACCATGGACCCAGCATGTACCATTGAACGTCCCACTCTGCCCCTTACAAGCCATGCAGCATAGGCAGTCAGTCCTGGGCCTCAGTTTTCTCATCTGTAAAAGGGGAGGACACACCACAGAAGAACATGCACACAGGACCACACTGGCAACTCCCCAACCGTGGCCCTGCCCCCAGGTTCCCCATCCTTCCTTTGCAGCCAGCTGTCCCCTCCTGCCTCCTCACACCCACCTCTGCACTCTGGCACCTCCCTCCCACAACCCTGCCCTCTCCTCTGTACACTAATACTCCCACCTTTTGAGCAGTCCATCCCCAATGCATTGCCCTACTTAATCATGGATGCCCACCATAAACTGCGGTGGGAGGGAGTCCCCACCCTGCCAGTAGTGCCATGTGTGACCCCTGACCCCACCAGGGACACCCGAGTTCCCACACTGGATCCAGGGCTCCGTTCCCAACAGTTTTCCTTTGAGGATCCACAGATTCCGGGCTGGTCGTTCAGTGGACAAGATGGGTATTGTATACCACGCTGGGGTATTGTCTGGAATGCTCTGTGTGTACCACACAATTCCATGAGGGGCAATATTCCTGCCACAGATTCATAGATGAGGCAGCTGGGAGGTTAAGGGGGCTTCCCAAGACCCCAGTCACGGGAGAGCTGAGGTTTGGACCCCTGCCTGTCTGCTTGTTCAGCCGGGGCCTTCCCACCATCCTGAGCCACCTCTCTCTCTCTGTGTCGCCAATATGCATGATTGTCTTGAATTAACCCTGTGAAGTAGGGAGGGGAGAGGGAGAACCAGAGGGAGGGGGTGATTCGCCCAACGTAATTCGGCTTTAAGAACCCCGGGCTCAGGGTGTCTCCACTTGCCCATGATGCCATGCAGGCTGGGACCAGGTATGTCCATTCTCATTTACCTCCCCACAGTGCCTGGAGGGAGCTCTGCCCACGGTGGGCATGACCTTGGCGTGAAGGCTGGAGGCAGGATTGGGGGAGGGGGGATCTAAATCCCAAAACAGAAGCGACCTCAGGGTGCTCTGGGGGGTGACCCACAGAACTACCCACTGTCCTTGCTCTAAAGTGCCTCTGTGGGCTTGCCTCAGCCTGGGCACTGCTGGGTGATACTACGGGAACCGAGGGTCAGGAAATTGGCTCAGCACATTGCACCCTGTCAGTCACTCAACTTGTAGGAACAGGGCCCAGCGGTCTGAGCAGAGCTGGTGTCCAACACAAACTTCCAGGGCCAGGTTTGGGAGACAGAACTTGATACTCCCTTCTCCCAACCCCCAAAATGGGCCAAATGGGTCCTAGAAGCTTGGACAAAACCTCTGCCATCCCAGGTGTCAAGACCTGGAGTTCAGATCCAACCACAGACTCATCACCCTCAGAACAAAAAATGACCTTTGAGGCCACCAAAGGCCACCAAGCCCCAAGCAGAGAGAGTGAAAGACTTGTCCTGGATTAAATAGCACAGAAACGGGAGCAGCAACTTGAACCTGGCTCCAGCACAGTTCCTGAGGTTCACACGGACTATCCCTGGGGTCTCTGGGAGCTCCTCCCTCTCTGCCTCAGCACGCTCTCCACCTCCCTCCCTTCCGATTGGAGCCCTGCCCCTTCCACCACTCCTGGACTCTGGGTGGCATTACCCACAGGCCCAGCACTGATGGCTGGGGATCCACGTGGGCTCAGAAGCTACAGGAAGTTGCCGACCAACCCATCAAACCACTCAGACAACACCGCAGACCCAGCACCCACCGCGTGCCTGGCACCCAGGGCATGGGGGGCGGGGAAGATGATGACACAGTCTCTGACCTTGGAACCCACCATGTGACCCCTGGAGAGAAAGCTGAGGCCAGGAATAGAGCACTGTGTGGCAGGAAACCTCAGTGTGCTTGGCCCACGGAACGCAGCTGGATAAGGGTTCCCTGATCCTGAGGCTCAACAGGAAAGGAGGGAGACCCTGAGGCTCAGCAGAAAAGGAAGGAGTAATCGGGAGAGGCTCCGGCTGGGCCTTAGAAGATCTGAGCCGGCAGAGAAGGAGCAGGGGGCGTTTATTCCATGCCAGAGCGGCAAGCCTGCCCAGGGTTGCTGAGAGCCAGGATCACTAGGTCTGCGGGCACAGGGTGTCCACCAAACTGGCAGCCCTCCGGGCTGTGGGTTCTTTCCCCCACCCGGGCCTCTTTCCTCTCTCCTTCACCGGCCCCATCTCAGGTGTGAGGTCATCTCATACCTGAGTTGGCTGGGAACTATTACTGGCATGCCTCAACTCGCAGTGATTCCCCAACCTGACTGATCACCAGGATCCCCATACCGATTCCCGACCTGCTCTGACCCACTGTTTCAGCATTGCCCAGGACAAGCGTAATCGTGGGGACATTTTACAAGCTCCGGGGGAATTCTGCTGACCAGCCAGGCTGGGAAGCAGGAGGCAGCCTGGGGGGAAGAAGGAAAGGGAGGGAGGCCCTAAGGAGACTGAGGGGAGAGAGGGGGCTGCTGCAGGGCCCCCAGCCCATGGGGCTTCAGAGCAGGGTGAAGAAAGAGAAGATCCCTGATGAGCCAGGACAGAGCGGCAAGCAGGAGCCAGATCTGGGCTGGACCCTCAGATACAAAGAACCAAGCAGAGAGGCCCTCAGGGCATGCTTATGGACAACCCCAGTACTGTGTGGCCAGACTATGATGGGGTTCAGGGGGCCTGCAGGGAAGGGGCAGTCTCCCTGGGAGTGAACAAGTGTCCCCAGTCCGGGCTCTGGCCCCACGATCGGCCCCAGGATCTGGGTGAATCTGTGAGTGCCAGATGGCAGGTGGTCCTGTCAACTCCCCCTGTGTTTCATGCCCCCCTTCCAAAGGTGGGGGCTATCACAGCCCATCACGCTGGTCTGTACAACCAAGGGGCCCTCAGGGGAAACTGTTCCCTCAGGGGAACCCTCAGCGGAACCAGATCGAGCTCGGTCACAGTCCCTCTGTTCTCCTCAACCTCCCACCCACCCTGCATAAGGACAGCAGGAGTATTGTCAGCCCCACCACCTCTAAACTGGGGTCCTCCAGGGCCCCTCCAGGCCAGGGCATGTGTCTCCTCCTTGCGCCCAGGCCCAGTGCGGAAGCACAGAGTGACGCCGTGTCCTGGACAGAGTGTTACCGCCACATGGTCTCCTTGCAGAAGGCGCTGTTGGCTCACACTGTCAGGGTGTGGGCGTGGCTCACACTGTCAGGGTGTGGGCGTGGCAAAGGAAGAGTCACAGGGTCTGGCTCCGGCTGGCCCTGGGCCCGGAAATCAGGTGTGTGTGTCCATCACATGAGAGTGGGTAAGGCTGCGCTGAGGGCGGTTACAGACCTCACTGATGGGGGTGAAATATTTCGTGCAGGGCAATGGGTGGATGTGGATGAACTGTGGAGTTCCACAGCTGGGTCCCCCAGTCCAGCCACAGGCACACATCCCCAGCAGCCTGGGTTGGCTCGCGGTGCCTGGACAAAAAATTCCAGCCACCAAAATTCCCCACACCATCCCCAAGGGTCCCCAAGGGGACCACAGGTCTCAGCCCCCAGTCACTCCTTCCTGCGGCCCTACCTGCCCAGGTGTGGCTAAGCATTCCTGGAAAGAGTGGGGCTTCCACTCTCTGGACCCAGGACCATCCCCTGGGGACCCCCATCCTCCTGAGTCCCACTCTGAGCCACTTTGTGGACAGGGACTTCTTCCCCAGCCGAAGGGCGCAGTCCAGGGCTATCTCTGACCACTCCCCCACTGTGACCCCTCCCCACTCACCCCATCAGTAGGGGTGGGCCCCCAGAGTCTGCAGGGAGAGAAGGCCCCTGCCTGCGAGCCTGGGGCAGGGCAGGAGGTGGGGGCTCTCCTCTCCTCTTCCCAGCACAACCCAGACAAGGGCTGAGTCACGGCTCCTTGGAGCCTCAGTGTCCCTGTCCACACAATGGGGCACCTCTTCCCAGACCCTCCCCGCTTCCTGGGACTGTTGTTCAGATAAATGAGATCACCCTCCAAATGAGCCATCCTCAACCCGGGGCTGGTTCTTCTGGTTGGGGCTGGAAGTGCAGTGGGGCCTCGTGGGAACAATACCTCTCCCTGCCCTCCCTCCTTCACTGCTGTGCAGGCAGCCGGGAGACACCGGCCTCTGATGGAGCGGAGTCCGCACTCCCAGCCTGCTCTGAGCCCTGCGGTCACCTCTGCAGACCCGGGCTCCGGACTCCAGCTGGTCACAGCCGGTCGTCCCTGCCAGGGCAAGGAACTCGCTGTCCTTGACAACGCCCGCTGTCCCCGGGATCAGGGCTGGAAGGACCAACAGCTGGGGCTCATCTCTCGCCTCAGTTACTGTAGCCTCTGAGGTACGGAGCAGGCCTGGGACCTGTCCAAAGTCCCACACCCACCTGCTCACCTCATAGACCATGCTCTGACCACCACTAGTCCCGAGCCCTGCACCATCCCACCCCCCAGGCCGCAGGGGCTCTGGCCGATCCTGCCCAGATCAGTCTCCAGGCAACAGGAGGGTCCTGGTCCGATTCTGCAACAGAAGAGAGCCCTAAGCCTGTCGGTGAATTGGGGTGGGGGCATCCTTCCTCTCATTAACCCCTTCCTCCTACCCCCACTTCCTGAAGAAAACCAGGAAGGCTCGCCCTGCCCAGTGGTTTCCAGATTTACTCAAAGGAAGACTTCCAGGTATTGGGGCTCCTCCCCAGCTGGATCATCGCCTGCCACCAGAGTGAAAGGGGCTGGGACCCAGAGGGTCCTGGGAGGGGCTAGGGCAGGACCACCCCTCCGGCTTTCCCTGGGATGCAGTTTCCCACCCTCCCCCGCCTCCAGGCTACCAGGGAGGGTGTGCTGCTCCCCGCCCCACCCTGGCACACCCCCCTTGCCCCCATCCTGAGCAGCGGTTGACCATTTGAGGAAACATCTCTGAGAGAGGGCCCTTTTCTCCCACACCTGCCTGGGGCCAACAACCTTCTCTAGAAGTGAGGTCTGCAGTTCATATTCCAGGGGTGAGGCAATGGGAGTACCCCTAGGGGGGGTTTCCTGAGACTCACAAAGGAACGTGCGCCCTAACCACCCAGCCTGCCTCCCCACCTTCCCTATGCTCATTCCTCTTCCAGAAGGATCCTGACTCCTGTCTTTGCCCACCCCCTGCCCCCTCTTAGAGAAGGGCATGTCCCACAGGACCTCAGAAGCAAGCGACTGGATGTGTCATCTTTTAGGACTCTGGCTCCCACGACATCTCCTCAGCCATTTATGGATGAGAAAATGAAGCTCAGCGAGGCAGAGCCACTGTCCAAGGTCATGGACCGATTTACAGGGAAGAAGAGGTCACCTGAGACCTTCCCAGGTATGCTGGCCCCACCCAAAGTCTGCCACTGCCTGGACCACCCTCCCAAGGATCACTGACCCTTTGGAGATACAAAATGTCTCCCCAAGCTCTGCCCAGACCTACTTTTTACCATAATCCTAGATGACCCTTGACCTCCAAGTCAACAATAGTTGGTGTCCACAGCCTCCTCCCCCACCCTCAGTTTCCCCCCAGTTCTCCCATTGCTCACTAGGGCCCACCTCCGTGGCCACAAGCAGGACACATTCCATGTCTGAATCAACAAGCTTTATTGGTCAGGCAGAGGGGTGTGGAAAAGGGACAGAAGCCAGAAGCTGAGGCTGCAGGGCCAATGGGGAAATCTGGGGCGCTGGCCAGGGGGAGCAGAGTTCTCAGCGGGTGGTCTGGTGGACCTGCTCACGGGAGGAGATGACCTTGCCATCCTGGACCTCTTCCACAATGGTGCGCACCTGGCGGGTGGTCACGGCTGCAGGAGACAGACCATCGGAGGTGGGCAGGGGCCCAGAGACCCTGGCTTAGCCCCCAGCCCCCTGAGTGGAGCCAGCTCTCTTTCCCACAGCCGCTTGCTGTCCACACTTCTGCTCGCCTCTCAATATCACACCCAGACGTGTGTCCCTCCTTCCATCCCATCGCTGTGCCCCTGAGTCCGGCCTCCCAGATGGCTGCTTTGGTCCTGACCCACTGTGTCCTTCTGCAAGACCGGGCACTGCCCGACGGAGTCTGTCTCCTGTCTCCCCCGCCCCCAGACTGGGATCTCCAGGTACGCATCACCCCCGTTAGACTAGATCCCCGGGGCCGGGATCTTATCTTCCCTATCAAACCCAGATTTGGAGGACAAGAACCATGTCCTTTCTCCCATCAGACTAGAGATCCCAGAGACAAGACTGCTTTTGCTCATCGGTAGGGTCTCAGGAACAAAGACCGTGAGACTGTGTCTCTAATCTCCCCATCAGAAGAGGGTCTCCAGAGCTAGGACCATGTGTCCCCATTAGACTAGGATCTCTAGGTGAGAGACCATCTCTCTGCCCTGCCCCCTCATCCAATTCCCCTGAGCATCAACCCTGAGCCCTAACAGGTCCTTTCCCCCATCCCTGCTGAGGATCAGCCATCATTTCCTGGAGCTCCTGGGGACCCTCCCCAGCAATACGCAGATGGGTTGCCTGCCCCGTGCACCCCCAACCTCAGCTACCGAGATCCTTACGTTCTTTGGGCTTGTACTGAGTCAGGCTAGAAAAAAAAAAAAAAAAAGACAGAGAAGAGATTAGATTTGGGTCTGAGAGCTCCGCCCCCACCCCAGGCCCCCAGCCCTGGCCCCCGGCCCTGGCCCCCAACTCACTGGGCATCCTCGCCCTCCAGCAGGCGGCGGTAGGTGGCGATCTCTTGCTCCAGCCGCGTCTTCACGTCCAGCAGGATCTTATATTCCTGGTTCTGCTGCTCCATCTCGCAGCGCAGCTGGGCCAGCTGCTCCTCCACGTTGCCGATCAGCCCCTGGATCTGGGCCAGCTGCATGCAGTAGCGGTTCTCTGTCTCAGCCAGGCTACCCTCCAGGGATGCTTTCTGCAAGGATGCAAGGAGGTAGGAGGATCAGGGGTCAGCGAGAGTGGTCAGGGCCCCAACCAGGGTCCCAGGTGCACCCCGGGCCTGGCAGCCCCCCTACCATGCTGAGCTGGGACTGCAGCTCGATCTCCAAGGCCTGCACAGTGCGCCGGAGCTCGGAGATCTCGCTCTTCCCACTCTGCACCAGTTCGCTGTTGGTGGCCACCTCGCGGTTCAGCTCCTCCGTCTGCAGACAGGATACAGGTTACTGCAGCGTTAGCTTGGGATCCCTTCTCCAAGTCAAACGACCCCCATGGCCTCCATACGGTCAGCCCAGGGCCCATTCTGTGCCCAGACGGGCACCTGGGGCTCTCCTCACTCCCCACAACCCCCCTGGACGTGGTCACCTTCCTGACTTCCCCTGAGCTTCTCAGGCCTCCTCCCAAACCTGACTGTGGGAGCAGTGCCTTCTCACCAGCATCCCACTTCCCAAAGCTCAGAAACCTTTGAAACGATGTGAAGCTTTGTCTTTAGTTCCTCTAAGTAGAAGGCATTAGAATAGGCAACTTGAGGACCAGCCAGGATATCAACCAGTCCCTTGGTGCCAGTTCCTAACCTCTTAGAGAGGTGGAAGCTCTTGGGGTCTTTACCCTCTGGCTTTCTTCCTTTGGTCCTTTACTCTCCGCCCACCCCCAGATCCCAGCTTTGGCCAAGCTCCTGGCCTGTTAATGCAATGGGTGATCCTATGAGGTCCATGTGACTCACTGAGATAGGGCACCCCAAGATGCCAGGTACTAGGCATCCGTCGGGACTCAGTCCTTGCCCCCCATACCCTGGGAGAGGCCCCTGGCCCGCAGCAGCCCCCACCTTGCTGAAGAACCAGTCTTCGGCATCCTTGCGGTTCTTCTCCGCCATCTTCTCGTACTGGTCGCGCATCTCAGACAGGATGCGGCTCAGGTCCACGCCGGGGGCGGCGTCCATCTCCACGTTGATCTCACCACCCACCTGGCCTCGCAGGGCACTCATCTCCTGCGGGGGAGGGGGTTGTGGGTGTGGGCATTCGGGCCTGTGCTGATCCCTTACTTCCAACCCTTCCCAGGCAAGCTCTCCAGACCCCTCCTGAGGAGCCCTCCTTCGCTCTGCCCATCCCCTGCCCTCCGCCCCTCTTTTTGGCCCTTGTTCGTTTGCTCGGTACGGGCTCTGCCTCCATTATCAGTCTGCGGGTTCCCTGAGGAGAGGTTCTGTGTCTCCCCCATTAGACCGAGGGCTCTCCAAAGATAAAATCTAATTCTTAGGCCTGTGCCCCTAAAATATCCCCTCTAGTTCCCCAACTTCCACATAGGGTGCAGGTCCAAAGGTTCGACCTGGAACAGAGACCTCCTCACTTACCCCCTGTCCTCATGAGGGAGGCCAGGATGGGCAGAAGAGGTCTCTGTGGACCGTGGGAGGGTCCCCAGGGGCAGGGCAGCAAAGTGGTACATGGAGGAAGCTACCCTGCATGGGGACCAGGGCTTCGCAGACAGGGCAGCCCTGTAAGGCAACCAACCCTGGAGCACCTGCTCTGTGCTCTTCCGGTCTCAGCCTTGGTGCAGCCCCAGAGCCCTGCCATCCCCTCTGCGGCCCCTTTGACCTACTGCCCCACCGCCTCACCTCCTCGTGGTTCTTCTTCAGATAGGCCAGCTCTTCCTTGAGGTTCTCTATCTGCATCTCCAGGTCGGCTCTGGCCAGGGTCAGCTCATCCAGCACCCTGCGCAGGCCGTTGGTGTCAGCTTCCACGCTCACCCGCAGGGCCTGCTCCGTCTCAAACCTGCAAAAGGAACCAGAGACTTCGTCTTGATGCTAGGACGTGCAGGTCTGTGTCCTGGCCAGCACCCGGCCTCTGCCAGGGCTCTAAGAGCTTGGGAGGGTTGATGGAGGGTGGAGAAGGGGGTTGTGGAGTGGAAGCATATTGCAGCCCCAGGGCCCTGGGACCACGCAGGGCAACGCCCCACCCCCACCCAGCTTCCTGCATCTCTCCCCTCCGCCTCCCTGCCTAAGCCCATGACCTTCAGAATCTGCTGCATTTGCCACCTGCATGACTAAGAGGTGGACTCCCCCACCCCCAGCTCCTAGCCCTTGCCACAGCAACTGTGGTCCTGGGGTGCGGAGGGGTGCCCCAGTTCCTCCCAGCCCGCTGGCTAGGCTCACTTGGTCCGGAAGTCATCAGCGGCCAGGCGGGCATTGTCAATCTGCAGGAGGATGTTGGCGTTGTCCACAGTGGCCATGAGGATCTGGGGAGACGGGAAAGCGGTAAGGTCACTGGTAGGGAGTAGCTCAGCCCAGACCAGGGATATGAGATGGAGCTTCCTGCCTGGAGGCCAGGATGTGGCTGCCTTCTCCAGGAAGGCTCCTTTCCTGCCCAGCCTCTCACCTTTACCGGGAGTTAATCGTTGGCAGAGGCAGAGCCAACCCGAGTCTGATGGGCCGAAATTTGCCTCTTCTGGGGTGCCTCCCCCCAACACAGACCCCTCAACTAGAGCAGGCAGCCGGCCGGGAGTGCCCAGCTAGGAAGAGAAGAAAGGCCCCCGGGGGGAAGAAGTTGTCCCAGAATCCCAGACAGAGACGGGGAGGTGAACAACCCCTCATTTTACAGTTGGGGAGATGGTGTCCGAGAGGCTCCTCCAGAAGGGACCCTACAGGACCCCTCACCAAAGAATACTTCCAAATCAGAAGTCATGACCCCGGCTAGGCCCTAACCCCAGACTCCAGCAAGCACCTCTGCCCTTGGAGGTTTGCTGAGGCCCATTCTTGAGGGGGCAGTGGGAGGGATGGGGAAGCCACAAAAATCCCTAAGTAAGGCACACAAAGGCCTTCCTGAGTTCCCGCCCCCTCTCTCCACCTCCTCCTCCCAGCAGGTGCCATCAGGAACTCACTAGACGCCTCACCCCACCATCCCCCTCTTGCTTCAAGAAGAGAGGTACCCACAAATCTGGCCGCCCCATGAGCCCAGCCTCTACATGCATCCACTCGTCTTATCCTACAATTACATGAGGGGGTGGCAACAAGCCCCATGATGAGGAAACTGAGGCTCAAAGGAGCTCCATGAGGCCTGCTTGTCCCTGGCCCAGCTGCTGCACCCCAAAAAGAGGAATGTGGGCCACACGGTGGCTCCAACGTGGGCTCCCAGAGGCCAAACCAGCCAGAGCCACACTGTCTTCGGCTCCCTGAGACCCTGTGGCAGCCCTCCCCCCCCCCGGGCTGACTCCAGGCCATGGTCAAGGGCAGAAGATGGGAGAGGAGAAGTCATGCTCCCCCCACAGGCCCTGTCCCACCAGCAGCCCCTACCTTGTTCTTCAGGTCCTCGATAGTCTGGTAGTAATGGCTGTAGTCACGGGCAGGCCCCGGGGCCTGCTTCTGGTACCAGTCGCGGATCTTCACCTCCAGCTCGGTGTTGGCCTCCTCCAGGGCACGCACCTTGTCCAGGTAGGAGGCCAGGCGGTCGTTGAGGTTCTGCATGGTGGCCTTCTCCCCGCCCCCCAGCAGCCCGTCGACAGCCCCGAAGCCGCCCGCAAAGCCACTGCCAGAGCCGAAGCTGTAGCAGCTGGAATAGCTGCCGCCCCCGAAGGCGCCACCCAGGCCCCCCGCGGACCCCAGCCTGCAGGAGCCGGCCCCCAGGCCGCCGGACAGCCGGCAGGAGGTGCGGGACGAGCCGGCCCCCAGGCCGGAGGAGCCCTTGATGGAGCTGGAGGAGGTGAACTGGCGGCTGGTGGTGGTCATGGTGGCAGTCATGGTGGTGGCCGGCTGGCACGGAGCAGGAGGACTAGAGACGAGTGAGGCCCGAGGTGCGAGTTGCAGCTGGCGCCCGCCCGCCTCCTTTATAGGCCGCCAGGTGGGCGTAGCGATTACAACAGGCTCACTCCTCTGTTTCCATTCCCCTGAGCTTTCATCACCCCTGGCTGCCCGCCAGCTCCCGGGTGGCTGTGGGCCCCCTCCCCTCCCACCATCGGGCTTTTGCCTCACTTCTCCGAACCCTGGTGCTGGGTGTCTGCACGCGTGGCTGTGTGTCTCTGGTCTCAGGCCTGTCACCTGTGATTCAGGCAGGCCCTCCAGCTATGCTTTCCCATGACCTAATACGGAGAAGAGGAGAGGCAGGACGTCACCATCACCAGGCCCTCCCAGGCAGCTGCCACCCCAGCCCGGCCCATGTGGCCCCTGTGTCTGGTGGGGAAACCGGTTGGGGCACCAGGCAGCCCCCAGCCTGAGGCCGCCCTCCTCCACCACACACCACACCACACGCAGTCCTGGCCCTGGGCCGGCGGCCGGGGAGGCAGCGAGGACCGAGACCCTGTCCCGCCTTGGAAACTGGACCTAAACCCACTGGGCTCACCACACAATACAGTGCCTCTCGAGTTACCACCCCATTTTACAGATAAGGAAACTGGGGCTTGGAGAGGGATAGGGCCCCACTGCCCCCACCTAACCGCAGAACGGGGCTGGCGGGGCTCCTGCCTCCTTCATCCCCCACTCTGCCCCAGCACCCGGCACTCCCCCCGGGGCCCGGCACACGGACCCCGCCCTCTGCGGAGCCCCGACACCAGCAAAACACGCCAGGAGTTAGGATTCCATCGGCCCAGTTTTCTGACACTGCCCTATCCCCGGAAACCCCGGTGACCCAGCCTCCTCTAACATTTCCCCACCACCCTGCTGTAGGGGAGTGTCCTGGGCCAGGGCGGGCAAAGAAGAGTGTGGCTGTAGATGGGGACCTGGCAGGCTGGGAGGAGAGCAACCTGGTAAAAGGGGACTGGAAAAACGGTGAGGGCCATGTCACCTGCCACCCTCCTTACCCCTCCTGTGCCCGAAGAGGCCTCAGGGTGAGGTGAGGGGCATATACTCAAGTCCCGGCCAGCTGGAAATGGAAAGGACACGGACTAAGGGTCTTCCTGAGAATCCCCAGCCGGTCTCCTCCCCTGAAGCCTCCCCCAGAGGCCCACCCAGGCCCCTGATGGGGCCCCTCAAGATGGGCCCTGCACCACCCACAGCCCCGCCCTGCCCTGCCCACCACTCCCAGCCTGGCCCTGGATCCCAGGGTCCCCGCAGGCCTGCTGGATGGAATGTGGTCATGTCTCAGACTGCTGATGGCTTCCATGTCCCAGACAGGCCCAGACAGCCCCTGCCAGCCGCTGAGAGAGGTCCCCCCACAGCCCAGCCGCTACCAAGCCACCAAAGCAAACAGGACGCCCCCCACGCTCACACACAGAGCGGCCACCCCGCCCCACACACACCCCAAGCGGGGCCGAGCTGGTTTCCAGGGCTGGCTCTACCACTGCCACCCCCTCTCGTCCATCAGCACCTTGGACCACACCTTGGGAAAACCCCCTGCCCAGCCCCCCTCCCTCTGATCTTGAACACAGACCTGCCCCAGGCTGAGGCAGGGAGTTCCCTGTAACAGGCGGGGCTCCGCAGAAAGTCCGTGGGGCCCTCCTAGGGACCAGCCCATGGGGACCCACAGGAACCCACGGGCTGATTCTTAAGAAACTTTACCAGCTTGATGGGCTGTCCCACCCCTTTGCCCTCACTCTGCTGCCTTCTCTCTGGCCCTCCCAGGAGCCCCAGGCCTGGAGGAGGTGGGCAGAACAGATTGGCCCGTGACAAGGGGCGTCCAACCACTCCACAAACCATCTTCCTCCCCCAGTCCCTCAGCACACACTGCCCTACGCCAATGGCCAGACCAGATCACACGAGGCATTGAACTTCAGGCAAAGCTTTAATAGCAGTCACTGGGGCAATTCCAGGAGGCCCCCTCGGGGAGGGGCTGCAGAAAGCAGATACAGAAAGGCAACTGCATTTGGGTGGTGGCCCAGATGGGCACTCGGGGTGCGGCAGTAGCATGCTGGGAGCCCGAGGCGATGGGGCTACCCCATGACCCTCGAGGCTGGGCCGTCACAGGTGGAAAGGGGCCTCAGTGGGTGGAGCGGTGGACCTGCTCTCGGGAGGAGACCACCTTGCCGTCCTGGACTTCTTCCATTATGGTGCGCACCTGGCGGGTGGCCACTGTGGCTGTGGGCCATAGAGGAGGGAACACAGGGAACCTCAGGTCAGAGCCCCTCCCCCAGTCTCCTGCACAGAAGGGTCCTCGGCATCTCCCACTCCCTCCAGGCCAGATGGGGCAGGCTCTTACCTTCCCGGGTGGGCTGTGAGATCAGGGAAGAGGAGTACTGGGTGGCCAGGCTGCAGGGAGGGAGAGGGGGGCCTGTCAGGGCAGGGGTGCCGGCACAGAGCCCGGTCCCCTGAAGGAAGAGCAGCTGGGGAGGTGTGGAGCAAGGGGAGAGAGGTCCCGGCAAACCAGAGAGAAATCACAGCTGAGAATACACAGAAAAGATTAACAGCCACACGGGTCAAAGGGCACAGGCCTAGTTGGCAGGACAAAAGAAAGGGGACACCCCAAAAGAGGACCCAGGGACATTTTGTGACTAACCACAGATTTACAAGGAGAAGCTGAGCAAGAGGTTTTTCCATATCCCAAAGGGCCCAACAAATAGACTCTATTAAAGCTTGAGAGACTGTGGTTAGACTATAGGTGGACCGCACTATCATCGGGAAGCAAAAAGCTGGAATGCGTGACTTAGTGTGGAGGCTCCAGGACATTCTCAGCCACTTGAGAGTAGGGCCCTGATCTACCCTCCCAGCTCCAAACCAGATCACCACCCACCCTGCTCTTTCTCCCATGCCAGGTAATGGCGTCACCAACCACACAGTCATCAGAACCAGAAACCCAGGGTCATCGTTCTCCACTCCTGCATGTGGTCACTCACCACGTATTGCATCCCACCAGCGAGCCATGCTCACCCCCACATTCAGGCAACTAGCCCTGCTGTTTTTAACTACAACACATCCTCTTCACACACCACCTTCCTCTCCCCGCCCTCCACCGCCGCCTTGCAGTAGGACTGCTCTGGCCGGACTCCCCACTCCAAGCCTCCTGGCAGGTCTCCCTGACCCCATCAGCTCCCCTCTGTTGCATTTCTCCCTATGCAGCCAGAGTGAATGTTCTAAGACATCTTGATGATAGTACCACTCCTCTGTGCAAAATCCCTCCATGGCTCCTCACTTCCCACACGATCTAGTCCAGATGCTTTCATTTGGTCTTCAACGCTCCTCAACAGTGGGACCCCAGCCAGTGTTCTAGGTTTCACCTCCTGCAAACCTCTGCGCCTCCTGGCCTTTACCAGGGCTGTCCCCTCAGTACAACATCCCTGCCTGGATGCGGCGGCCCCCGCCGAAGCAAGCGCGTGCCCCAGGGCCCCGCTCACTGGGCGTCCTCGCCCTCCAGCAGGCGGCGGTAGGTGGCGATCTCCTGCTCCAGCCGCGTCTTCACGTCCAGCAGCACCTGGTACTCCTGGTTCTGGCGCTCCATGTCACAGCGCAGCTCACACAGCTGCTGCTCGATGCTGCCGATGAGCCCCTGCAACTGGGCCAGCTGGGCCCCGTAGCGGGCCTCTGTCTCCGCCAGGCTGCCCTCCAGCGAGGCTTTCTGTGGGCCAAAGTAGAGGTGGCCGGGTGAAACCAAGTGTGACCCTTCTCCAGGGCGAGGGCCCAGAAGGGGGACCCCCTGTGTGGGGTTGCGGGTGCAGCCAGCGCCCTGGGGCAGTAACGAGGGCAGAGAGGGGCCCATGTCGCTGAGTGTGAAGGGACAGGCTGGGTGGGGAATTCAGGTTCTCCGAGTGGAAGTCTGCAAGGCTGGGCCCACCCTTGGGTGATGTGTACAAGCCAGGGAGGGGGTCGGGGGTCCTACCATGCTGAGCTGGGACTGCAGCTCAATCTCCAGATTCTGCACGGAGCGGCGGAGCTCCGTGATCTCCGTCCGGCTACTCTGCAGGGCCTCGGTGTCGGTGGCCACCTCCCGGGTCAGCTCCTCCGTCTGAAAGGCAGGGCGGGCGACAGGGGCTGGAGAAGGCTTGCAGAGGTGAGGCAGAGGACAGGGTCCACCCCTGAGCCCTGACCTCCCAGACCCACTCACCGCCCCCCAACCTCTCCCAGGCCCCTGTGGGGCTGCAGACACACCTGCACACAGACACCCTCTGTGCCCACCTGGCACTTAGCAGATGCATCTCGCTTTGCATTCGATACTCCCACTGAGCACTGCTCCAAGACAGGAACTAGGTTTTATTCTTTGTGCCTATTACTGTCCTGGGCACTGTAGCTGCTCAGTGTGTGTCTACTACGGGCATGAGTTATTCATCCAAACGCACACACACCTACAAATGTGCTGGGAGAAGTCCTAGACAGGGATGACGAGATCTGGATCTGTTCCCCAAGCCACGGCGTGGCTTGTGTGAGCCTGAGGCCTCTCTGAGCCTCCCATTCTGCATCTAGACGTGAGCAGTGGGTCCAACTGGTTTCCAAAGGTCCTTCCAGCTGGGACAGGCTGTGGACCTACAAGTTTTCCAGCCCGTACCCGACACCCAGCACACGTATGCACACGTGTGCACACTTGCTTACGCATGCCCACCTACCTTGCTGAAGAACCAGTCCTTGGCGTCCTTGCGGTGCTTCTCGGCCATCTGCTCGTACTGGTCACGCATCTCGTTCAGGATGCGGCTCAGGTCCACACCAGGGGCAGCATCCATCTCCACACTGACGTCCCCACCGTTCTGACCCCGCAGGGCGTTCATTTCCTGGGCAAGAGGAGAGCAGGAGCTCAACCAGGGCCATCCCAGAGAGAGACCCCGGGGCCTACTTTCTCTGCCTCAGGGAGACAGGTACAGATGACAGACAGACAGAGAGACACAGACAACCCAGTGGTTCCTCCCCTTGAAGACGGAGGCAGATGTGACTTGTCTCAAACACGCAGGGCTATGAATATGGACCATCTTCCCCAACACGCACTCGGGGATGGACTTTGCCCAGTTCCAACGTGTGCTGGGCAAGGAGAGATGCTAACTCCCCAGCATGTCAGGGGGTAAGCCAGGCCAGTCTCACTCACCACCCTGACTGCCTGCCTTAGCCCCACCACCAACCACACAGTACGGGCACAGAGAAAGCAGCCCCATGTTGGTATCGGCGTGGAGCCAGACCTCATTAGGAAATGTTACTCTGCTGGGGGGATGCAATCCCTATGACCAGCCTCAAAGCCAAGTGGAAACACTTTCTGGGCTTCTGCTCCTCTAAGATTAGGCTCCCCTAGCGCAGGCCAGCCCAGAGGTCAACTGAGAAGGAAGCAGCGGGTTCATCAGTCCTCCTACAGGGTCTGGGATCCCCATCCTTGGGTTGAGCCTTAAGGCCCCTAGGACCCCAAGATTCTCTGAAAAAGGGAGCTGGGAGAGGTGGTAAAGTGGTGGCCTCAGACCTGGGTGTGGTTACGAGTCAGATAGACCTGTGTGGTTCTGGATAAATCCTTTAACCTCTCTCTGAGCTTGTTTCTTTACGAGTAGAGGGAGGAAAGAGCACCCTGCCCCCAGCACCACTGTCAGTATCAGCTGAAATAATTGCCATGAATCACTTGTAATGTGCTGAGCAGATTTTGGTTGTTGTTATGACTATCACTATTACAATTAATTAAAGTAATTAGCATACATGTTCTTAGGCTGATTTGCTCATTAGATAATTAACTGCCACCACTCAACAGACTGTGCCTTGAGGGACAAGGGCAGTATCTTTGCAGGGAGAGGGCCCTCCAGGCTTCATGCAGGGCCCTCCGAGGGTCTCCCAGGGTCAGGGCCAGGAACCCACCAGAGATGGGCGCTGGACTGAGGGTGTGGCCCTTGCCCAGGAGGATTTGGGGGCCCCGGCCTTGCTCCTTGTAGGAGTTTGTCCTGCATTCCCCAGGGCCCGCCTCACCTCCTCGTGATTCTTCTTCAGGTAGACCAGTTCCTCCTTCAGGGTCTCGATCTGCATCTCCAGGTCAGCTCTGGCCAGGGTCAGCTCGTCCAGCACCCGGCGCAGGCCGTTGGTGTCGGCCTCCACACTCATGCGCAGGGTCAGCTCCGTCTCATACCTGAGAAGGGTGGAGGCATGAGCCAAGGAGCGCCCCAGGACAGCCCCTTGGACACAGAGAGCTCTGGTGCCTGCGCCCAACCCACCACCGGCCCCCGGGGGGCAGCCCCGAAGCCCAGACTCACTTGGTGCGGAAGTCATCAGCTGCCAGGCGGGCGTTGTCGATCTGCAGCACCAAGCTGGCGCTGTCGATGGTGGCCGCCAGGATCTGGGGAGGCATAGTGGGCTAGGTGAACAAGCATCGTGGGAAGGCCCTGCAACACCCTCCTTGCAGCCCTTTGGAGAGTGGGCCAAATAGAGGAGATCTCCCCCTCTGTGCACCCTGCCGGGGGGGCTCCCAAAATGGTGGGAGCACAACACCCAGGCACAGGTAGCCATGAGGCCAGGAGAGAGATCCATACATATTCACCCCTCTCCTGCCCAAGCTGCATGGACTCACTGTCTCTTCCCCAACTAAACTGACCTCTAGGCTCAGTTGCCACCTCCTCCAGGAAGCCCTCCTTGACTCCCCATCTGGGTCCCTCCTTCCAGTCACACCTCCTCCCTGCCCATCTCTTTCACTGCACTTCTCCCAACTGTGATATTTCCATGATTTCTTTGGCTATTTCCTCCAATGGACTCTGCACTCCAGGGGGACAAGGCCTCATCCGTGACCATTCTCTTCGGAATCTCTAGCCCTGGGCAAAGTACCTGGCCCACAGGAAACAATAGTTTAATTAAGCAACCAATTAATTAATTAGTAAGATTACGACCAGCCCCACCTGAAACCTGGAGCAAAGTTTTCTTTCACCACAGGGTCATCTGAGAGGTTTAAACGAGAACAGGGAAGGGGCTCTGGAGGGAGCAGAGGGCCGGTCGTTATGACTACTGCTGTCATTGTGTGAGAAATGCCAAGAGGCTCCACTCAAGAGACGTTGGGTGGGAGGGGGAGAGGGAGGCCCCTAAACGCTGCCCAGAGGGAGGAGAGAGATCTCGGTGGAGGTGGCAGATGCACTAGGAAGAATCAGGACGCTTTTAAGGCTGCGGGCTGACGTGCAGAGAGAAGTAAGAGGAGACAGCCCCAGCAGGCAAAAGTCGCCCCAATAGCCTCATTCTGGGCGTCTGAGCCCCGTTGACCTGGGTCAGGCCCTGTTTCCAGAGCGAGCCCAAGGGCCAGTTTGTTACCCATCCCTGGCCTCAGTGGCCTACAGACCTGCCTCCCACCCACTTCCCTGCTCAGGAGGCTGATTGGGCCTAGCAGGGGCCCTTGTGAAAACCCCCGACGGGTGCGGTGACTCAGAGGGGTGGAGGCCTGATGCTCCGTGCACTGGGGGTTGGTGGTGAGCAGCTGGTTGACCCCAAAGCTCGGAATGCTGACTCACCAGGACTCCCCTGGGTTCCCCACTGCTCGGGCCAAGCCCGGTATCTGATCTGGCACTCCCAGGAGCTCTGATTCCAGGGGGCAATTGCAGGAATTCCCTTCCTGGCTGAGGTCCCGGGCAGGAGAAGGCAAAGCCCCTCACAGTGCAGCACCCGACCTGGTTCCTCCACCAGGGAAGAGCAGGCCCCAGCCTGGCCTCCCCTAAACATCCCCACATTTCTTCGTACTCTCGCCTGCCTCTGGGGGCTATGGCACCACAGGACCCTCTAGGGGCAAGGCTTGTGCAGAAGACCCAGATGCCACGTTCACAGAATGCCAAGGCCCTGCGCTTAGAGGTCATGAGCATGTGGGTTCATGTTGTGTTCTTCAGACTAACTGAGAGAAATGCCTTCCCCTGGAAGCTTCCAGTCTGAGTAGGAAGACATAGCTCCTTCCCTCAGGGACCCCCAGAGTGACCATTATGGAGAGAGTGAAGAGGACCTACAACGAAACCACCGGCGAGAATATGCCAGAATCCGTGAAATCAGCGCAGTGAACAGAGCATAGATTGAACCACAAAGTGTTGAAGGGACCCCAAGATCTGGGGATAAAAGGCAAGTGCCACCCATTCAGGAGGGCTGCCTGGAGGAGGTGAGACAGGCAGAGAGCCAGAATGGAATAGCAAGAAGGAGATATCCAGCCCTCTCAGCCACGCCAAACTCACCCACCTCTGTGCCTTAGCCCACACTGTTCTCTGTACCGGGATTGCCCTCTGCGGCCTTCAAGGTTCTGAAGCCTCCCCAGCCACTCCTCCATCACTCACCCCAGATACACCCCCCACACACAAAGGGAGAACTCCAGTCTCCCTGCATACAGGATGCCCTCCAGTCCTGGGACCTGGGACTGGCACAGGACTGGGTTCCCCAGCGAGTGAGAGAAGAGTGACTGAATGAATGAACAAATGAATGAGGGAGACCCAGGGCAGAGAAGAAATGTTCCAAAAGGTTCAAAGTTGGGAGGGATCCCAACTCTAAAGCAGATACTAAGGACAGAGGGCAGAGGGCAGGGAGCTGCCTGACCCACACACCTTGTCCCGCAGCTCCTCGATGGTCTTGAAGAAGTGGCTGTAGTCGCGGGCGGGCCCGGGCCCCTGCCTCTGGTACCAGCCGCGGATCTTCACCTCCAGGTCAGCGTTGGCCTCCTCCAGGGCGCGCACCTTGTCCAGGTAGGAGGCCAGGCGGTCGTTGAGGTTCTGCATGGTCTCCTTCTCACTGCCCCCCAGCAGGGCGTCCGAGGCGCCAAAGCCAGAGCCGAAGCCCGCGCCGAAACTGGAGCCGAAGCCCCCACCCAGGCTGCAGGTGTAGCCCCCACCGTAGCCACCCCCCAAGCCTGCCGAGAAGCGGGATGAGGTGACCGACACGTTGCCACAGCTGCCACCTCCCAGGAGACTGGGGGCCTGGCAGGCGCCCCCAACACGAACGGAGGACATCTGAGAGAAGCCCCCACCGGGCACACACAGGCCCTTGACGGAGCCGTAGGTGGAGAACTGGCGGATGCTGGTGGTGGTGGCAACCATGGTGTCCACAGGTCAGGAGCAGGGTCTGGTCTGGACAGAGACCCCAGGAAGCCCTTTATAGCCAGGCTAAAGGGGGGCTGGGCCCCCGGCCCTTGAAGTCAGAACCAAAACCCCAGCCATGTAATTTGCTTCTGTACCAGCCACCCAGGGCCTAGGGCTCAGGCTGGACATGCCGAGTGCATCCCCCGGGACCCCTTCCCCTGCCTGTTCCTGGCCTGGGCAGGTGGCCTCTTAGCAGCCCATTGTCTTCAGAAACAAAGGTGGTGTTGGAGCCACAGCCCCAGGGTAGGGTGAACCTCCGTCCTCAGCCTCAATTAGGCAGCTGAGCTCATTCTTGGGGGCAGTCCGGAGAACCCAGCCCTGGGAGCCAGACAGGGCCTGGAACAAGGCTCCACAGGCCTGGAGCCCAGAGCCCAGAGGCTGGTCTGACCCCTCAACCAGCATTCCTAGGCCCCAGGGAGAGGGTGGAGAGATTCAGAGTGACACCCTCTCCCAGGTACAATGTGGCCCTGAGAGAGCACCCCTAGGCCTGGCGGGGGGGGGGGGATTCCGCCTCTACCCCCCAGCTGATGAGTCCACATCTGTGGGAGGGGACACAGGCCCTGGCCTGGGGGATCGGGATCTGAGGGCAATGGACACTGCCGCTGGCCTGAGGGAGCTCTGGATCCAAGCCTTACAGGAAGTCAGTTCACAAGCCTCAGTTTCCTCATTGGTAAAATGGGGATAATTCCTGCCTCCCGTGGTCTTTGAGGGAATCTGGAGAGGTGGGGGCATCGGGGAAGCTGGGGTCAGGGGTCTGAGACCAGAGGGGAAAGAATGAAGCAGAGAAGGAAAGCCACTCTCCAGGGGCGCCCTGGAGGAGGTGAAGCAGGATCCGTACGGTGCCTCCGCTAGCATGCCGCACCCCGGGGAAGGGCCGCCCCAGCGAGGGAGCAGGGCCACCCCACATCCTGGCAACTGGCTCCTGCCCGTGCCCAACAAGAGATTACAGCCTAATCTCCTCGGCACTAACGATTTAGGTGCTGCCAGGCCACTGGCGTCGGCACCAGGCCTGTCTGAATGGGGAGCTTCCAGGAGTGGCCAGGGCCTGAGGGACAGGCAGGGGAGGGCGAACCTGCCTCCTGTGCGGGTGGCCTAGGCTCTCAGCCCACACACGGGGACAGGGTGAGAGGGAGGTTTTCCCTGCGGGCCTGAGCACCTATGCTGAGGCTAGACTGCAAGAAGGACTTCCTGCTTAGAAAGTGGGGGACCTCTCAGGCGAAGATGTTCTCCTCGCTTGGGAAGTGGGGACAGCGCAAGCTATCTGGGAGAGAGGGGGTGAACCCCAACCTAACCCTGCTCCGGCCCTGCCTGTGAATTCTGGGGGTCCCCAGGGTTGCTAGGGTGGGAGGACGGAGAGGGGGTTCAAAGCCGAGGTGAGGGAGCAAGACCGGACCACCAGGATTCTCTCAGGAGGTGAGACATCAGGGAGGACTTCCTGGCCACCCAGGATGGTCTCCAGGGAGGACCCGGGGTTACCAGAGTGGGCCAGAGACAGGCCCTGTACCACCTTATCAGCCTCTCACAAAGCAACACTCAGTGCAGACCCTACCCATCCCTGCTGGAGCCACACTCCCGGGGACCCCTCTCCCCCAGGAGCTGACTGACTTGCTCCCCTGAGGCAGGCCTCACTGGGTGTCTGCCTTCCACACTGAACCTGGAACACAGCCAGGGGCACCGCAGTGCCTCTTCCTAGATCCCACAGCTCAGACCTCACCCTACCTCCAAAGCTCCCAGACCTTAGTCTTGAGCCCCAGTTTCAGGGAGCAGAGAGTTTATGAAGCTTCCTTCTTCCCTCCAAAATCACCAAGGCCTCACCTACCATCACCACCATCTATCTGGCCCCCTCAAGCTCCCTCCCGCCTGATGTCAGACTGCATGCCACGGTCTGGGCTTGTTCCCCCACAATGGTGACTCCCAGGCCCTTTGTCTCTGCTCTCCGGAGAGAGATCCCCAAGGGCACCCCAACCCAGAAAGGCCTCCCATGCTGAGTGAAAGGGCAGAGTTAGACCCCAGAAAGCCTCCCTGGCCCTCTGGAGTGCATGAATAAATCTGGCCTAAGAAGACCTGGACATTCCTCCTACACAGCTCAGGGACAGCCCTCACCACGTCTTCCCAGCAGTGTGGAGAGGAAACTGAGGCACACGGCACTTGAGTGGTGAGCAGGCGGGTGAGGTGGCTGGGCTTTAACAGCAGAGCCAGGGCCCCAGCAGCTCCCACTCTCCCTGCGAGGGGGGAGGGAGGTCTGGTCCTCTCAGCCATGACGCCTCCTGCCCGGGCTTGTCCTCCACCCCCGGCAGGGAGAGGCCCCTGGCAGCCAAGCACCAGACCCACAGCCCCTGCAATCGTCAGCTGCTTGGCCCACACGGAGGATGAGAAGAAAAGGAGGAAGAGCTCCAGCCCCAGAGGCTGCTGGGAGTCGAGCACAGTGGCAGAGGCAACCAGAGGAGGAAGCCAGGGGGTGGCTGGGATAACAGCCAGAATCCCCCAGAGTGCATTCATGCCAGCCGAGGCTTGGCTAAGCCCACAGGCCCTGGGTCTCCTCTCCAGAGGTTGCTGAAAAGCCAGTGTGCTCACGGGTGGAGTAGAGACAGGCCTTGCCTCAGATTTGATCAGAACCAGGGTGTGGGGAGAGGGTTCTGTGATGTTGATGGAAGCCTCAGAGTGTAGAGTAACCTGGGGGCCCTGGTATACAGTTGACGTTCAATAAATGCACGTTAAGGGGCGCCTGACTGGCTCAGTCAGAAGAGCATTCTACCCTCGATATCCAGGTCATGAGTTCGAGCTTCACGTTGGGTGTAGAGATTACCTAAATAAATAAATAAACTTAAAAAAAATAGATGCATATTAATACTGACAAAGGTCATACCACATCAGCCCAGCTGACCTTGGCTCCTATAGCTCCCCCGGCAAGCATTAACTGTCACCCCCTTGGACAGTGCCCACCCCCCACCCCACCCAAAACTGAGGGCACTGCCTGGTCGCAGCAGGTGCTCTAAAGGGCTCGTTGAATCGTTCGGAAGATGGAGGCTGGGCGGTGATGACTAGGGTGGAGACAGGGACCTGAATAGGAAACATGGCCACCTCCCCTCTCCACCAAGGAAAAGGGTCCATATCAGGTGAGGTCAGGAAAGTGAGAGACCCAGGAGTCCAGGGGTAGGCTCCCGGCTGGGACCTTGGCTTAGCTGATGAGGAGAGGGCCCCAAATCCTTCGGGGGTCCCAAAGACCTTCCCTCTACCCGCAGACCCCTGCCACTAGGGTACCTGTCCGCTCCTCTCCGCGTACTACAGACTCGGAGACCTCCTCACCTCTCCTCTGTGGGGACCTGGCCTGGGATGGGAGAGGCAGGGCCACCGAGGAGCCCACAGGCCCCTGCCTGGCCAGCACGGCCTCAGCCACACCCGCCCTCAGGTGGAATCTTCCTCTTCCTCTGGCCTTTCCTCCGCCTCTGTCCCAGGACCCGAGGCCCCAGGACGACCCCACCCAGATCCACCCACGGAGGGTTTTTGTCTAGCTCCAAAGAGAGCCCCACCCTCCACTCCAGGGGCTGTGGGAGATGGGGAACATTCTCCGGGCTCCTGAAAGTCTACTCCCAGTTAGAAGAGTCAGAGGTGGGGGGGGGCCCCAAGTGTCCCCTTACACACCAGGGTCTCTGGGTGCTCTCTCCTCGGGGACAAGCAGACTCAGCCACCTCCCTCTGACTGGTTTCCAGGAACCTCCATCCTGGGATGGACCCATCACAGCACCCAGAACACCTCCCCTTTCCGGGAAGAGCCACATCAGCTGCCCAGGGCCCCTCCCCAAAAAGGACCCAGAGGCCTGAGCAGCCCAGATAGGACCCAGGCAGGAAGACAGGGCAAGGGAGGAGGGCCTGGGTGGAGAGGAAGTCTGGGGAGGGGAACCCCGGGCCTGAGAGAGGCATGTGCGCGGACTCTTGCTGCTTCCCGCGGGCTAGAAGGCTCCAGCCCGACAGGACCGACTTCTCCCCTCTGCCCTTCTCTCCCTCCTTCCCTTTTCCTCCCTCCCTGTCCTTCCCTCCTCTCCTCCCTCCTTCTTTCCACTCCCCCTTCCCTGGCCTGAGGGCAGCAGCCTGGGGCTCACACCCCCTCCCCACTTTACCTTGCAAACTGCCTGAGGGGGCGCTAGAGCCTGAGGAAACACAAGTCAGATCCTGAAAGGGCTCCCGGCTCCTTCTAGCCTTCCAGACCCACCTTCCAGGGCCCTCAGGCCCTGCCCCACCTGCTCACTCTGTCCTTTACCTGAGAGGCCAGTCGCTCCCTATTAATCCACACCCCTTTGTACCTAATGTTGAATGCTCTAGAGTGATCTCCTCCAGGGGTGAGTGTGGCCCAGTCTCCCAGGGAGAGGCTTTGTCTCTCCCCTCAGATCGGACTGTGTCTCCCCCGTGAGACTGGGAGCCGGCCTGGGCTGGGGGCTGTGTCTCCCCGGTGTGAGCCCAGGGATGTTCTGAGCACGGCCTTCCCCCTTCTTCCTTCACTTAACACGACCAGCGGGGGGGGGGGGGGGGGTTTTTGGCCTCTGTTTTGGGTGAAGGGGGGGGGGGGGAGATGACCTGGGTGGGAAGACCAGGGGAGGGAGGCTCATAGGAAAAGGACCAGGGGAAGAAAATTAGAAGAGATTGGGGAGGATCGGGGAGGAGGCTTAGGGGAGAGAGGACCACAGAGACGGGTGCTGAGGACCAGGGGGAGGATGAAGGAAGGAAGCCTAAGGGAGAGCAAAGCAGGAGGGGAGCAGAGGAGAGAGAATCATAGAATGGCGGATAAAAGGCAGGTGTTCCCAACGGAGGAGGTCCACACTGGGAAGGGAGGTTATCTGTCCTTCCCAAGGGCAAAACAGGAGGACGGAGCAGGAGCACCCCTGTGCAGAGGCCTGGGCTCCATGGAATAGTCTGCCCAACCCGCCCCCCACGTCCCACCAACTCCTCCCCATCAAGCCCTGCCTGTCCCGGAGCTGCCCCAACCTGCTGGCCAGAAGCCAGCTCCCTCCGCTAAACCTCACAGCTCCCTGGTCCTGCTGCCTTGCCTCGGGCCCCGGGGCCCCCGGAGGCTTGTTATTTAACATTGCGCGGGTGACACACTTTCCCCAGCAAGGCGCTTTCAGGGAGGAACTGCAGCTCCTGATCGTCAGACCCGGGGTCTGATCACACACATTATCTGTGATCAGAAACCCAAGTCCATGGGACACCTGGGTGGCTCACTCAGCTGGGCGTCGGCCTTCGGCTCAGGTCATGATCTCAGGGTCCTGGGATCGAGTCCCGCATCGGGCTCCCTGCTCAGCGGGGAGCCCGCTTCTCCCCCTCTCTCTGCCTGCCATTCCCCCTGCTTGTGCTCTCTCTCTCTGACAAATAAATAAATAAAATCTTAAAAAAAAAAAAAGAAGAAGAAGAAGAAGTCCAAGTCCAAGGGCCTGAGGTCATTGGAGACTCTGCGTAGCCTCGGGCAACTCACATCTCCTCCCTCCCAACCTCAGCTCCCTCCCTCGTCTATAAAATGAGGCCACAAGGCTTCCACGACAAACTCGTGAGGCTGAGATGAGGTAGTATGTCATAGCAGTTGGCCCTGTGCCTCGCTCGTACGGGGGACTCAGTAAGGGTTCAATGACTCCAAAGCTGGCTAGTGAAGCCTCCCAGCCGTGGAATGTAACCCTCCCCTCCCTGTGCCAGGCAGAACAACGTACCCCAAACATGCCCACATCCTAATCCCCAGACCCTGGGAATATGTACGGAAGGTGGCAAAAGGGACTTGGCAGATGTGGTTAAGAAACTTGCAATGGAGGGTCGCCTGGGTGGCTCAGTCGGTTAAGCTTCTCTATCGGCTCAGTTCATGATCCCAGGGTCCTGGGATTGAGCCCCGCATCGGGCTCCCTGCTCAGCAAAGAGCCTGCTTCTCCCTCTCGCTCTGTGCTCTCTCTCTCTCTCTCTCTCTCTCTCATGTGGATGCTCTCTCTCTCTAATAATAAATAAATAAAATCTTTTAAAAAAATAGATAATATGTGCATGGAAAGGTTTTAAAGAAATTGCAACAGGAAGATCATTCTAGATTATCCGGTTGAGCCCACTAGCATCACGAGGGCCATTCTAACAGGGAGGCAGGAGGGTCGGAGTCAGAGCAGACATGACAACAGGAGCATGCGGCCATGAGCCAGGGAACGTGGGCAGCCACTAACAGCAGGAAAAGGCAAGGAACAAATTCTCCCCTGGAGCCTCCAGAAGGAGCACAGCCCTACTGACACCTCGTAGGACCCATTTCGGATCTCTGACTTCCAGAACAGTAAGCTAACAAATGCGTGTTGCCTGAAGCCCCTAAGTCTGTGGTAATTTGTTACAGCAGCACCAGGCAACTAATACCCTCCCCTAGCCCATGCAAGCACCAACGGGCCCTAGCCACTCTCACTTGTGTTAGAATTATTTGGAGGTGGACCTGTTCCCTTTCTAGAATTGTAATCCTTCATGGCCAAAAGATGGCTCTCTGTTCATCTCCGGGCCCAATACGAGGCCTAACTCAGCACTTTGTATACACAGCAGGTGCCCAGTTGCTGCTTGCTGAATGGGTGCAGGCAGTGAGAGCCCAAACTTGGACTTCATTCAGCACCATTGACTGCATTCATTGTGTGGCAGTCACCGGGCTGGGTGCTGAGAATTCCGCACTGAGTCAGCCAAGCCCTGCCCTTAATGAGCTCAGGCCACTGAAGGGGAGACAGACGCACAAACAGCCCATCACGGCGCAGTGCTTTTTGTGTGGTGATGAAGGTATGTATGTACAAGCATCTTGGGAGGAGCAGGAGGAAACGACTCATCCAGACCAGGCCGCTCAAGACAGTTTCACAGGGAGGGACAACAGAGCTGGGTTTCGAAGCCAGGGAAGGGCTTTGCAGGCAGAGAAGACAAGGGGAGAAATCGTCCAGGCACAGGTGGGAATGCAGCTGGTGGGCTGGGGACCTGGGGATCCCCGGGAGGCCACGGCTGCATCCGCACTTCCAGGAAGGTGCCATAGGAACGAGAAGGAAGATGCATCTCGTAAGGAAATGCCTTTGTTCGGCTACACTTAGTTGAGCACCTACTGTGTGCCGGCCATTGTCCCAGGCTCCGGGGGTAGGGCATCAGCACAACAGACAATATCTTTGCTCTCTCATGGAGCAGATGTTCTAGCGAGAGACATGGGCCATCACCAAACCAGAGAATGATATGTTCTCCAGGGAAGCACAAAGGGATAGGAGAGTTTCGGGGGGCCAAGGAGGGCCTCTTCTGGGTGACATTCAAGCAGGAAACTGAATTAAGGAAGGAGCCAGCCATGTACAGGAAAGGCATTCTAGGCCGAGGTAAGGGCTAGATTATCTGATCTAGTGGTTGAACCCACTATCATCAAGGTACACCTCTCTGGGGATTAGGAAGAAGGACCAGGGTGGCTGGGGTGGGGTGGGCAAGTGAGAATGGAGCTACCTAATGCCAGAAAGGGGCAGAGCCAATCCCACAGAGCGGTGGTTCTCATCCCTGGTGTACCGGAGCTGGGCCCGGCTGGTGCTCGTGAGAGATATGTGGGCTGAGAACCTGGTAGGCCAGGGCAGGGCACATCCTTGTCAGTTTTTTGTCTGTTTGTTTTACTGCTGACTTCCCAGAGTCCCTAACAAGCTAATGTGCATTGTGACTGTCCTAGGAGGGGGAGTTGGTGGGGGGGGAGGGGTAAAGTGCTAAGCGTTTCTCAAACTTATTCACCCAGGGAGCCACTTCCAGGAAGAGCAGGTGGGGCTGGGGGTTCTGTGGAACCCACTTTGGGAATCCCTGGGCCAGTTCGTAGGGTAATGTCAGTGGGAGAAATGACTCGAACAAGGTTGGAAAGGAAGACCACCGGGAAAGGCATACTAAAAAGTTTGGACTTTGTCCTGCAGCTCTAGAGAGCCTCCCAAGCTTTGCAGTGCTCTGCTTTATTTTTAATGTGTCTGTTTATAGAGATTTTAGCCGTATAAAAGGGATATTATCGATCTCGTCAATGCCTCAATTTCCCAGTTAATCATATCTCTCGGAGAGCCACCTCATTCTGTTTAATGCCTCATGACCATGAGCTGTAATTTACTTACTCCTGTCCCTACCAACCACCTCTCGGTCACCAGGATTTTTTGCTTTTACACGCAACGGTAAAATAAACCTCCCGGAACATGCAACATGGCGAACTTTGGCAAATACCTCCCTGGGGGCAATTTTAGCAGTGGGATTACCAGGTTAAAGGGTCAATCCGTCGCTTACTTTCATAGCCACTGCCAAATTTCCTTCCAGTGGGAACCGAAATGACAGAAAGGGTTTGCTTGAAGATACTCTAGGCTCCTCCACACAAGTTGGTGGCAGGAAAGGGAAGGGACAAGAGAGGCATCATGTGGACAATTACCACACTGGGACATATGGTTGCTGGCTTTTTGGTTTTTTGGTTTGTTTTTTAAAGATTTTATTTATTTGACAGAGAGAGAGAATGAGCACACGAGCAGGGGGAGCAGCAGAGGGAGAGGGAGAAGCAGGCTCCCCGCTGAGCAGGGGTCCCGATGCGGGGCTCGATCCCAGGACCCTGGGATCAGGACCTGAGCCGAAGTCAGACACTCAACGGACTGAGCCCCCCAGGTGCCCCACGGTCATTGGTTTTCCTCTTCTCCCTACTTTTGTGTATATTTCAAATTTTCCACAGTAAAAAACAGTCTCCTTGTGGAAGTTCTACAAATTCTCACTCCCGCCAGCCATGTTGAGAGCATTTCCCCACACGTCCACCAGCACTGGGTCTCATCAAGTTTTGAAGCTTTGTCTGTTGCTGTTGTTTTTCTGATTTTTGTCTTTTTGATGGTTGAAGTCCTCTCTTGCTCCAGTTTCCATTTCTTTTTTTTTTAAGATTTTATTTATTTATTTATTCGAGAGAGAGAGAGAGAAAGCACAAGATGGGGAAGGCCAGAGGGAGAAGCAGACTCCCCGCTGAGCAGGGAGGCTGACTCGGGGCTCCATCCCGGGACTCCAGGACCATGACCTGAGCCGAAGGCAGACGCTTAACCCAGTGTCTTTTCCAAAGAGATGATTTCCCTCAGATCACATTCGATCGTTGCTTTTGGATGCTTCTAGGCATCAGGTAGTTTAAAGAAGGGACTCACTTTGGGGGCAGTCTGAAAGCTGGATGGGGGCAAGGGCCAGCCCTGGGGCTGAAGCGATGGCCCCGGAGAGAGCTGGTGAGCGTGAGGACAGGGCACCGTGGCCAACAGGGAGACAGGCCTGAGCGGGAGAGGCGGCAGGATGACTCCGCACTTTCTGGGTTGAGCAGGTGGGAGGGTAATGATGCCACTGGCTGGGATAGTCAGAGGGAAAAGCAAGGTTCAGAGGAAGAAAACAATTCACTGCTCTCTAAGCATTTACCACCCCGTGTGGTCACACCTATTTACCTGTCTCCACCTCTAGACACGGGCAGGGACCCTCCCCTGCCTCCTTCTCTCTGTCTCCAGAAACCGAAACAGCAGGTGGTGCTTGATAACTATAGAAATTAATGAATAAATGAATGACCTGAGTGGGAGGTGCCTCTGCGTGAGTGGAGATCTCAGGACGTGGAAGGAGGCATTCACAACCCAAGAGACTTTCTCTTCCATCATGCCCCCCGCCCCAAGGAGTTGATGGGGTTGGCCACGCCTCATCTGAGCCAGCCAGACCTGGCTGTGCACACCAGCCTGTACCAAAAGACAAGTGGCCGCATCTGGTCCTGAGGACTCTAGATTCCACCAGCTACTTGGATACAACCCGCTGAGAGAACTCGC
Organism: Callorhinus ursinus; assembly: GCF_003265705.2. Classification (NCBI taxonomy): domain Eukaryota; kingdom Metazoa; phylum Chordata; class Mammalia; order Carnivora; family Otariidae; genus Callorhinus; species Callorhinus ursinus. The sequence continues at coordinate 349,055 of NW_027397170.1, forward strand.
TGGACCCCAGGCCAGGAAGTCCTCCACCTGGAGGTGAACCAGGGAAGCAGGAAACCAGTGAGGTCACCAGGGAGACTGCAGAGGCAGAGCCTCTAGAACCTTCTGGAAAGGCCGTCTGGTTCTCCTTCTGGAGAACCTTCTAGAAAGACTGGCTGCCCTGGCAGACCAAAGTGGCCCAGAGGAAGACCTCCAGGGCAGATTAGGCGGGCCAGTCACATTTCTGGGGCTGCTTTCAAGCTCACCACCAGGAGACACTGGTCAGGGGCTGGAGACACAGTGCCTGACCAGGGAGCAGGGGGAAGGAAGAAAGAGGACACTATGGGGCTCCCACCTCATGAGACCGTCTCTTCTCGCCCCTATGCTTGGTTGCTCCCAAAGGAGAAGCCAGAATGCTTCCATCAGGACTCCAGGCCTGGGGCTTTCCAAGAACCATCCCCGATTAAACCCTGACTCCCGAGCTCGCTGGCTGGAGCCTCAAATCTGTACCGGGAGCGCCCTCTGCTGGCCGTCATGGGTCGCACGCTTCTGCTCCGCAGTCCTGGGAGGTGCGGCCCGGCTGGAGGACGCACTGGAGACATCCTCCACCTGCGCTTCACACCCGCCCCTACTCACCGTCTTCGGCTCCTCCCTTTCTAGTCCCCTGACCCCCACAGCACCAGGGGCCCAGGCTGGGCCACTGTGTCCATCCCCCTGCCTCCAGGCCAATGGACACGCGATTCCTTTCTAAAGCTGACCTGTACGTTATGTCCTGCCCCTCGCTCCATTCTCCATCTCAAAAAAACTTCCCTGCATCTGGCCCAAAGCCCTCCTCCCTACCCCCAGCTTACGTGCTTCTATTAAACCATTTACCCCAAAGTCAACATTCCTACCCAGCCTCCCCCAGCCTCGAGTGTGAGGTTCTCCAGGCCATGCTCCACTCGGTGGGGACCCCCCGCTTCCTGCAGCCAACTCCCTAGGGACAGCAGCTGCCATTGGCTGGCTGTCATCGGAATACCCCACTCAATGTGGCACCCATGCCCTTCACAACAGGTGGAATGCGTCTATATGCAAAAATTTGTGAGTGCCCCGTGTGCTCATCCGTGTCCAGGCGCGCCCTACGCGTGTGGCACAGTGAGTGCCCCCCCCCGGGGGGTCTCTGCAGGGGACCTGGGTGGGGCTGCTCGCGGGGCTGCCTCCTGGTTCCGAGTGGGAAGAAGCTGGCGTCTCGCACCCCCAGAGGGCAGCACTGAGCTGCTCTGGCCCCGCCGGGTACTGATCTGGAGGAGTCCCGGCCTCACTGGCCCCGGATCCCTAACGACTGGCTGGCGAGCGGAGACTGGTTTCAGATCTACAAAGAAAGCAACGAAAGACTGCTGGGCGAAGGGGTGGCATGGGAAGGGGCACTCGGCAACGTTTCCAAACTTGAGTGGTGGGTTCACAGGTGTTTGTTGTACCTTTATTCTTAAACCCTACCCGTATTTTGTAGATATTATTTTGAATCTATTCAGAAGTACTTTTTTTTAAATAATCATCTCTGGGCTTTCTCTAGGACGGGGAAAGACCCCTCCTCTGAGTAAATAAACCCCCGAGGGCAAAATTGAGCCTTCCAGCTCCCTGGGGGGACTCCCCAGATCTCCTGTGGAAGCTCTGAGTTTCCCTGGGGTTGACCATGGCCTTGGGGGAGGGGAGAACCAAGCTTCTCCTACTGCCCTGGGTCTCCCACCAACCTCCCTGCAGGATAAGCATTTACACACAGCTCACACACACATTCACACACTCATCAGACTCACACACACTCTCAGCTAACACACACATGGTCACATGCTCACAGACTGGCATATCCACTCAGGCTCTTGCACACTTACACATTCACACTCACATTTACACGCAGCTCACACATATTCACTTTCCTTCTCACACAAATCGCACTCACAAGCTCACACACGCTCATGCATTCACATACATGCACCCAGACTCTCACATTCGCACACTTACCCACAGCTTTAACATAATCACGCTCATATACGCTCATAGACTCACATCTTCATAATCACAGACATACACATACACACAAACATAGATTCATACACGCACACCTTATATACACACTTATAGACTCCCACACTCACACTTCCAGTCAGCTCACACAGACATCTCCCAGACTCACATGCATTCCCACTCACAGACACACATGCACATGCACACTCACTCATATCCATGCTCACACATCCAAGTGGACTTTCACAGCCTTACACACTCACGCACATTCACAGACTCCCACACTCACATTGTCACACACTCGAGGCACACCTGTGTGCTTTCACACTTGGATACACTCACACAGCCTCTCCCTGCTTTGCTTTACACACTTTCACACACTCACACAAGGCAGCCCGTTGCTGCTCACACTCTGGCCCATTAACCTTGAGTCATCACAGGCAGGGAGAAGGAGATTGGACCCTCTTTGCTCTCAAGAGAGATTTCTGGGATCTTCCCAGGAGACCCAATCCCTAGGTAGAGAGATGTTTCTCCTCAGACTGAATGAAGTAGTTCATGTGACAGCCCTCTGCGAGTCCACATGCCTCAGAGGGAGTTCCCAAACTTCCTGCACCCATTCATTAGTTCATTGGCTCACTCCCTGACCTACATGAGGATGGACCTGGGGACATGACAGAGGATACACAACGGGCCCTGATCTTGGGGAGCTCTGTCTCCAGGGGAGATGCCTGGACCTCATGAGCTGACTGAGCAAGGGCATTATGGAGGCCTGGGCAGGTGGAGCTGTGGAAGCAACTGGAGGGGCCCCTGTCACAGCTCAAGGGGCAAGACAGCTGGGGAAAGCATCTGAGCAGGACCTGTACACATAGGGGTCACAGGTAGACACTGACTTCCCAGGCAGGGGCCTGGCACCACCGGGAAAGAGACATTCCGGACAAGGGGATTTAGCCAGGGAGAGAGAGACAGGGGGCTGAGCCTGGAGAGTCAGGCAGGGGCCCACGTGTGGAAGGCCCTGGGTGCCATGCGAAGGAGCGTGGCCTTTCTCTTAAAGGCCACAGGGAGGCCTGACCAGCTGTGCAGAACAGGAGAGGACCAAGTGCTCTGCAGAGGCTGACGGTATGTCCAGAAACTCCAGGGTGGGCAGGAATTCTCAGCCCCCATCCCAGAAACAGAGCTGGCCCCCACACCACATTCACTGGTCCATGGAACACCCACAGATGCTTCCCTAACTTGTGAGTGACAGAGGATCTGTCTATACGAAGGGTCAGAAACAAACACACAGCACCAAGAACCTGGCAATCTTCAAGAAAAGTCACTCATTTCTCCCAAACAGCCTGCCCCAGCCAAGCCACTGGCTCTAGCCTAGCCAGAAGTGAGGGGGTGTGGGAGCACCCCACAACAGGAGGTGGGGGCTGGGGGGCCTGGCAGAGCGGAGCGGGGGACAGCTCGGGGAGGGCCCTGTGTCGATTCCCCAGCCAGGACCCATTCCTGGCTGAGTGAGGGTGAGGCTGCTCCAGTCCACACATTCCAGAGGCTGCCACACCCTTCCAGCTTGTTCTCACCGGTTCCCATGATTTCCCAGGCTGCCCTGGGCCCAGCTCTCAGTGCCAACTCCCAGAATCCTTCAGGGTTCGGGATCCAGCTACAGGGATTCTGGTGCAAATGCCCAGAAACCCACTTCCACTGGGACAACTGCCTCCCCTCAACATATACACACGCATGCACACATGCGCGCACACACACACACACACACACACACACACACACACTGAACCATCCTCAGCCCCAGGACACAGATGGGGCTTTCAGGGAGCTGAGGCCCCCCTTTCCACTGCAAACAGCACCACCCCAGGACAAAGCACTGCCCTCTTGCCACAAGGCCCTGTACAGAGGAGGACAGATGGCAGCCAAAGTCCCTAGAAGGTCCCCAAGAACAAGGTCACCCCACAACACCAGCCCAAGGGCTCAGCCAAAGGAAGCTAGGGAGGGGGGTGCCAAGGGGTCCCTGCCTGACACATCCCAGGCCAGGCCTGCCCACCACTGCTCAGCGATGGGCTAACTGGAACCACGCTTGCACCTATTCTACCCCCCGCTCCCGACCCAGGTCCCCCGGCTGCCTAGAGCTCAGCCTGCTGCTCTTCACAGGTGCAGTCGTGACATCTAGGCTTATCTCCCGGCCTCTCCTCCCACAGCCCTGGTGTCACCCTTCCTGACTTTGCATGCAGGACGGAATTCCCACGCCCCCCTACCCTGGCCCTGGGCCCGTCTGTTCCCACCAAAGCCTGGGAAATGATTTCTGCAGCCCAAGCTGCCCTAGGCCCACCCAAGGAACAGCCAGGCCCTGCCCGCTGCAGGGGCATGACAGAGGAGGCCGGCGCAGGTCCCACAGGCCGAGCTCAAAACTGCTGAGGGCTGCATGACAGGGTGACAGGCAGGCAAGGGGCGCCCCTGAGCCGTTCACTGGAGGGACTAAAATTCTATCTTCACCAGCAGACCTCAGGGGAAGAGGGGGAACAGGGGGCAGAGTCCTCAAATCCCAGACTTGAAGCTACCCTCCCCACCCCCCAGTCAGCGGCCTGGCCTGACCTGCAGAAGCTAATGGGGAAGCTACAGAGCTGGGCTGGGCTGGGCTGAGCTGGGGGGGGGGGGGCCTGGTGGGAAAGATGTGGGATCTCAGCAGAGCCCATCTCGGGTCCCAAAGCACTTCCTCGGTCTCAAGGTCACATTCTGCCCACCAAGAGCCCAAGGGAGCAGAGGGAGTGCATAGGAAACAGGGCCCCTGTGGGCATGGGACCCCACTCTGAGCCTCTGCCCCAGGCCCCCACCGGGCACCCAGAGTTCCAAGCTGGTGAGGACAAAGGCCTCCCTGAGAAACTGGGGACAACAAACAGAATGTGAGCCTGCTGCTTCCTGGGTTTTGGGGGGCCCCCGGTCACCCCCAGCTCTCAGATGCCCTTCACTGTTCCACCAACATTTGCTGAGCGACCAGCAAGACCAAGGCCCAAACCACAGACGGTCTTAAGCCTTAGCCTCCAACTCTCCAAGTACAGGGGCAAAAGGAAGACATGAGTAGGGGCACCCCAGTAGCCCAGGCCACTGTGGGCGCTGGGCTGTCGCCGGCTGCCCCTGCAGGCCTGCACCCCACCCAGCAAGGACATGCAAGGCAAGCAGTTCCCACACCCCATTCCAGGTGGGGGCCAGATGTGTTCCTTACAAGGCTATGGAGCTGAGTTGGCTCAGGCGGGGGGGCCCCAGGCAGAGCACAGAACACCTGGCTGGCTTGGCCAAGCCTGGACGCACCCCACTTGTGAGGAATGCGGACACCGCCCGGGCCGGCCCTGGGAAAGTTGCCACCCCCCTGGCTCCTGCCCAGCCCTGACTCAGCCTGGGTGGGTTGGGAAGCTGCAGGCTCAGCAGGCCCCGAGTCTCTCCCACCCCACGCTCCCCACCGGCCCCCTGGGGACCAAAGTGGAAGACAGGGCCTGAGAGAGGGGCCAAGAGCCAAGACAGCACCCACCAGGCCTCGGGATGGAGAGGAACAGCAGGGATGCCGTCAGACTCGCCCCTCTCCTGCACGGCCCGGGGTCTGCCCACTTCAGTTTCCCCCAGGTGTCAGGAAAGCCGGGAGCTCTAAGCTCCACAGTCTGCCCCCGTGTGACTCCAGCATGAGACCCGTAATTTTCCTGAGCCTCCGTCTCCTCTCTGTGAAAGGGCCCCGTGATGGTTCTTCCCCACAGGGGCCGCACTGAGGTGGTGGGGAAGCTACGCTGGACCAGGAAGCATCTGCCAAGCAGTGGCAAATGAATGGCAGCTTTAGCCAGGCCTTGGAACTTGGGGGAGGGTCCCCCAGCTCCAGGAGGATGCTTCCACTCAGGGAGGAGAAGCAGAAAGACCCCGGGGTTCCACCTCTCCCCAAGTCACAGAAGCGTCTGCCAAGGCCCCAGGGAGCCTGGTTAGGCTGGTGCTCCCCGCAGAGCTGAGTGATCCCACCCATGCTCTGTCCCTGTCATCCAACACGGATATGCCAAACTCCCCGAACTCCCCAGGACACGGACTAGGTCCCTCCCTCAGCTAGGAGATCCCCAACAGCTGCGGCCACATTTCTCCCTTAGACAGGGGGTCCCCCAGGACTGAGACTCTGTCTCCCTTTCACTATCTCCCCACATTCTTTGACCTGGACCACGAAGACCAAAGGCCAGTGAAGGCCAGAAAAACTGTTCTTCCCTTCCCAACGCCACCCCCACTTCCCTAGGCCCTGACATTCCTCTGCTCAGCCCCCCAGCCAGCCCCCAAACACAATGCTGGAAGTGCCTCAGAGCACCCCCCCCCCGCCTCAACCTGGGGACCAGCCAACCTCCCATCCTTCCCATGCCAGAGAGGAGGCCTGCGGGCCCCCCCACATGCTGGGACAGAGGGACTCTGTCAGACCCTCCCTCCCCTAAACCATTCCCACAACCCTGCTGGCCCAGGAGGGCTTTCTTCCTCGGACCTACACTTCTCTCCTGTGATTCAGGCACAGTCCCTGACCCTTCTCCTCCTGAGACCTGCTAAATTCAGGGCCAGCAGTGGGGGCTGGGGTTGGGGGCCACACAGTCAAAGGCTGCTGGAACAACAGCCCTGGCTGGGCTGAGCTTGGACGGGGGGTGAGGGGGGATCTCCAGACCCACCAGGCCCTGCTACCTCCTGCCTACCTCCCGTGCCCCTCCCTCCCAGCCAGGCTTCAGCCCAGTGTGCAGGCCCAGGTTGGGGTGTGGTGTTGGCAGGACACACAGTCTCTAGTGTTGGGTGTTGTGCCTCGGTTACCAAGGAGGGAGGCTGGCTCTCTGCTGTGTTTGGGCCCCAGGCTGAATGTGTGTGGGGGGGAGAAGGCAGAGGATTTGGGGTGTGGAGCCCTCACTTTCCGCTCCCAGGGCCTGCGGGCAGGGAGGGCCCGCTGAGACTCGCAGCTTGCTGGGCAGACTCAGACTTGCTCTTGGCCCACCTTTCTGCTGGCTCTGGGACACGCCAGGCCAGGTAAAGCATGCTGGGGGTAGGGCATGCTCTGAAGCTCAGCTCTGGGGCTGGGGGGCTGGAGCCCCAACAAGGCAGACACTGCAAGGTCCCGACCCCCAGGACGGACCACACCACAGCCTGGCTCAGGCAACCCAGGAGAGGGTCCCAAGACCAGGTCGAGTCACTTGGACTTCAGTTTCCCCATCGGGAAAGTGTCAGGACCTAGCCCAGGTAGTCCTTGAGGGGCCCCCCTAGTTCTGCTCTCCCTTCACGAGCTGAGAGATTGGGGAGTCAGGCTATATGGGCCGGGAATCGTGGCCAGCTGGGAGCCCCTGACCCTGAGGGCTCCTCCCACATCTTTGCAGGCCCACTGCCCAGCCTGGGGCTGGCACCCATGAGTGCTAAGGGGTGGCTGAGTGCAGGGGCCCAGGGCTGTGGCCAGGAATGGTGTTAGAGAAGAGGGGTCCCCCTTTTCTGCTGGCCCTGAGAAGGGGGCTACCCTCTCTCCCTCTCCCAGCAATGGCCAAGCAATAGCCAAAAATACCCGGGCCTGACTCCTGGTGACTTCTCACCAGCAACCTGTCACAGCCTCAGTCCCCTGCCTGTGTGCCTGGCTCTCTGCTGGAGGCTGGGGGGCAGGACTGGGGCCCCATCCCAGTGTCAGGGGCACTGTGCAGGAGGCCACAGACAGCACCATGGCAGACACCAAGAAGACAGAGCAGGGGAGGTTTCCAAGGGGGGGTGGAGAAGCTGAGTCTTCAGGCTGGGGGGTTTGCCAGGGGAAGAAGGGGAAGGGACTGGAGCATGTGAACAGGTTGTGCCACAGAGAACACAATGAGGGTGGGCATTTGGGGGTGGGGGGACCTGGCGGTAAGGCCAAGACGGCAAGGAGCTAGTCTTTAAGGGCCTTGTGGCCAGGATGAGCCACTGGAAACAGGTGTCCTCACCAGGGGAGGGGAAGGACATGGCCCCCGGTGGGAGAAAGCCATCTCCACACAAGCAGACACTGTCCCCTGGACACCCCCCAGAAATCCCAAGACGTGGGTCTCTGCTTTAGATAAACACATGAGCTAATAATGCCAATCCAATCCAGACCTGCCCTCCAAAGCCTTAAGTTGGCAAAACAAAAGAGAAAAGAGGCCTGTCTGTGCAAGTGCTGGGGCTAGGCTGCTGGGCCTGGGGAGGGGGGGTGTGCATGGGACTGACAGTGCAGGAACAGCCCCCCCTGTGTCCACGGTGAGAAGAGCTGTGCCCCCAGGGGGAATGAGGCCCCTTCCTGAGGAGCGGCCCCAGTTTATACCTGCAAATGTGGGAATCCCAAAGTGGCCAGATCTTGTACTCAGGAAGTTGGAACTCTGGATTTGATTGGGAAGCCTCTCAATCTTTAAGATTTAGAAACTGAATCCAAAATAACACTCATGCAAGCCAAACAGAATGTGGAAGTGGGAGGGCCTTGGAGCTTGTAGGGGGCCTGAGCACAATGGTCCCCTTGACAAAAGAGTAAACTGAGGCCCAGAGGGGCAACAGGCCTGTAGACAGGATCAAGTCAGACCAAAACTTGGGCCCCTGACCCTCCCATGCTCCACCAGCACCCCACCAGCTCCCAGGGAACCCCCAGAACAGCACCACCCCCTCACCTGCCCCCACCATACAGACTGCAACACAGCTGGAGGGGATGGGCTGCATGGCCCCCCCCGACCATGCCCCCTGCCCACCAACAGGCCTTTGCTCCTCGCACCTATGGGTCCCAAGTTCTCCCATACCCTCCAGCCTAGCTGACCTCGCGGCAGCCAGAATTGTTCTCCCGCTCTACAGAAAAGAGAAACTGAGACCAGAAAGGCCAGGCCATTGCCCAAAGTCCTTCTATGACAAGTTCTAGAAGGTGGGGGGTGGGGGTCTCCGTCCCTGCTTGCAGGTCCCTGTAATTCAGACGGCAGCAGGGAAGACCCAGCTGGCAAGGCAGGGAGCGCAGGGGTGAGTCAGGCACGGGGCCTGGCAGCTTCAGAGCAGCCCCCGCACAGGGCTGAGGCCAGAGAAGCTAGGTCTCAGCTTCTACCTCCCTGAGTCTGAAGAGGGGGCTCAGCAGGGGCCCAGGTGGCCTCAGGGTCAGGAGTGAACACAACCATGTGAAAAGGAGTATCAGTGAGAGGCCAGGGTGCAGAGGAGCCAGAATGTCAGCAGCCCCCACACCCAGGCCCACCCGGGGACCCCTGAGTCCCACCTCTCTCTCCTCTGGCATGTTCTGCTGTCCCATCCCTTAGCCCACTTTTAGTCCTAGGCCACAGCTAAGTGTTTTAAGGTCAGCCTTTGGGGGGAGACACGTAGTAAGGAAAAGCACCCCCTTCTAGGTTGGTTGGGGCCCCAGAGCCTCTTGGGCCACCCAGAGCTGTTGAGGAGTCACCCGTGTTTTGAGCTCTGTGCCAACCCCATGTCAGGGGACACAGGATGAACAGGATGCCGGCCTGCCTTCCGGTAGAGTCCACAGCCCAGTGGGAGGCCGGGCAAGTCAGGAGCAGCGGGGCCTTCAGAGCCACAAAGGGTGGGCAGGAGGCAGGGAAGCAGCCTGGGAGGGGCTCCTTGCAGTGGAAAGCAAGTGGGGTTCTTCGCAGAATTTAAATCTGGTCCATTTCAACTTTTTATTTGTATCCAGAAAAATGCACAAATAATTCACGAATATACAACTCAATGAGTCTTCACAGAGTGAACACACCTGTGTGACCAGCACCCGGATCACAAAACAATTTGAGCGTCCCCCGCCCCGGGATGCTCCGTTCCAGGGCTGGCTGTTATTCCTGGGAGCATAGATTCATTTGGCACACTTTGTGCTTTATGTAACTGGCTCATATAATATGGTTTCTGTCTTCTTGTTCAATCTTAGAACTGCAAGATTCTCTCATTGCTATAGAAAATTCTGCTGAATGACTAGCACATTCCAGACAGGGAAACTTGGGGAGCCCAGCCCAGACTTGCTCCCGTAGCAAGTATCCAGATTTGGAGAATCTAGCAGCCCCTCCACCTCATCCAAAAAGGGTCAGAGCTTAACTTCAGACCTGCTCCCAGGATGGGCATCAGCATGGAGCTGGGCCAGGCTCTGCAGCCCATGGCCTCCCCCAACACCCCCAGTCCTCTGTCCTGTCTACCCACTCCCCAAATCCAGCCTGCTCCCTCCCCATAAGGAGAGGAGGAAAGGTACCAGAGATATGCTAATGACATGCAAATGTGTGCAAATAGACCCAGGCTCCCTGAGTCAACTTGGACAGTGGCCAGACTGAGTGGAGAGCCAGATGTCCAAACTCCAGGGGAAGAGATCACCCCCCTGCTTACTGACTTCACTCCTCCCACTAGTTCCTGAGACACACAGCCCCCGCTCCCAAACCTTCACCCTGAGGGCTAGCCTCCTGCTCTTCCTAATTCAACTCAGGGGGGGCTGCAGGGAGGAGGTCGGGAGGTGGGCTCAGCCCCTGACTTCCAGGAGCTCACAGTAGGGCAGGGAAGTGAACACAAACGCAGCACCGCTCCCCAGTAAGAGACGGGTGGGACCTGGAGGCTCAGAATTCTGGGCACGGCTGGAGCCTCCATTTCTGGCCAGCTCCCAGGGGAGCACACTGATAACCAGGAGACTTTTTTTTTTTAAAGCCAGCATTGATTAGGAAAGGGCCCAAGGGAAGTTTTGGGGGTGAAGGAAATGTTCTCTATCTTGACTGGAGTGGTGGCTTCTTGGGTACATACATTTGTCAGACTCATGAACTCCACCACACTTAAAACAGGTGAACACCTCAATACCTCAATAAAGTGGAATTTTTACAAAGTGACCAATGAGAGTGGGCATTGTTAGACGAAAAGGACTGGGGTTTCCTTAAGAGGACAGAAAGGTCACAGCAGAGGCATGGGTGTGAAAATGCTACCTGTATATTGCTAAGAGAGGTGACCGACACCCTTCACTGAGTGCTTCTGTGAGGGGTGAAGAGATTCAGGGACTAAAACTGGAAGGAGAGTGTCCTGCCCCACTCCAAGGGCTGCTGGGCGCTGGGGTCCATGGACCCCCTGCTGAGTGCTCCTGAATGGTTGATGCCGGTTAGCACTAATTGAGCACCTACTATATGCCAGACACCGGTTTGGGACTTTACGGAGACCAGGGGTGGCCCCGCCTAAGAGCAAAGAATGGTTTTTACATTTTTAAGTAACTTTATAAAAAATTTTAAAAAGCACAGTATTTCATGACACGTGAAAACTACATGAAATTCAAACTTCCATGTCCATAAAGATTGATCAGAATATGACCACGCCCACTTGTCCGTTGAGTTGTTTCACACTTCAAGGACAAAGTTGAGGACTTGCAACAGAGACCAGATGGCCAGCGAAACCTAAAATATTTGCCATCTGGCCCTTTCCAAATCAAGTTTGCCTACAAAGCCTATGAAGCAGAGGTTAAGAACGCACTGGGGGCGCCTGGGTGGCTCAGTCCTTAAGCGTCTGCCTTCGGCTCAGGTCGTGATCCCGGGGTCCTGGGATCGAGCCCCGCATCGGGCTCCCTGCTCGGCGGGAAGCCTGCTTCTCCCTCTCCCACTACCCCCTGCTTGTGTTTCTTCTCTCGCTGTCTCTCTCTCTCTGTCAAAAAATAAATTTAAAAATCTTAAAAAAAAAAAAAAAAAAGAACGCACTGTACGGATGAGGAAGAATGAGGGTGCCACACATCCTTGCTCCCCAGCTGCGGTTTGGACCCCCTCCCGGCTGACCCCGCCTCCCTCTCCCAGGGGATAAACCTGAGCGACCTCAGCCTCGCACTTGGCCGAGTAGCAGCGCCCCCTGCCGGCGGTCAGGGGCGGCCGGCCCGTGCCGAGCCCCGACTCTTAGCGTCTGCCGCCATCTGGTGGCCTTCTCCGGAAGCGCATCCAGGAGCGCGGCCAGCGTGTGGTCTGAGAGAGGGCGGGGTCCGTGTGGCAAGTTCGCGGACCAAGGTGCAAAGTATTCCAGGCAGGGATTGAAGCCTACAAGCTAGTGTCTGCTGAAAACGTTTCACCTTGCCCCTGCTTATCTGATGGGTGAGAATACAGGTGACAGTGCCCAGCGGGGTGCCTAGATGCTTACCAAATGTTTGCTGACTGTGACTGAATCACCAGGTCCTGGGGAGGGGAGGAAAGAACATGAGCTGCCCCCACAGGGTGATAGGAGAGGACAGGAAGGTCTGCTGACCCAAGTGCCCCCGCCTATGCATTTGCCTTTACATGCACCCTTCATTCTTTCTTACCTTCGCCCCTTATTCATTTATTCTTTCAACAAGCTTTTCTTGAGCACCAAGGGAGGCACTTGGTGGACTGCTGGACGCAGGAGAAACACCTGAGAACACTGTGGTCCCTGCCACGGAGCTGCCAGTGTCGTGGAAGGGACCAGTAATTTCAACATGGCGTGACGAGGCACATTTGGGGGTAGCAGAGAAGCCTAAATGAACAGCACCTAAGGCGACCTGGCCTTGTGGGGCATGGGGAAAGGCTTCCAGTGCCTGGAATGGCTGAGCTTGCCAGACAGAGAGGGGCTAGGCATGGGCAAAGGCCCAGTGTGCCCAGCAAGTTGCTGAAAGAAGCCTGAGAGGCGGGAACACAGAAGGCAATGGGGGGAGTGGGGTGGCAGGAGGAGGCTGGAGGGAGACAGGGACTGTGCCCGCAGAGCTGCAGCCCTGGGTGAATGCCAAGTTCAACAGGGGAGCCCCTGCAACATCTGGGAAGCGGCAGGCCACTTCTGTTCCCTGGGCTCACCCATTCCATGACTGGGCAACTCTGGTTGCTGGCAAGTTCTCCCCCTTTCTGGGATGAAATCAGACACCCTGGAACCTCCCCTGCCCACAAGCTCCTGTCCTGCTGGGGCCGGGCACAGACGGAGTAGTCTCTCTGCCCCCAGCCCAGCACCTCCCCTGGTCGGCCCCAGAGCGAGTGGAAGGATTGGAACTGGGCTCTGGGGGCAATCCCACTCATCCCTTTACTGGCTGTGTGGCCTTGGGCTGGTTCCTTAACCTGTCTGAACCTCGACTCTCTCCTCGGTAAGATCCGTGGAACACTGCTCAGAGTTCACACCTCAGAGATGCCGCTGCGGGTGAGAGGGATGGCGGTCGGAAGCGCTCAGCCCCTCCTCCGTGCTCCCCCAGCCCCCTGGGCCGATCTCTGTCACCTGGATCATGGGGGGTGGGGGGGTAGGTGCCCAGGGCGTGCTCCTTATTTGCCACTTTACTCGCGGTCCAGTGCCCGATACTTGGCGGGTGCCCAACAGCGTTACCGGAATGCACGAGCGATGACTGCGGGGATCACGAGAAAACCCACAAGGCCACTCGGGACACAGGCCGACGATCACGGGTGGTGACAATACCCACAGCTCTCCAACTTGGCCAGCAGTACCCTCACCCCCACCGCAGCCCCCACCAGTCCACAGCTCAGGAATCCAAATCCACTCGGATAAGGAGCTGGAGGAAACCCAGACCGAGCCCTGCGCGCTAGCGGCGCCCTCTGCTGGGCGGGCCCGGCGCCGCCTCTCCCTCTCTTCCCCAAGCCCGCCACCTCCCCGCCGCCCCAGACGCCGAGCCCCGCCAGGGAGAGAGGCTCGACCTCGCTGCGCCCCCCTTCCCCCACACAGCCCCCCTCCCCCGCGCCCAGGGAAGCTGCAAACCATCCCTGACCCTCCACGGACGTCTCTGTCCTTCCTGTCTCCTCTCTCCTGCTCTTCAGCAAACATACTTCGGGCATCCCTAAATCCCCACCATCCCCCCCTGCTATCTCAGTTGGTCTCAGAATAGTCAAATGTTGGAGCAGGAAGGGACATTTATTATTATTGTATTATAATTATTAATTGCAGCAACCATTGACTAGGCACTTGTAATTTGCCAGGCCCTGTTACCGTACAGCCTCCCACTGTCCAGGAAGGGCAGTCGGTCCCTCTAGAGGTGGGAGGCTTTACTCAAGGTCACAGCGCAGGAGTTTTCAGAAACCTGGTGTTTTTCATCAGCCTGGATGGGGCTCGTCCTGCCTCAGTAAGGGGTATAGTTGGGCCTTAAGATGGGGACAGGGCCCTCTGGGGCCCCACGACCCTCACCTTGCCTCTCCTCTGGGCCACACTGAATCCCAGGACGGGAGACAACGTAGTGAGCCTCCCATCATCAGTGCAACCTCTCCGGAAAACTGCAGGGAGTCTGGGAGAGAACAGAAAGAGGAAGCTTTATGTCCATTTGGACTCTGTGATTGGCCTTTTCCTGGTACACAGATGACACTTGCCCAAGGTTGCAATGCAGGCCCAGGACCCAAACCTGCCGACTCCCCACCCAGTGCTCCTTCCTCCCCACCAGGATCTCTCCTGGAAAAGGAACCACAGAATAAACCTTGGGAGGGGCCGGCACAGGAAACACAGGCACACACTCAGTGCAAGCCACCAGCTGGTGCCCCCACCTCAGACCTACCGCCCCCAGCCCTAGAGAGAGGACCCTCTTCCAGCACCTCAAAGGGACCGGGTCACCTGTCAGGGCTTTGACCCCTGGGGAGCTGGAAGTTGGGGCCTCCCGTCTTTCCCGATGCCCGGTCTATGCTGCCATCTTGTGGCCACTTCAGGAAGTGCGCCTGTTCCGCCCTAAATTGGAAATCACTCTTGGGTTGAGCAAAACTGAACGTTTGTTCTGGGACTTCCCGGCATGTAGAACGGAACAAAGCACAGCCCGTGCCCTGAAGCTCACGGTCTGACAGGGGAGCCTCCAAATGACATGTCCAAAACTGAACTCAGCGCCAGATACCCACCAGAATAGGTCATGCAAAAGGTTCCGAAAAATGGAGGAAGCATGGTCTAGAGGAGGCACCAGGAGAGGCTGTGGGCAGCAGGTAGGATTTGACAAAGCAGATGTGGGGGAGGCACTCCAGGTGGAGGCGCCGGCCTGAGCAAAGTCATGGAGGCAGGAAAACATCAGTTCTAAGAATCCAGTTTGTGGAGAGGGGAGGGAAAAGTCATTTGGGACCTGAAGGGGCCAGTCTTTGGATGGCAGTCTAGAGAGTTTGTACTAAGGATTTTAGGCACTGGGGAGCCAACAAAGGTCTTAGAGCAAGGGTGGAGCTTGAGCAGGGGTCTCTTCAGGAAAAAAAAAATATAGTAGCTGCAGGGGACAGGAGTGCTCAGGGCAAATGGAAGAGGTTTCAGGGCAATCGAGACAGGGCTGGAAAAAGAGCAGGGAGGGCGTTCGGTGCTAAAGAGGGTACTACCAACAGCTAGACAAGGCAGGGCCAAGCAGGAGAGGCGAGGACTTGGCTTTGAGCTGCTATCAGGAATCCCAGTGAAGGGGCACCCATCTGGCTCAGTGAGTGGAGCATGCAACTCTTGGGCTCAGGGTTGTGAGACGGGGCCCCACGGTGGGTGTAGAGATTACTTAAAAATAAAATCTTAAAAAAAAAAAAAAAGGAATCCCAGTGAAGACACCTTTAGGGAACTAGAAATAATACATGAATAAAAGTAGAAGTAACAGCTCACAGGTGTTTGGACTTCATAGTAAAGAAGGCACTTTAGCTCATGTCTTGACTAGTCTTTACTGAGCCCCTACTATGTGCCAGGTCCTGTGCTACGTAGTTGGAGATTCATCAGTCAATGGGGTTAGATTCCAGTGGGGGAGACAGGCATTAACTAATGGTGCTGATGAATAAGTATTGTACACGGTATACTAGAAGGTGCTACAGAGAAAAAGGAGGAATGCAGGGAAAGGAGTATGGGAGGACTGGGTGGAGGGCTGCAATTTAAAGCAGGACAGTCAGGGGGCGCCCGGGTGGCTCAGTCGTTAAGCGTCCGCCTTGGGCTCAGGTCATGACCCCAGGGTCCCGGGATGGAGTCCTGCATCGGGCTCCCTGCTCATGGGGAGTCTGCTTCTCCCTCTCCCTCTCCCCCGGCTTGTGCTCGCTTGCTCTCTCTCTCCCCGTCCTTCTCTGTCAAATAAATAAATAAATTCTTAAAAATAAAATAAAATAAAAAGCAGGACAGTCAGGAAGGGCCCCAGTACAAAGGAGACATTCAAACAACACCTCGAGACTGAAGGGTAGCGGAATGTGCCCACCCAAAATGAGCGGCGTTGCTATCGTGATTATTCTGAGCTGTTGGCACTTGAAAAGCAGCAAATGCAGGGACAGACTTTTTCTAAACTCCCTTTAAACTGTCTAAAGACAGAGTCTCCAAAAGGGACTCAAGGGTCATCATCAGTCCCCTTCCCAGAAGGGAGAGTCATCCGGCAGGGAAGACTGTCTCCTGCCACAGGGGAGAAGAGACTAGAAGTTGACCACACCCAGACAGGCTTGTCCCATCATTCCTCTCAGCTGTTCTTCTAAGTGCCCATTCAGCTTTCCTAAAAACCCTTTACTTTGCCCCAGGAGGCCTATCCACCCCCTCCCTTTCCCTATCAAGATGGTCTACAAGCTTGCATTCTAAGCCACCTTGGGGAGTATTCATTCTTCCTGGGTATCCATGAAGTATACATGTTAGTATACACACTATCCATTAGTATACACACTTCTGCTTGTTTTTCTGTTGTTAACCTGCCTTTTACTTACAGGGGTCTCAGCCAAGAACCTAGAAGGGTAGAGGGGAAATTATGATGTCCTCCCCTATAACGCTTTGGGAAAGAAAGCCATTTGACCTATCTGGAGAGAAGCCTCCAGACCCCAGGGTGGGAGAATTTCTGCCACATTGTAGGCCCAGCAAAGGAGTTGGTGTGGCTGGAATGGGGAGTGCAGGGTAGTGTATCGAGATGAACTGAGAGAGGTAACAAGGACTGAGATTTGGTCACAGAAGTTTGAGAAAAGTTTGAGAAGTTGCTAAGAGAGAGCGAGGTAAGGGCCTCCCTCTTGTGGGCTGCTGGAGAGAATATAAACAATTTGTCTCTGGAGGGTAATTTTGCAAACACATTAAAGATACGCTTTTCTATTGACCCAGAAAATCCACTTAGAGGAATTTATCCTAAGAAAAACTGAGAGATGTGCACATCAAATTATCCACAAGGTTGTTCATCCAGGGCTGATGAGAACAGAGGGTTGGAGACGATTTGGATACTCAACAAAAGGGGACGAGTTACATTATTTTTGCTATATCCATCAGAAGGTTACATTGCCATTAAAAATGTTGTGGTAGAATTCTGTTTATCAGCACAGAAAGAAACTCAAAACATATATTTTATTATGGAAATTTTAAAACATACACCAAAGTAGAAAAAAAAATGATGTAACATGCCCCCATGCACCCATTCACAAAGACAATTTTCAACTCATAGTTTTGATCTACACCCCCACGTTCCCCCTCCCTTCTCCCACCTTATTTTCTTTCTTTCTTTTTGAAGATTCTATTTATTTATTTGAGAGAGAGAGAAGAGGAGAGGGAGGAGGGTCAGAGGAAAAAGCAGACTCCCTGCTGAGCGGGGAACCAGACGAGGGACTCCATCCCGGGACTCCGGGATCATGACCTGAGCTGAAGGCAGACGCTTAACTATCTGAGCCACCCAGGCTCCCTCACCATTTTCAAACAAATCCCAAACATCATAGCATTTCATTCACAAATATTTCAGTATGTAGTCAGCAGGTAAGAGCTCTTTTTCTTTAACATAACCACATACAATTATCACACCTAAAATAATGAGTAATAATTCCTTAATGAAGGAAAATTATGTCTCTGCTCACAATACTTCTGACACCAAATGAGTGGATTTTCCACGCCGAGCAATTCTGATGCCAACTACCCAGAGTTAGCACAGACCACACAGGCTAAGGGACTAGTCCCACATAGTCCCACTGCCCCCCATTGCAGACGTCGATCCCAAGCGGTGGGTCCTAAGATTACTGTAGAGGCTGCTTTTAGGCCACACGCTGGAGCACTGGAAACCTGAATAAGGTAAAAGGACCCCCGCCTTGCAGTGTAAACGGGCTCGTGAAGGGACCCAACCCTGAAATAACCACAGGCCCTAACTGACCAATTACAACCAGGCACAGCTCCTCAGATTGCCAAAAAAGGGGAAATTCCCTATGTCCCCACACTCTCTCACTCTGCCCTGTAGCTGTGGCCCCTCACCACCGCCTCCTAGTCTTCCTCCCCTTCCCCCTCGCTCCTCCCCCTCCTCCCCTTCCCCCCCCCCCACAGTCCTCGGCTGTCCTCGGCCACTGTCCTACCCACCACTCCCCCGTGAGGCATCCGATAAACTTGTATCTCTTCTGTTCTGCCTTGGGTGAATTCTTTCACGACCAGCGCCGTCAGCCCCCACCCAATTGGAACACCCCCCTTTTGGTGGCCCCCCCATCCGATTGGAGTGCCCCACAGTTACCCACAGTTGTCCCATCTGGCTACGTTACAGATCAGGGGTTCTCACAAGCTCCTCCTAGGGTTCGATAATTTGCTATAATGGCTCACAGAACTCAGGGAGACACTTAACTATGACCCGTTTCTTATAAAGGACAGAGATGAACAGCTAGCTAAGGAGGTACGGGGCACAAAATCTGGAAGTATCCCCACGCTCAGGAGTTTCTGCCCTCGTGGAGTTGGGGTACACCTCCCTCCCAGCACATGGTTGTGTTCACCCACCTGCAAGTTCCCCCAAACTCCATTGTTTAAAAAGTTTTTATGAAAGTTCCTCCATTTGTAGGCGTGATGGATTAGCTCACCGGCCACTGGTAACTCAACCTCCAGCCCTCTGCCCTAGCACCCTTATCACTCAGGGAATTATGGGGATTTTAGGATCTCTGTGCCAGGACCCAGTGGCAGAGATCAAATAAGTCTCATAAATGACAATTTTTTTTAATGCTGGTAAAATCACATCTTTACTAGGTAATTTTATCGTACAGATCTAGAAAGATTCATGTTATTTTAAAATCATGAGTGAGGGGCACCTGGGTGGCTCAGTTGTTGAGCATCTGCCTTCGGCTCAGGTCATGGTCCCAGGGTCCTGGGATCGAGCCCCGCATCGGGCTCCCTGCTCAGCGGGAAGCCTGCTTCTCCCTCTCCCACTCCCCCTGCTTGTGTTCCCTCTCTCGCTGTGTCTCTGTCAAATAAAAAAAATAAAATCTTAAAATAAAATAAAATCATGAGTGAATCCTAGAGTTTCCAATTTTGTTCCAATATGACAAAATGCCTTCTTCATTCCTTTGGTTTGATTTTTTTTTTTCCTATCTGCTTATAGCTTGATAGTTTTTAAATTTTTTTTCACATTTTCTTTTTTTTAACTTAAATTCAATTAATTAACATATACTGTATTATTAGTTTCAGAGGTAAAGGTCAGTGATTCATCAGTTGTATATAACACCCAGTGCTCATTCCATCACGTGCCCTCCTTAATGCCCATCACCCTGTTACCCCATCCCCCATCCACCTGCCCTCCAGCAACCCTCAGTTTGTTCCCTAGAGTTAAGAGTCTCTTATGGTTTGTCTCCTCTGTTTTTGTCTTATTTTAGTTTTCCTTCCCTTCCCCTATGTTCCTATGTTTTTTTTTCTTAAATTCCACATACAAGTGGTATTTGTCTTTCTCTGACTGACTTATTTCGCTTAGCATAATACCCTCTAGTTCCATCGACGTCATTGTAAATGGCAATATTTTGTTGGGTTTTTTGATGACTGAGTAGTATTCCATTGTATGTATCTACCACATCTCCTTTATCCATTCATCTGTCGATGGACATCTGGGCTCTTTCCATAGTTTGGCTATTGTGGACATTGCTGCTATAAACACTGGGGTGCAAGTACCCCTTCAGATCACTACATCTGTATCTTTGGGGTAAACACCCAGGAGTGCAATTGCTGGGTCATAGGGTAGCTCTATTTTCAACTGTTTGAGGAACCTCCATACTGTTTTCCAGAGGGGCTGCACCAGCTTGCATTCCCACCAACAGTGTAGGAGGGTTCCCCTTTCTCCGCATCCCCGCCAACATCTGTCGTTTCCTGACTTGTTAATTTTAGCCATTCTGACCGGTGTGAGGTGGTATCTCATTGTGGTTTTGATTTGTACTTCCCTGATGCCGAGCAATGTTGAGCATTTTTTCATGTGTCTGTTGGCCATTTGGACGTCTTCTTTGGAGAAATGTCTGTTCATGTCTTCTGCCCATTTCTTGATTGGATTATTTGTTCTTTGGGTGTAGAGTTTGATAAGTTCCTTACAGATTTTGGAGACTAACTTTTTATCTGACAAGACATTTGCAAATATCTTCTCCCATTCTGTCGGCTGTCTTTTGGTTTTGTCATCTGTCCTTTGCTGTGCAAAAAGCTTTATATCTTGTCCCAGTGGTTTGTTTTTGCCCATTTCCCTTGCCTTTGGAGACGTGTCTAGCAAGAAGTTGCTGCAGCCGAGGTCACAGAGGTTGCTGCCTGTGTTCTCCTCTAGGATTTGGATGGATTCCTGTCTCACATTTAGGTCTTTCATCCATTTTGAGTCTATTTTTGTGTGTGGTGTAAGAAAATGGTCCACTTTCATTCTTTTGCATGTGACTCTCCTATTTTCCCAAAACCATTTGTTGAAGAAACTGTCTTTTTTCCATTGGATATTCTTTCCTGCTTTGATAAACGACAATTTAAAAAAAAAATTGGGAATCTAGGGGCGCCTGGGTGGCTCAGTCGGTTGAGTGTCTGCCTTCGGCTTAGGTCATGATTCCAGGGTCCTGGGATGGAGCCCCTTGTCGGGCCCCCTGCTCAGCGGGGAGTCTGCTTCTCCCTCTCCCTCTCCCCCTGCCCCTGCTCATGTACTTTCTCTCTTGCTCACTCTCTCAAATAAATGGACAAGATCTTTAAGAGAGAAAAAAAAATGTGGGATCTATCATGGGTCTTAGGATGGGACACTGCATTGGGCTCATGCTCAGCAAGGAGTCTACTAGAAATTCTCTCCCTCTGCCCCCCCCAAATAAATAAATTTTTTTTTAAATGGGATCCACAGAAAACCCACAACCCATGGTTGTATGTATCTTAAGTCTTTCGAATTCTAAGTACCTCTTCCATCTCTTCACTTTCCCCCTCCCCATTAATTCATTGCAGAAAACATCATTTATCTTGTAGAGTTTCCCATCTGGACTTTAGGATTGCATTCCCCTGTAGAGTTTCCCTGTCTGGGGTTGCATTCCCATAATGTAGTTTGACATGTTCCTCTGTCCTCTGCATTGCCTGAAACTTGCTAGTTAGATCTAAAGACTTTCTCAGATTAAGGGTTTCCTCTTCCTTCCCAGCAGGGGCAATTCATAGGTGGTGCTGGAGAGCCGTGTTGTTTCTCCTTTGGTGGCTTTAGAGGTTGATGATCAATGCCCAGATACATTCACTGATCAGGGTTTGCAAAATGGTAGTATTCTAATTATATCACTCCCCTCTTTATTTATTACCTGGACTCCTGCTTCTATAAAAGGAAATCATGCCCCTCCCCCCTCATCTGCAGTTTGGTTCCACTTTGCAGGAAAAGCATAGATCTTACAGGAAAGGCAAAGTAAATAATTTCCTTTTATTTTTTTAAGCTTATTAATTATTTAAGTAATCTCTACGCCCTGGTGGGGCTCAAACTCATGACCCCGAGATCAAGAGTTGCACACTCCCCTTCCAACTGAGCCAGCCGTGGGCCCCAATAATTTCCTTTTAGTTCCCAGTTTTCAAAGTA
Source organism: Callorhinus ursinus (assembly GCF_003265705.2). NCBI lineage: Eukaryota > Metazoa > Chordata > Mammalia > Carnivora > Otariidae > Callorhinus > Callorhinus ursinus. The sequence continues at coordinate 370,632 of NW_027397170.1, forward strand.
ACGAGATGATTCTGTAGCATCCTCCAAAGGTGACCAAATAAGGATTTTCTTTCATCTTATAAACTTGTGATTCAAATATATTTGAAATAAGCATATTTGATATGTTTCGATCTATTGCAGTTGCTATCCTTATAATTTTATAAAATATTTTCATGGTTCCAAAATCAAATTTCCAAAATAGTCTAGTCGGGGAAACCCAGCTTCTTTCTATCCCTGTCTCCTCCATCCTCTACCCCTCCTTCCCCCTCACGGATAACTTTTTTCTTTTTTTTGGTCCAAAAAACAACACACACATAGATCCCTTTTCTTATATAAACAGTAACATGCCTCTTTATATTACATTACAAAAAGCAAGTCAGCTTGTAGAGTTGGATCCCCCAAAAATACATTTTGCTTCAATGTATAAAAACAGGGGGCGCCTGGGTGGCTCAGTTGGTTAAGAAGTTAAGCATCTGCCGTCAGCTCAGATCATGATCCTGGGGGGCCTGAGATCCAGTCCTGAGTTGGGCTCCCTGATTCACAGGGAGTCTGCTTCTCCCTCTGCCCCTCCCCCCACCCATTCTCTCTCGCTCTCTTAAATAAATAAAATCTTTAAAAAAAAAAAAAACAAACAGAAATGGGGCGCCTGGGTGACTCAGTTGGTTGAGTGTCAGACTCTTGATTTCTGCTCAGGTTATGATCTCAGGGTTGTGAGATGGAGACCCCCTTCCCCCAAGTTAATCAGGCTCTACCCTGGGCCTGGAGCCTGCTTAAGATTTCCTCTCTCCCTCTCCCTCTGCCCCTCCCCATTTCACCCACCCACACACATTCTGATGTCTCTAACTTCATCTGTGCCCTCAGGGGGTCCTATAAGCCAGCATACCCTTTGGCCAAGTGGAGACTGGTCTTGGCTGCACACATTTTCAGGGAGGCCTGGGGAATGAAGAGAGAGAGAGAGAGAGAGAGGAGGGCCAGAGGGAGAAGCAGGTTCCTCGCTGAGCAGGGAGCCCAATGCGGGACTCGATCCTGGAACTCCAGGATCATGACCTGAGCCGAAGGCAGTCACTTAACCAACTGAGCCACCCAGGTGCCCATGTTCACTTGTTCACTAGTGTTTTAAATGAGAATGGATTCTTAGGGGGAGAACTTGAAAAGTTGCCAAGGGCTAACATGGCACAAAGCAGGGGGGACACTCAGCAGTAGACAGCTTTATAAATACCCACATCAAGAGATGGAAACATGCTAAAATGGATCTTGGTCATTCTTAGGTGGTAACTGATATAACAGGTGATTTTGGCCGGGGTGAAGGAGGGGTCACTTTTCTACTTTAAAAAATGTTTACACAGTAAGTATATTTTTTTAAATAATATATTCTCATTGCATAAAAATTTTAAGTAAAAAAGCAAGAATATAATATTTTACAATGGGGGAAATATAATCATTATATTTGAATAAAATAAAACTGAAGGAAGTGAGTTCACTCAAGGCCACACCAGGCCACCCCACCCTGGGCAGAAGTGTCTCCTCCCAGCTCTGGGAGGGGAAGCCAGCAGTGCCTGGGGGGGGGGGGCCAGCACGGACAGCCCTTCAGGGCTGGGGCACCTTCACAGTCAAGGTCACAGGCTGGGCCTGAAGCCAGCCCTGCAACTTCCCAGCTATGATCTTGCAAAAACAATGCCACCATTCTGAACTTCAGTGTGCTCATCTGTAAAAGGGAATGGCTCCTCCCGGGTGCTGGGGTGTCAGGAGGATTCAAGGAGACAATAATAAAGTGCTTAACGCCAGGCACTTGGAAGCAGGTAATAAACAGAGGCTCTACAATGAGCCATGGACTCTCTATAACCTAACCAAGGCGTCACAGTTTCCCCCCCGCACACACAGCCCAGGCCAGTGTTGAAGCAGAACCCAAAACCTCACTCTGGCCCCAAGAGAAAATCCTCCCTGCAAAAGCACCAGTGAGCAATGGATAGTTTACTAAAGATAATGCAGGAGCAATGTGGATGGGGCAGAGAGATCACTGGGCACCAGTCTTCCCCCACAAGGCCCCCAGAGAGCGGTCATCTCTCCCAGCCCTACCATCCACCTGAGCTTCACTTCATTGCCCCCAGCTGCCCTTGACTGCACTCCTCATCCTCTCAAGTCTCCCCTGAGGTCTCCATCCTCCCCCCAGCACCTTAGCTCCTTCCAGCCTCCCCCATGTGACAAGGAAAGCCCCCCGGGGCACCCGGAGCCACGCTCCTTAGAAGGTGAGCTGGGGGGTATAGTTAATAAGTCCTGATACATACAGGAAAGGATACAGGCTCAGAGAGATTATGCAAGTTGCCTGCACACAGAACAGTCAGGTAACAGGACAGCATCTCAAAGTGTCCCTTGACCCAAAACCCCAATCATGCCAGCAAGGCCTCCCTGTAGGGACTGAGATCCCTCCCCTGGGCCTGGCTGTCCCCAGGAAGCTCTCAGATCCTCCGGAGCATCTGGGAAGGACAAAAGGACCATACACATATATACATGCTCCCACTGGCTCAGATCTGCAAACATGCACAGCATGTGCGCTCACCCTTCTCTAGTCACACCGCCCACACGTTGGCATACGATCCCTCACACGTCTCTGTTCCCACCACGCCCACTCCTCCCGGAACCACACTTGGTCTCTGTCCATCTCCCTGACACCTCGGGGGCCAGGCATGCACCCATCTCTGCGCCGGTCAGAGCAGGAGCTTAGCCATTGTGTAGAGAACAAAATTAAGTATCCGTTTTTGTTTTTTTTAAATCCGAGTCTGTGTACTGCAATGGCTGCCTGCCTCTCTGGTCACCCAGACTCACTCTCCAAACATGCAGTCACACCCCCCAGCTCTCACACAGAATTGGGGTGCGCTCCCAGGTACTGGCCCCATTGAAGGAAAGGCTAACCCCCTTACAAGGCCAGAAGTAAGCCAGAGGTTCGCCCTGGGACCCCAGCCCCTCCGGGTGGCCATGCAGCCCAGCAGGAAGGCTGTCGCCACCCCAGCCTATGTCCTTGTCGAAGCCCAGGCACCTCACCTGCAGAAGACAATGACATCTGCTCTGTCAGGATTCCATGGGACGTGAGTGGGAGACACTCAGCACACCACCCAGAATGTAGTGGGTACTCGATAAAAAAGAAATTGTTTTAGTTACTGTCCAGAATTCCTCTCTGGAAGAGTCCTCTCTATAGGTGCAGAGAACAACTGCTGAATTTTGGGGGCAAAAGTTGAGGTCAGCGCCCCCACCACCCTGGGACGTTCGCAGACACCCTTGGACACTAGCTAATTGGAGGGTCGGCTTGGGCTAGGCAAGTGAGAAAGAAAGGGAAGGACATCACCTTCTTGGTGGTAGAACTCTCCCCTCGCCCAAGAGGAGACCCAGTTTCGGTGGGCCCCTCAGGGAGGGGAAAGATCCCAGCACACCCCTGGCCAGCCTCAATAGTACATGACCATCACTGAGCAGAAAGCAATTTGCAAGCTCATGGCAGAGAGAACCAGAGAGGCTGGGGGAGGGAGTAGGAGACAGAAATAAGGCTGAGGTTGGTGAGAAGACCGTGGCCAACCATGTGTATGAGGATGGGTTTGCGTGTGCTGGGCCATGGACCCTCTCTTTCGTCTGGAATTATCTAGAGCAGCGCCGCCCAGTGGAAATATAGTACGTGCCATCTATATAACTTTAAATGTCCTAGTAGCCACATTTTTAAAAAAGTAAAAAGAGACAGGCAAAATTAATTTGAATAATATATTTTATTTAATTCAATATATCCAGAATATTATTATTTCAATACGGAGTTGAGATAAAAATTACTGAGATATTTTACAATTTTTTTTCATGTTAAGCCTTCAAAACCCCATGTGTGCAGATTGCAAACTGGGAATGCAAACTTGGTGGGAATGCAAACTGGTGCAGCCACTCTGTTAAACAGTATGGAGGTTCCTCAAAAAGTTAAAAAAAACAGAGCTACCCTACGACCCAGCAATTGCACTATTGGGTATTTATCCAAAGGATACAAACATAGTGATTCGGAGGGGCACCTGCACCCCAATGTTTATAGCAGCAATGTCCACAATAGCCAAACTATGAGAAAAGCCCAGATGTCCATCGACAGATGAATGGATAAAGAAGATGTAGAATATACATACAATGGAATATTACTCAGCCATCAAAAAGAATGCAATCTTGCCATTTGCAATGACGTCGATGGAACTAGAGGGTATTATGTTAAGTGAAATAAGTCAGTCAGAGAAAGACAAATATCATATGATTTCACTCATATATGGAATTTAAGAAACAAAACAGATGAACATAGGGGAAGGGAAGGAAAAATAAAGTAAGATGAAAACAAAGAGGGAGACAAACCATGAGAGACTCTTAACTCTAGGAAACAAACTGAGAGTGGCTAGAGGGGAGGTAGGGGGATGGGGTAACAGGGTGATGGGCATTAAGGAGGGCACTTGATGGAATGAGCCCTGGGTGTTATATGCAACTGATGAATCACTAAATTCTACCTCTGAAACTAATAATACAGTATATGTTAAATTGAATGTAAATTAAAAATTAAAAAAAAAAACACTCCATGTGTGCTTTACACTTCTAGCACATCCGCGTTCAGACCAGCCCCATTTCCAGGGCTCATGAGCCACATGTGGCCCGTGGGTGCTACGGCCCTTTGTGAGTTGGGTTTAATTTGGGAAAGGTGGGTGGGTGCAGGGGAGAAGAGAGGCCACCCAGAGTGGCCCGGGCACCTCCAGGTGACACATGGAGGAGAGCTGGGTGCTGAGGGCAGGGCGCAGAGGTGTGGCTGAAAGAGAGCAAGTGGCATGGGGCGCGGGGCGGGGGGACACCCGGCCGTGCTGTCGGCCCTCTCTGTGTTTCCTCCTGGGTCCTCAGCTCTCTCCCAGTTGACAAGAGAGTTCTCCAAGCCCATGGGAAGGACTTGAGGAGTCTTGTTTCAGATTTGCTGCCAGGTGAACACAGAGGCCTTTCTGGAGATGGCCCTTATGTGAGTTATATTAGCTTTAAAAATAATCAAAATAAAATGGGAGGTTGGAGGAGCTGTGGTCTCAGAGGAAGCCAGGTCTGAGCTGATTTCCATTACAACACGTCCACTTCCCTTGGTCTGGACTGTTCACGCTGCCTCGCCCCCCACCCCCCAGGGGACTCCTACTCCAGTGCCCCGTCAGAAAGCAGAAGCCTTGCTGGGCTGTCAGCTCCTTGAGGACAGGTTTGGCCCTTCGCTTCCTCCACGAGCCCAGGCTGCTCTTTATCCTGCCCACCAGTGGCTCCTGAGTCTGTAGTTTGGCCATCCAGGTGGCCCTGCCCAGGGGAGGGGAACCAGGGGCTCTGGCTCTATCCCCCTGCCCAAGCAAGGCCACCTCCCTCATCCCATCTAGAGGGGACTCCCGGGGTGGGGGGAGGAAGAGGAGGAAGAAGAGGAGAAGCAGAAAATGAGGAAGAAGGGAAGATGCTCTGAACTGAGTGGGGGTTCCCACCTTGGATTGGCAGAAGTGAGTCCCTGGCAAGGGCAGGAAACACGAGAGCAAGAAGAAAACCAGGCTGGGTTGGGAAGGCAGGTTGGAGCGGAATAAAGCTGACCTGACATATATACAAAAGCACGTTAGCTATAAGCGTCCAGCTCGATGAGTTTTTACCACCTAGATCAAGATGGAGATCATTTTCAGCACCCCATAAGGTTCTCTCCTGTCTCTTCCCAGTTATCACCCTGGGGGCAAGGGGGGGAGAGGAGAGGGGAGCTATGTTGTCCACAGAACCCCAGCCTACTCCTAGCACGCACATCTTCCAATAATCACACGCGATCCGGGTCAGCAAGCCCAGCCCTGCCTCCATTCCCAAGTGGTAACAATAGCAGACTTCATTCAATGGGGAGTTTGGGGGGGTGGGGAACACCATTCCAGCCATTTACATGCATGGGTGGTGGCTCCCGAATAGGGAGCAAGAGATGCAAGGAATATCGCATTTATTTGACTTTCTTCAAATCGAGGTAAGTCCCATGCCAGTGAACATCCCACCAAGCTGCCCAGAAAACTGATCTTGGAGGGGACGAGGGCTCTCGCATGCCCCAGGATTCTCTCTGGGTAACAGGGTTTCCCGTAGCACCAGAGCTATAGGAAGGCCCCTTGGACCAGACCATCCATCTGCCCGAATTATCAAGAAGACACCCATTTCCCCAGAGGATGTGACTCATTCCTGGTGGGAGACTCTGCTGCTTTATGCCAAGTCTGGGGCCCTGGCGAATTCTTCTTGGGGCTGAGGGTCCTCAGGTGTCCCACACAGCTGTGCCCTTGCCACACGGCCTAAGGAGATCACCGTGAAGAAGCACCCACCTCTGTCCTATGGCTCCTGTCCCCTGCTGTTCTCAGGGGCTTTCTCTCTCCCCTTTCATTTCTGGGACTCTGGCATAAACTATTCAATGATTTCATAATGCTATATGTTACCCCACCACACATATTCTCCTCTTGAAATCCTCTGAAAAGAGAGGGCAAGAGAAAGGCACCTTTATCCCCTTGTACAGATAAGAGAATGGAGGCTGGGGGGGGGACAGAACACCCCCCACCCCCCGGCAGGAAGAGGTGGCAGGTGATACTCAGGGTCAGGCACTCCAGAGCCCATGCGCTGTCCCCTGCCCCTGGCTGCTGGGCCAGGACGTGGGAGCACGGTAACCAATAAGCTAGTGTTCACAGTAGGCTCAGGTTTCACCTTCAAACAAGTTTGCCCTGGCCCCATCCTAACTCCCCAAGCTCCCAGGGCTGGGACAACCTCTGCACTGGACTGTGGACTCTTGCAGACCCTCCTTGGAAATGCTCCCAGCCTGGAAACAGAGCTTCAGACTTTAGACCTCGCAAAAGCCTTAGAAGTCACCCACTCCTCCTCTTATGGGGATAAAATGGAAGCCCTGAGAGGTGAACAGGATCACCCAGGAAACTGGCGGTCATCAAGAACTGGGTCTCCTGCTTCCCCGACCACTCGCTCCAGGCCTGCCCTCTGCACTACCTCCTGCCCGGGGCAAAGCCTGTGTGTGTCTGTGGTGATAGCTGTTTACAGAACACTGAGGTCAGGTCTGGCACCCGGCACCGCGTCCCTGCAAGAGAAGCTGGGGGATGTGGCTGACTGAGGGCTATCCTCCCTGCCCTGAGCCAGGAGGCCAGATCAGAAGCTTTCTTTGGAGACCAGAGTCAGACTTCTCAAAAGGGTTTTTTCTGTCGTCCACACCAGGACTCTCTAATAGGATAGCAGAGGTTACAGCCTGGAGTCAGGGATTGGCCATTCCAAGTAACTGAGCATCTACAATGTATGTCCACATGTTCATTCAACAAGCATTGGGCACCCACTGTGTGCCAGGAATCTACTGCACATAGACCACAGAGGAGATAGGCATGCACCCTGCTCTTTGAGCTCACAGCCCAGCAGGAGACAAATAAGGGAAGGGGCAGAGCCTAATTCAAGGGCATGCAACCTGCACAGTCACATGGGGCCCCATGCTTGGAAGCACCGCATGTTTGGTTTAATGCTCTGCTGTCGCTGTCTTGAAATTCTTAAACATTTTTGAGCAAAGGGCCTCACATCTTTTATTTTGTACTGGGCCCAGCAAATTACGTAGCCAGTTCAAGGAACAGGCAAGCCAAATGCGGTGTGATAAATGCCAAAATAGAGGAGGTGGGGGGCACAGAAAAGGCTCCAAACACAGTCTTCTCAAAAGAACTGATAGTCCCAGCTGAGTCCTGATGGAGGAGTGGGAGACATCACACAAAAAAAGACAAAAGAATGTAGCAAGCAGAGGGAGAGCCTTTGTACAAACCCCCTGAGGTGAGACAGTTCAGGGTGCTTCACAGACCTGCGGTGGTGCGGAATGTGGGGAGTGGTGATAGGCCACAAGGCCGGAAGGGGAACTAGGACCAACAGCCAAGATCGTTCCGAAGAACAACAAAATGGAGGAGCTCATCCTGTTGGACATCAAGACTTTTGGCAGATCTCCTATCATTAGGGGAGTATGGTTTTGGGATAAACAGACCAGTGCAACAGAACAGAGACTCCAAAAACAAGCCCACACACAAATGGAAACCTGAGTATGACAAAAAAGGCATGAATCGGTGGGGAAATTATATGTTATGCAATAAATGGTGCTGGAACAAGGGGCTATCCATATAGGAAAAAAATCAGATCCCTGTCTCACACCACACTCACAAATCAATTCCGGGTGGCTTAAAGACCTAAAAGGTAAAAGTAGGGGTGCCTGGGTGCTTAGTCAGTTAAGCGTCTGCCTTCGGTTCAGGTCATGATCTCAGGGTCCCGGGATCGAGCCCTGTGTCCGGCTCCCCGCTCAGCAGGGAATCTGCTTCTCCCTCTCCCCATCCCCAACCTTGTGCTCTCTCTCTCAAATAATAAATAATCTTAAAAATATTAAAAATGAAAGTAAATAAAAGGTAAAAGTAAAGCTTTAAAATTTTCAAAGCAAACAGGAGTGCCCGGGTGGCTCAGCCAGTTAAGTGTCTGACTCTTAATTTCAGCTCAGGTCATGATTTTAAGGTCTTGAGATCAAGCCCCACGCTGGGTGTGGAGCCTGTTTAAGATTCTCTCTCCCTCTGCCCTGCTCCCCACTCAAGCTCTTTCTCTCTCTCTAATAATAAAATAGGGGCGCCTGGGTGGCTCAGTCAGTTTAGCCACCGACTCTTGGTTTCGGCTCAGGTCATGATCTCAGGGTCAAGGGATGGAGCCCTGCGTCGGGCTCTGAGCTCAGTGCAGAATCTGCTTCAGATTTTCTCCCCCCCCTGCCCCTCCCCTCTCATGCCCTCTCTCTCTTTCAAATAAATAAATCTTTAAAAAATAATAATAAATAACAATATAAAAGGGTGCCTGGGTGGCTCAGTCGTTAAGTGTCTGCCTTCTGCTCAGGTCCTGATCCCAGGGCCCTGCTCAGCAGGACGCCCGCTTCTCCCTCTCCCACGCCCGCTGCTTGTGTTCCTGCTCTCGCTCTCTCTCTCTGTCAAATAAATAAATAAAATCTTTTTTAAAAAAGATTAAAAAAATATATAAAAATAAAGCTTTTGAAACAAACAACAAAAAGAGTATCTTTATAAACTCAAAGCAGAGAAAGGATTTCTTTAATATGGCACAGAAAGGGTCTTTTCCTACCAGGGAAGATTGATAATCAAGGCCATATTGTTAATTTAAAAATTTGTATAACAAAATATGTGTGCATACTGGGAAGGTTAGCTCTGACTCATCCACACTCTCTCTCCACAAACCCCTTTCAAGCACAGCCACATCTATGAGGGCAGAGGATCCCAGGTGGAGGGCAGGTTGGGATGGACGTCAGACTGAGATGCCCGTGACTTCTAGCTATGGTTCCCCCCTTCCTGGTATCAAGGAAGCCAAATTATTAATCAAAGGGTTACTTAGTAAATATGCAATCAAAACAAACTATCAAGTACACCTAACTTTTCCTTCCTTGGGGTTTCTCATCTCGTAGGCTCTCACCCTGCCCCATAAATGGGCTCCTTCCCACCCTCTAAGTGTCAGGGGGGCTCCCAACGCCCATCGCTGCTATATCCTCTAGTTCTCACCCCGGGCCCCCTCCACACCCCGCCACGTCACACTTGGCTGTCTGCACTCCTTTATCTTACCTGTCTGGCTCCTGGAAGCCTTTGGTGTCTAAATCCACTCTAGTCACCCTTGCAACTGTGAACGTTTCAAATTTACATATTGAAAGAGCAAGAAAGGTTGACTGTTTTGAAGAAAATATTTTGACTCCTCTCTGGTAAGGTTCTACCTCACACAATTTGGAAGACACACAGGACACCCTTCGGGTGCCTGAATTCTTCTTAGCCCCCAGAACCAGCGTCACTCCCCCTCGAACCCAGGCTAATGAGCAGGGCATTTTTTTCTTTAAAGTAGATTAATCCATTTTTAGATTAGATTCATCTAAATAGTAACTTAACCTAAAGGATGAAGTTAAGGCTTGGATTATATTATTGTGTGTTGATTAACAGCCGTGTGTTGATTAAATAAAAGTGCTGCCCTAAATCCGTAAGACTACGTGGGTAACTGAGGATGAGATACTGGGAATTCGTCGCGTTTGGGAGGTTCAGCATCTAAGTCTCATTTAAGGAGTGCCGATCTATCCCATGAAAACGCTCTCTTCCAAGCAGGTAGGGCTGCAATAGGGTCAAGAAGGTGGAACGTACCAGAGAACGTAAGTGGTAAGGCGCTCCCGAAACCTCCGCCAATTTTCTGCGCCACCCTGACATCCTCCTCCTGCACTGCGCAAGCGCTTAGGCGGACCAACCTTTCCCTCCCCCTTCCACCTCTCCCGGAACCGAGAGGACGCCCTCCCGCAGCGCAGAGTTCCTGCGCAAGCGCCGTCCCGCGTCCCCGCCCCCGGACCAATCGGAAGCGCGGGCGCCCGGGCGCTCAGGCCAGGACGCCGTGGGTGGGGCCGGTACGTGAGGGCAGCGCGCTGGCGTCACAGGGGCGGCTATATAAGTGAATACAGGCACCGCCCCTCCGCCCCAGTCACTGAGCCGCCGCCGAGGACTCACCAGCCTCCCCCTTGAGCCCCCTCGCTTCCCGACGCTCCGTCCCCCCCGCCCGCCTTCTCCCGCCGCCGCCTTCCGCAGGCCGTTTCCACCGAGGAAAAGGAATCGTATCGTATGTCCGCTATCCAGAACCTCCACTCTTTCGGTAAGCTGCAGAAAGGTCCCGTGGGGAGAAAGGCCTGGGTGGGGCGGCGAAGTGCTCCGGGCCCGGAAACCTGCCCGGTGCTCCCGGCTTTCGTAAACTTGGGCTGAGGGAAGGTGTCTGGGCTCGTAGGAAGCGGGGCTTTGACCCGGGCCCCGGGATCGGCCCTTAAAGCGCAACCGGAAGGAGCGGCCAGGGAGACAGCCCTTGGGCGGCCCGGCGTCTCGGGTGGCGCATTTTACTAATGGCTCCCGGGCCGCCTTGGGCCACACCCGCCCCCTCCCGCCACTCCTGCGTCACGTCCGTTACGTCATCGCCGTTGTCACGGAGCCGGGAGTGAGAGGCGGCGCCTCCCTAAATGACAAACGCTCGCGCCAATGGGGCGGGAAGCTTGGCCCCGCCTTGGTGGTCGGGTTCCGGCCTGTTGCATCAGCCGGGTGGGGCGCTGCCCGCCCGCCCAGGCTTCCCCGGCACGTGATTGTCTTCCGAGGGCGGGCCTGGGGCAGGAGGCCCAGGCTTTCCCCGGCGCTGGGGAAGCCGGCCGTCCCGGACTGACCCGTTCGCGGACAGCCAGCAAGGACAGATCTGACGTGACCTAAGCCCTGGCGATTTCAGTATTAGTTTCCGCGCGTGCAAAAATGATCCACTGGGAGAGTGGCAGTGGCACTTAAAAGCCCCAGCAGCTCTAAACGAGCTTGATGTTTCTTCCCAGACCCCTTTGCTGATGCAAGTAAGGGTGATGATCTGCTTCCTGCTGGCACTGAGGATTATATCCATATAAGAATTCAACAGAGAAACGGCAGGAAGACCCTTACTACTGTCCAAGGGATCGCTGATGATTACGATAAAAAGAAACTAGTGAAGGCGTTTAAGAAGGTAGGTCTTAAATGAGATTGTAGGAAAATCATATTTAACTTGCTCCGGTAGGGGTGCTGACTTGTATTGCTTTTCATTAGAGATTGTTAGTGCACTCGGACTGTTGCTTGGCCTAATTTGTTTTGCTTCGTTGGTGCTTGCAGAAATTTGCCTGCAATGGTACTGTAATTGAGCATCCAGAATATGGAGAAGTAATTCAGCTACAGGGTGACCAGCGCAAGAACATATGCCAGTTCCTGGTAGAGGTGAGTTCAGTCACTTCATAATCCATTTGTGCCTCTGTCCTGGCTACTATCAGATCCTGCCTAGTCTGTTCAAGCTCTACAAAACAGTTGAGTTTCGAAATACATACACCAGTATTTCTTTTTTAAGGACTTACCTGCCTTAAATCACCCTTCACATGGATCTGTTTTTTTTCCCCAAGATTTTTTTTTTTTTTTTAAGTAATCTCTACTTAAACCCAACGTGGGGTCTGAACTCACAACCCTAAGGTGAAGAGTTGCATGCTCTACAACTGAGCCAGCCAGATGCCCTGTACATGGATCTACTTTTAATTACACACAGATACTAAAAGAGGATGACTGGCTGGCTGTTCCTAAGTGCTAAAATGCTATTACATCATTGGTTCTTAACGGTATACCCTGAGTTAAGAACCATCGTGCTCATAGTGGTCAAAGTGTGTGCCTAGGCTCTTGGAGTTTTCTTGCCCATTGTAGAAGCAAGCAGACAAAGTTGTTGCCATCAGAAATGGGGACTTTAATTCTCTTCATATCCCCTATTATAACTTTGTCCTTTTTTCTTTGCAGATTGGACTGGCTAAGGACGACCAGCTGAAGGTTCATGGGTTTTAAGTGCTTTTGGCTCATTGAAGCTTAAGTGAGGATTTCCTTGCAATGAGTAGAATTTCCCTTCTGTCCCTTGTCACAAGTTTAAAAACCTCACAGCTTGTATAATGTAACCATTTGGGGTCTGCTTTTAACTTGGACTAGTGTAACTCCTTCATGCAATAAACTGAAAAGAGCCATGCTGTCTAGTCTTGAAGTCCCTCATTTAAACAGAGGTCAAGCAGTAGGCGCCTGGCAGTGTCCGGCCTCGGCCTGAAACCAAGCAGTAATGTGATGTTTCGGTCCAGCCCAGAGCCCCAAGATCACAGATGGCTATGTCTGGCCAGAAGCTCCTCGGCTCTCCCTCTTCAGAGTTCCCTGCCCTAAGAGAATGTCACCACCTGAACAGCCCACGGTGAAGCTGAGAGGACAGGATGGGGTAAGACAACCGCAGCTCTGCTGCTACAGGGAGTCATTGGTAGTCCAAGAAAGATCCCTGGTGTCTCCAACCTGACCAGGTGGGCAGCGCTTTGAGCGGCCACCTTCCCTCTAGTGAGGCGTGATAGGACATCTGACTTGCCACCAAGGTCTTTTTGACCAGACCGGTCCTAGCTAATCGATGTCCAAACACCAGAATGTGAGGCCAGGCTTCCCAGGAGTTAAACTTTTGACAAGGGAACAAACGACACTGATGTGTCAGTCACGTAGTTATAGCTGTAGAGCTTGCAGCCTCCTGGCAGCAGCTGCCCAGTGCCATGTGAAGTAACAGACTGGTTTGGGTTTATTTTTTCCTTCAGTTTTAATGTTATGTAATGTATTTAAACCCTTATTTAAATAAAACTTGTTTTCAGAAACACCTGACTTGCAGATTGTATTTTATGTATAATCAGTCTCATGTGTGTGAAGGAACCACAGAAATGGGCAGTGAAGGATAGTCTACACCCATAGCTCAACTGGGGCCTCAACTTCTTGGCCAAGAAAACCTTCAGTGAGCTTGTGCTTCCCAAATTCCCCACAGGTCAGCTGTGTTTGTTGCAGGCATGGTGGACAGATGCGGTGGTGGTGGTGGCTGTCCCCACTTTGTTGCTCTGGAGGAACTAGCCTTGTGAGCTGGTGGAGCAGTTTGGTTGGAAACCCTTGAGTCCCCTCAGTGACAGGATCTTGGCTTAAATGCTATAACAAAGGGACAGACCTGGTGTGGGACTTGATCTAATCCTCACACCTCTAGGAGGTACACAAAAGTGCCTTTTCTAGGGAATAGGTTTATTTTTTTTTTATTAAAGATTTTGACAGAGAGCAGGAACATGGGGAGAAGGGAGAAGCAGGCTTCCCACAAAGCAGGGAGCCCAAATTGGGGCTCGATCCCAGGACTCTGGGATCCTGAGCTGAAGGCAGACGCTTAACGACTGAGCCACCCAGGCGCCCTGGGAATAGGTTTATAGTGCAACAAAGTTCAGTAACTAGAAGTGTCGCTGAAATAAACTGTCCGGAGGCCATCCTTCGACAGGACAATGAATATGTGAAAGTCTATTCTTGGCCCCATTAATTCTACTAAAATTCTAGCATGTGGATCATGAATTGGTACCAACTTCAGATCATAAAATACAAGCTTCAAACTGCAGAGTAGTCCTGAGGAATCGACACTTCTATCACCATCCTCCTGTAGATGGACAGCCTTGTGAGTCTGTACCGAGGCCAACCTGGAAGGAAATGAGATGGAAAACTGAGATGGGGCAGCTGCCCTGAGAAGAGAGGCTTGTAATTTGGGAGGTAGACATGGTGTAACACAAGGTCCTACAAAAACATCGGTTTAGCAAACAACTTCACCAGTTGGCACCAAACATAATGGCATTGTTGTAAATTTAAGACATGACTGTAGAGCAGAAGGGCTATTCTTCAGAAACTCTAGAGGCGGGCGCCTGGGTGGCTCAGTTGGTTAAGCGACTGCCTTCAGCTCAGGTCATGATCCTGGAACCCCGGGATCGAGTCCCACATCGGACTCCCTGCTCAGCGGGGAGTCTGCTTCTCCCTCTGACCCTGCTCGCTCGCTCGCTCTCTCTCTCAAGTAAATAAAATCTTAAAAAAAAAAAAAACTCTAGAGGCATCCTTGGCCAAACCCACAGAAGACCACAATCAGAAAACAAAACGGAATCATGTAGATGGGTAGGTCCTGTGCTAGGCTATTGAGAAAACTCGTGCCTTTTAGGGAATTAAGTTTTCTAGAATGAAATGATTCTGAATTAAGCTAGCAACACCAGTATTAAATCAACCATCTGTAGAACCAATCAAAGCAACTCCCTGTGACCATGGCAGGTTTATGAACACCCTAATTCCGTGTATCAGGCCTGAAATAAAGCATAGTTGTGCCCACTTCATGGAAATTTGCAGGGCCAATCAGTGGTAAGAGTTTCATCTAGAACCCAGGATCTCTGTCTTCTGCCCTTCCCCCCGGATAACTTACATGTTCACAATTTAAATAGCTCTTCCATTTTACAGAGACTGGTATATGCAGTGTAGAGTGGGGAATCACAGGGCACACAACAGCAATCAGGAGAACACCCTGTGTTCGGGAAGCAAATGGCCTGATGGGGAGGACCCACACAGAGCCTTGAACATGAGGCAGAAAGCAGCCAGTGCTGCTACTGGCTTGGCCAAAGAGCCACAGGTTTTTGGGACTGGGAAATCTTCCTCACCCCATCCACACCCAAGGGGTCCAGGAAAAGCTTCAGAAAAGAGGTGCCACCTGAAGCAGGGCATTCTGGTCGGAGGAGTCAAGACCCAGAGGTGGGAGCACCCACTGTCTATGAGGGCCCTAAGGTAGGACTGTTGGGCTGGAACAAAGGCCCTATATAGAGCAGAAATAACACAGTATTGTCTCCCACTGTATGTCAGGCCTGTGCTAAGTTCCTATAGCGTACACTGACCTCTATCTACAGTAGGAACTCAGCCCCGTGGTGAAACAGATTCAGAGAAGTGATGCAGAGGCAGCACGGAGGCAATGAGAAGGCAGCAGAGGGGAAGGAGGGCTGGAAGGTTGGTGTGAGGTCGCAGTGGGCCGAGCCCCAAGCTGAAAACATTCAGAGGTTAGTCTGCGTAAGAGTCAACAGCGAAGAGCAGATGGTGATGAGTGTCTCCCAGCTCTGGGCTGTTGGTTCCTCTCTCCTGCCCCAGTCTCCTCCCTGCCTCTTCACTCTTCTGGCTGCCCTTCTCCCCTTCCCTCTCCTACTTCCCCCCTCTCTCCGCTCACTCTCCCTGCCCCGACCCAGACCCACCCCTCTGCCACAGGGCAGACACAGACTCCAAAGGTCCTTAAAAACTGTGTTAGGGCTCCTGGGTGGCTCAGTCGTCAAGCGTCTGCTTTCGGGTCAGGTCGTGATCCCAGGGTCCTGGGATCGAGCCCCGCATCGTGCTCCCCGCTCAGCGGGAAGCCTCCTCCCTCTCCCTCTCCCCCTGCTTGTGTTCCCTCTCTCGTGTCTCTGTCAAATAAGTAAAATCTTTAAAAAAAAAAAAAAATTGTGTTAGCAAGACAAAATGAATACTGGTCAGCTAAAACTGCACAGGAATCCACAAAAGCTGCTTTAAAGCCTATTCAAAGTTTACCTATAAATAAGACAAACACGATATATTTGGGAACTAAACGTTCTACCAACTAGCTCTAGAATTGACCCGCTTCCTTCTTTACCAGTCTGGGTGCTGCCCCCTTGTGGCGTGAGTGTCAAAACACAGTTTACTGTTCATAAGGCTTTGAAAGGAAGAGCTCCCTGACTAAATCTTTAAATTTTCAGGAGGTACACATTATTTCAGAATTAGCAAATAGTGTGAGGCTTTGGCCATTTCTTCGCTTGGGCTCTCTTAGATCCTCCTAATTCAAATATTCATAAAACACTGTTCTTGGGAAGCTTGTTAAAAATTCAGATTCTAGCCTCCCCCATCCCAGGATAGTTAGGCTCTACCGGGTGTTAGTGGAACAATCCCACCTGTTTTTCAAGGGCCTACAAAATTTGACCCAAAAACTGCAAAACTCAGAATGGATAAGTGTTTAACACTATAAGAGGTAACACTGGCTATCACTGCAATATAATTCTTGTATATGTAAATGTAATAAAATTTACTAGAGAACACTTTTTTGCATGGAGCCCAATGCAGGGCTTGAACTCAAAACCTTGAGATCAAGGCTTCAGCTGAGATCAAGAGTCGGACGCTTAACCGACAGCACCCAGGTGCCCCAAGAACAATATATTTTTTTTAGATTTTATTCATTTATTTGACAGAACACAAGCAGGCAGAGTGGCAGAGGGAGAAGCAAGCCCCCTACTGAGCAGGGAGCTGGATGCGGGGCCCAATCCCAGGACCCCAGGACAATGACCTGAGTCAAAGGCAGACATTTAACAGACTGAGCCACCCAGGCGCCCCAAGAACGATACTATTTTTAACAAAACTCAGATTTATAAAATTTATGTCTTTCACAAAAAACTACAGAAAATGTCTGTCTGGCCCATGGATGCATTTTATTCACTTGGTATGAGGTACAACAGAGCCTCTGCTCCAGGAAATGCCTCGCTCTAGAGCCAGAGACTCTGATCCAGAGGTTCTTCTGATGTGGGGCCCAGGAACCTGCTGTTTTAACCAGCATCAGCATCGGCAAATTCATATGGGAGGGCCACAAACCACACTGGGGAAACGCTACCGTGGCTAATGGGCAACTATTGAGGTAACCGGGGCCGGGGGGGCATTACCAGAGCTAGGCTTCAGGGAAAGCAATCAGGGGTACTGTGTTTAAGATGGTTTGAGAAGGGGCTGGCCAAGGGTCAGAACTTGGTTACCAGCATCTGAGAAACCAACCCCTGAGGTTTGGTGTGTAATACATGTGGATATTTTCTGGCAAGACCATCCACAGCTTTTATCAGATCCTTAAAACAGCCCACTACCCAAACCAGCCAAGAATCACGGGTCTAGAATCCTCACAGGCTCACAAAGCCCCAGGATTAACGAAGTTCTTCCAGGTATAGCATCGCAAGCAGAAACGTGCCTGTTCCAATATCGACTTTGAAAATGAATAACTAAGGGCGCCTGGGTGGCTCAGTCGTTAAGCATCTGCCTTCGGCTCAGGTCATGATCCCGGGGTCCTGGGATCGAGCCCCACATCGGGCTCCCCGCTCGGCGGGAAGCCTGCTTCTCCCTCTCCCACTCCCCCTGCTTGTGTTTCCTCTCTCGCTGTGTCTCTCTCTGTCAAATAAATAAAATCTTAAAAAAAAAAAATAACTTTTTTAAAGATTTTATTTATTTATTTGAGAGAGAGACAGAGACAGTAAGAGAGAGTAGGAGCAAGGAAGAGAGGGAGGAGCAGGCTCTCCTCTGAGTAGGGAGCCTGATGTGGGGCTCGATCCCAGGACCCTGGGATCATGACCTGAGCCGAAAGCAGACGCTTAACGACTGAGCCACCCAGGTGCCCCATGGATAACTATCTAAAGATATTTCTAAACAGCTCCAAAACCGAGTGTGTGTTGGGCAGAAGGGACACACACAGCAGCCAGACCACAGCTTCAGAAGCCTGTGCATGACTCCCTTGTTCCCTAGCCACTGTTGCCAGCCACCGCCCCGCCTCAGCAGCCAGGGCCGTTGCCCGGTTTAAATTGTCTTTAATCTTAGTCCTTGATGGCCAATTTATACCCAGAATGGGCAATTGACTAAAAACAGGAAGCACAGGGAGCACAGAGGTTGAAAGTGTTAACGTGGAGCATAAACATGACCATCATTACGTGTGTGTCAAGTCATTGATTCTCCATTTCTGTGCAACAGGAGAAAACAAGCCCAAGGACAAGGCCAATGCAGAGAGACGTGACCTACGTAGGTTCCATGGTCCACCTTAGAGACAGAACTATAGACTCCTGCAGCTCAGTGTCCCCTGGGAGCTCATTGGAAGGACAGAATTTCAAGCCCGACCCCAGATCCCCTAAAGCCATCTTCATTTTAACAGTCGGCATTTAACAAAGCTTGGGAAGCACAGGTATGAACCATAAAATTAGCAGACCTCATATTGAGGTCTGCAAGCTGGTTAAAAAAAAGACAGTAACATGACTTTTATTTTTTAAGACATTATGTTTAAGTAATGTCTACACCCAATGTGGGGCTTGAACTCACAACCCCGAGATCCAGAGTCACAGAGTCTACCAACTGAGCCAGCCGGGTGCCCTATGGACTTCTAATTTTTATAAGTGCATTTTCCATTTTGGATTTTTTTTAAAGATTTTATTTATTTATTTGACAGAGAGGGACACAGAAAGAGAGGGAACACAAGCAGGGGGAGAGGCAGAGGGAGAAGCAGGCTTCCTGCCGAGCAGGGAGCCTGATGTGGGGCTTGATCTCAGGACCCTGGGACCGTGACCTGAGCCGAAGGCAAGACGCTTAACGACTGAGCCACCCATGCGCCCCTCCATTATGGTTTTAGATGTGCATTTAAAACACACAAAAATTGTTGAAATGTGGAAAGCAACCGTTATGAGTTGAATATGGACTGAGTTCATTGCACTAAGAGGTACAGACACCTGGCTGTTAGCGGGATCAGCTGGGGAGCCCTGCAGTGGTACCAAGCCTGGGCTTAGCCCCCAGAGCCTCCGGACAGAACCCCTGGGGGTGGCCCATGAGTGATGATGATCTAGCCATTCACCTCCATCGAAGCCCACGAGACCTGCAGGTCCCATCCATCCGAGTGAGAGGTCTCCAGGATGTCAAAAACAATGCGAAAGGAGAAAATACAGTGACAACTAGAATTTGACTTTTCCTTCATTGGAACCGAAGGCAGCCTGCATCTCTCAAGTGCCATTTGTAATGTGCCTGCAATGTTAGTAGCCTGAAACTCTCTTCTGTCGCCCCCTAGAAAAAATAATACAGGGCGCCTGGGTGGCTCAGTTGGTTGGGCAACTGCCTTCAGCTCAGGTCATGATCCTGGAGTCCCGGGATCGAGTCCCACATCGGGCTCCCTGCTCGGCGGGGAGTCTGCTTCTCCCTCTGACCCTCTTCCCTCTCGTGCTCTCTATCTCTCATTCTCTCTCTCTCAAATAAATAAATAGAATCTTTAAAAAAAAAAAGAAAAAATAATACAAAAGCTATAACAAATATAAGGGGATTCCAATGAACATTAGATTGTTTTCTAAGTACATAATGAAACCTAAATCTACATTTTAATATACATTTGTTCTCAGAACCAAACGTGATGCAGTATCCCTTTTTAATTTGTCTAAAGTGATGCTTTTCCTTCTAATTAAATCTAAACAGTGTTTTGTCACTTTTTTACCAGGGAAAGTTAAAAGCTGTCTTTGCCTGGTATGATTATTACAGATTATAAGTTGAACTTTAAAGGAACCGATCATAATTTACCAACTTCAAGTTATTTTTTACTTAAAATGCCAGACATATACCTGGCATATGATGAAAAAGATCTAAAGTTCCCAAGTTGGTCCTCTAGATTATTGATTGATATGACAGGGATTTTGAGTCCAAAGGAGTCAAGACTCGCTGAGACAGAGCTTTAGTTGCTTTGCTGTTGGATGCAGGACAGAAGACATTCATGTGGACGGCTTCACGAAGCGCTTGTCCAGGCTTATGATAATTCCCATGGGTTTGTGTAACCGGGGGCTTCACTTAACTCAGCACTATTAATATTTGGGCCCAGATAATTATGTATTGGGGAAGAGGGGGCTGACCTGTGTATCATACGATGTTTAACAGTATCTCGGACCTCCACCCACTACTTGGTGATAGCATGCCTTCCCACGCACGCCCGACAAGCAAAATTATCTCCAGACATTGTCAAATGCCCCTGGGAGGCAAAACCACATTCCCCCAAAACCACTGGTTTAATTCACCCTTTCCCTCCTGCTCTGCCAAGTAGAAACGCAAAGGAAAGAGAGAAAATCATGATGTTACAAAAGCTAAGCCTGCTAATTTTAAAACTTCTCATAGCATGAGTCATTCATTCATTCAGTAAACATTTATTCAGCATTGCGTACGGGCCAGCCAGCCTTTGAGGCGCTGGGGATGTAGCACTTAACAGAGATCCCTGCCCATGTGGACACTACGTTCCAGTAGGGGGAGCGGACAAGGCCTTGGATATCCTGTGTCCTACAGTTGTTTCCTGCAGCACTGGGCACCATACACCAGCCCTCCTTGATTCTCCAATAAGGTCTCCCACTCAGCACCCTGTGACCTCTCCACCTGCTTGGACCTTCCATCCCTCTCTTCTCCAAGTGTAGGAGTTCCAAAGGGATGAAGATAGTCTTGGCCTTCGGTGCCTCTCCCTTGGCAGCCTCACCCTGGGTCATGACTGATTGTTCCTTCATTGTTCATGATCCTAACACTGTTTCCAGCCTCAACTTCTCTTTCAAGCCCAGAACCCGCTGCCCACTCTTTTGCCGTGTTCACTCATTCATTCCCATCTCTGGAGGACTCACTCAGTACAGGTCAGCAACAAACAAGTCAAAGCCCACCTTCTTCCTCCTGGAGTCTATACTCTAGCCAGGGAGTCAGATACTAAACCAACCAGTACAAACACCTAAATTATTTCAGCCATACTTAGGCAAGGGGTCACAGTCAGCCTATGACAGGGACCGCCTGGACAAGCCTATAATTTATCTTTGTTTGACTTTGACCATCTACTCCCATCTCTTAGAATTCTCGTGGCCATAATGTTCTAGTACCCTGTGGTTTGGGTTTCCTTTTTACGTGCTATTTGAGAGAGCAACTTTAAATTTCAAACAGTCGATGAGGAGGGAGTTCCTTGTAAGGTGATCTTGGTGCTGCCAGTTCCCGAACAGTTATTCACAAACCTCTTTTAATTTCCTAGTCATTTCCTAGGGAGGGGTGGGGAATAATGAGGAATGACTGCAAATGGGTATGGGGGTTTTCCTTTTGGGGTGATGCAAATATTCTGGAATTAGATAAAGGTCATGGTTGTGCCACTTTGTGGATGTGCTGAAAGCCACTGGCTTGTGTACTTTAAAGGAGTGAATGGTGTGGGAAAAAAAAGTGAATGGTGTGACATGTGCACTATATCTCAATAAATAGATCTTACATATGTATTTTTTAAAGATTATTTATTTGAGACAGAGAGAGAGAGAGAGAGCACATGAGTGGGGTGGGGAGGGGCAGAGGGAGAAGCAGACCCCCCACTGAGCAGGGAGCCGGATGCGGGGCTCGATTCCAGGACCCTGGGATCATGACCTGAGCTGAAGGCAGATGCTTAACCAACTGAGCCACCCAGGCGCCCCTTATATGTGTATTTTTAATTGTATCACACCAGAGCTGTCTGGGTAGGCAAATTATGAGCAGGGGTTTTGCCCTTACCACATGGAAGTACCACTTTGAGCTGGTGAATGGAAATGTCCTTACCCTCTGCCAGGGAGAGTTTGGAATTAGGCAGGTTTATAAAAGAGGAAGAACTTCAGTAAAGCCTAAAGAAACGCACCTCCCCTTCTCCCTTCGCTGAAACAGCTTTTCATAATAGCCAAGCAAGATTACAGGTGAATTCAGCTACCAAAACCTCCCTCGTTTCTCCGGCCCCAGTCTGCCACTGCAAACAACCCCGCTCACTGGCTCAACAGATTACAGCATGCAGGGAAGAGAAGATTCACTATAGAGGAAGCAGAACTGCAACAAGGAAAGGCTTTTCTTCATGCTTATAGAATCCAACTGTCTAGGTTCAAGGTTCAAGCCTCAACTCTACATCTGCTGGGCTCTGTGCCCCGGGCTAGTCACTGGGTTGAGTCTGGGATTTTGCCTTCGCCCTACTCACGAGCGGATAAGCTATCCTATTACTCTTTCATTAATGCGGGCAGAAGACACAAGACCCCTGGATCAGAGACAAGTAACATTATTACTCACAACCCAGCTAGCAGTTTACTTTGCATCAATCCCCCTTGCCCTTGGTGGTAACACAATACAGACCCACACAGAGGCTACACAGGCTGTAGTTGGGAGGCAGACAAGGACATAGACCCTGGGAAGCTACTGCTTCTGTAGGAAATAGTAAGCAAGGCTGCTGTATGTCCCCTAGGGAGACATGACCTCGTCCCTCAAGGTCACTCACTGAAAATACAACCCTGAGAAATGGCCCTAGTAAAGAGTGGCTGTGACCTTACCCTCTTGGCATACTCAGCAAGAAGACTCAGGGATGCTTAAAGCCCATGGTGAACTGCTTCACTGCTTCACCAATTAATCTGTGCCTCAGTTTCCGCAGCTAGGGGCAATAGCATTACCTTCCTCGTGGTATTGTGGTAAGGACTCCAAGACATAATGCCCGGGGCACCTGGGTCTGTCAGTCAGTTAAGCATCTGCCTTGGCTCAGGTCTTGATCGCGCGGTCCTGGGATTGACCCCACGTCAGGCTCCCTGCTCAGCAGGGAGTCTGCCTCTCCCTCTCCCTCTGCCCCTCCCCACCCACTCATTTGTGCTCTCTCTCTCAAATAAATAAATAAAATATTTTAAAAAAAAGACATAATGCCCTTAAAGTGCTTAGCATGGAGGTCTGGCCATGGAAGGGCTCCATAAATTTTAATCACCATTATTAGGGGAAGAGGGAGGTGAAAACATGTTATAGACATCAGAAAGCTTGCATTTAAGAGAACTTCAAGGGCCATGCCAAAGAGAAGCCTTCCCCACCACTTCCTCCCTCCCCCAACCATCCATGGTACCTTAAGCTCATCATCACACTGTCTCTCCCCAAGAGAAAAGGAACAAAGACCATCTTGATCAATATCGTGTTCTCAGGGTCAACACAGTGCCTGGCACAAAGTGGGCACTTAGGAATGAATGAACAAAAAGGGAAGGCATTAGGTCTCTGAGCAGGCAGGAGGTTCTGGGATGAAGGTCCATCGTGGGGGCGCTGAACTTGATAGGGCTGCATACCCTCCAGTGAGAAAAGAGCAGAAGGTGGACCCAGACCACTGTGGTCACTCAGCCGGGAGAAGGGGGCTGACCTCAGATGGCCTTGGGAGTGAAGGGAACCTGACTCACTAGGTTGCCAGGCAACCATCCAGCTGAGAATATTAATTTACAATTGAATCAACTGGCCACTTTCAGGAACTTTCCTATTTTGCAGGGATGGGGAGGCAGGAGCTGAGGAAGGGGTGGTGGCTGGGGACTAGCGTGGCACCAGGTTTTGAAGCAGGACAGGGGCAGCGATCTAAGTACATGCCCCATAAATGAAGTAAAAAAAAAAACGTAGGGCCAGACTGGGGAGGGAGGAAAGCGAGACCAGGAAGGGTAGGTGGGTTGTGAGAACCAAGGCAGGTGGAGGAACCAGCAGTCACAGCAAAGGCAGATTCAGCAGGAGATGGGCTTCTGGAGGGAGGGTGGGACAGCGGTTGTGGCCCAGGAGTAGTAGCAGCACACACAGTCCCGAGAGGACCGGCCAGGCGCACAGCTCCACTCTCTCAGCTGTCAGGCATGGGCAAGCAGCTTCACCTGGCCAACCCTTGACTCTAAAATGCCCCTGAGTAAAGACTCCTCTCACATTGGTGCTTTTAGGATTCTTTTCCCATCTTATTTTTTTTTTTAAGATTTTATTTATTTATTTATCTGAGAGAGTGAGAATGAGAAGGAGAGAGAGAGCATGAGAGGGGGGAGGGGCAGAGGGAGAAGCAGGCTCCCCGCTGAGCAGGGAGCCCGATGCGGGACTCGATCCCGGGACTCCAGGATCATGACCTGAGCCGAAGGCAGTCGCTTAACTGACTGAGCCACCCAGGCGCCCCTCTTTTCCCATCTTAAAACCACTGACAGAGCTAAACAAAATACTTCCTAATATTTTATTGTAAAAATGTTCAAATACACAGAAAAGTTGAATTTTAAAGTGAAGACTCATTTGCCCACCACCTAGATTATATAATTTTATTATTGTCTATCTCCTATCTATCCATCTTATTTTTATGCATTTTAAAATAAATACAATGGGGGCGCCTGGGTGGCTCAGTTGGTTAAGCGACTGCCTTCGGCTCAGGTCAAGATCCTGGAGTCCCAAGATCGAGTCTCGCATTGGGCTCCCTGCTCAGCAGGGAGTCTGCTTCTCCCTCTGACCTTCCTCCCTCTCATGCTATCATTCTCTCTCTCAATAAATAAACAAAAATCTTAAAAATAATAATAATAAAAAATACAATGCCCTTTGCCCTAAATACTTTATTAACTAGAGTTCAACTTCATTATGGTTCTTTTTTTTTTAAATAAAATGTGTGTACAATGGAATGCACAATCCTAAGTGCCATCAATGGTTTTGTTTTTTTTTTTAAGATTTTATTTATTTATTTGACCGAGAGAGATAGTGAGAGAGGGAACACAAGCAGGGGGAGTGGGAGAGGGAGAAGCAGGCTTCCCGCTGAGCAGGGAGCCCGATGCGGGGCTCAATCCCAGGACCCTGGGATCACGACCTGAGCCCAAGGCAGATGCTTAACGACTGAGCCACCCAGGTGCCCCCCATCAATGGGTTTTGACAAACGTGTGCATTCAACGAGTTTTGACAGTCTGCAAACAGGGTTCTGGGCTTGATTTTGATTGTTAAGTGAGATAATAGGCCCTGTCAGCACTCATGCAACCGAGGAAGGTGTTGCTGTTAAGATATGGGAGGCAAAACAATCCCCGGCGGGGGGAAGCCAGGCTGTGAGCCAAGGCTGTGGGAAGCAGAAGGTAGGTAGACCTGAGAGGCTAGGGTGAGGCCTGCATGGAGGAGGCAGCGTTAACCTGTGAGAGAAGACTCCAGGGACTATTACAGGAAAGAGTGGAGAAGAAAATAATCGAGGAAAGTGGGGTAGAATAGTCTGGAAGTCAGCAGGATGCAGCAGTACGGATGAGGGGCAGGTAAGGCTGTGGGGCTGAAAATACTAATGAGAATAGCAGACCCTTATGGAGAACTTACCATGCGGCAGAGACCAAGTGATTGCTACAGGTGTCTCATTTATCCCTCACCGCGGCCCTCCGGGTAAGTACGGGGCACATCCTCCGTCTGTGACTTGCCTAGGAAGTGTCAAAGCTGGGATTCAGCCCAGGGCAGCAAAGCCTCCTTGTCCTGGCCTCCCAAGTACACAAAAGCCAGGCCCACACACAGACTTCCAGCCACCCCCTGGGTCTCACCCCTGCTCCTGATTTGAGAGGACTTCTGATTAGTGCCCTGGGCGTGCGGGTGAGTTTAGAGCTCCACACGAGATCCTGACATGAGGTGTGGATCCAGAGCCACTGCTCCTATGGCACAGGTGGGCATCAGAGGAGAAGGGGAGAGGAGGCGGAGGCTGGAACGGGGTGGGGGTGCCCTCTGCTCTCCCTCCTGGGCAGCTGGGCGGGTCACCAGGCCCCTGAGCTCATCCCAGGGCACCCTCTCTGGCTCAGCCGGAGAGCAGCCCGCCGGCCGTCCCCATGTTCCTGCTACCTGATCACCCTGAGAGAGCAGCTAAAGCTGGAAGTCGCGGACCCACTTCCTCCTCCGCAGCCCCCCACCCCAGGAGGGGCCACGGACGCCCATGCTGACATGAACGCCTCCCAGGTGTCCCTGTTTGGTCCCAGCACCTTCACCCCCCACAACAGGCCGTGTTGCCTGGGTCAGAGACGCATCCCCAGCCTCCCCCTTGTCCGCCATCAATAACCAATGAGGAGGCCCAGGCGGCCTCTGCCAGCGGTTTGCGGCTCCCTGGGACACCGCCTGCTGGGGCCAGCCCTGGCCAGTGGGAGTGTGGCCAGGCGTGCAGAGCTGCCCCCGGGGAGTCTCCCTCCCCAGGGAATGCGCTCCCCACTCTTGTTATTATGTCTAGTGTTTGTGCCTCCCTCCCCTGGAATCCAAATGCCAGCAAGCCATGAAAGGGCCAATCATATTCACCTCTTATCCCCGGGGCATCATCCTACCCCCGGCTTACAGCAGGTGCTCACTAACTGGAAGGAAAATGGAATGGATGAATGGCTGATACTTGGTAACCAACATTCTCCTTACCTGTATTTGAAATACCACATGCAGGGGTGCCTGGGTGGCTCAGTTGTTGAGCGTCTGCCTTCAGCTCAGGTCATGATCTCAGGGTCCTGGGATCGAGCCCCGCAACGGGCTCCCTGCTCCACGAGGAACCTGCTTCTCCCTCTCCCACTCCCCCTGCTTGTGTACCCTCTTGCTGTATATCTCTCTGTCAAATAAATAAATAAAATCTTTAAAAAAAAAAAAAAAGAAAGAAAAATCACATGCAAATTCACGCAGAGCCAGTTCTTACGGACAGAAACCCTCATGAGGCCAGAACCCCTTGTATCTGTGCTCTGTTCCAGCCGTAATAAATTACCACAAACACTACAAGCTCAAGACAACACCAATTCATTCTCTGACAGTTCTGTAGGTCAGGAGTCCCAGGTACAGCGTGGGTCCCTGGGCCAGAATGAAGGCATCACCAGGGCTGTGCTCCTTTCTAAAGGCTCTGGGGATGAACCCACTTCCAAGCTCATCCAGATTGTTGGCTGAATTCAGTTTTTTGCAGTCCAGGGCCTCAGCTGGGGGCCTCTCTCAGCTCCTGAAGGCCACTTGCACTCAGCCTGCTGCCCTCCGTCTCCCATCTTCAAACCAGCAACGGCAGGTGGAATCCTCCTCATTCTTCAAATCTCTGATTCATCCTTCAGCCATATCACTTCCGCCTTTAGCCAAAGGACGTTCTAGCCAAAGAACTTTTTGTTTTTTTGTTTCTTTGTTAGAGAGAGAGAAAGCACACAGCAGGGGGAGAGGCAGAGGGAGAAGCAGGCTCCCTGCTGAGCAAGGAGCCCAACTTGGGACTCGATCCCAAGACCCTGGGATCATGACCTCACACTCAGGCGTCCTGCCAAAGAATGTTTTAAGGGCTCATCTGATAAGCTCCCTACTTTAAAGTCTATAATTACATCTGCAGAGTCCCTTTTGCCATGTAACCACATATATTCACAGGTCCCAAGAATTGGGGTATGGACATCTTTGGGGCACATCATTCTGCCCACCACACCTCTCCTGGGAGGAAAAAGATCCCAGAACAAGGATTTCAGGTCCAGGACTCCTTGGTCCTGTAAACTCAGAACAGGGATTGCTCACCTGTGTGAGCCTCAGGTTCTTCATCTGTGGATTAGGGACACACTAGTACTTATGTCCAAGGACCATGGTGAAGAGCAACTACATTTATTCATGCAAAGAGCCTGGCACAAAGCGTTGTCACTATTGTGAGAACAAGGGCAGGGTCCACAGAGAGAGGGAGGGGGCTGGCCCCAGGGTCTGGGACCTGGTCTTCAGTTTGGTAGACTCAGAAACTGAATTTTCTGGTCACCCAGCGAGTCAAAGTGTTGGAGCCAGGAGTCTCTCCTGGCCTCACCAGTTCCCAAATCCTCTGTATACCAGTCGGTGCTGGCCTCTGAGAGGTCCAGCCTCCATAGGCTCCATCTCTGCCACCTCTTTCAGTGGCAACCCAGGACAAGTGTCCCTCTGAGTCATGGCCAGCCAGAGGGAAAAGCTTAGATTCACGGATGATGCTTTTTAGGGAATTACCCTCCTAAGTCTTGGGAAAGGAGAAGCTCTGATGTGTGCCAAGTGTGTGCGCAGACCTTGTTACATTTCCCCTTCACAGCAGCCCAGTGAGGTAGGAATGAATGGTTCCCATTTCACAGCTGAGGCTAACTGAGGCCCAAAGAGGATAAGGGAGAAGGTGCAAATAAATTAGGGACTTGCAATGTTCTGGGCACAGTGCATGGTGCTTTATGTACATCACCTTCAAAAGACTTCCCCCCAGTCTAGTTATTTTCCTCACTTCTTGAAGAAGAAAATAGCTCAGAGAGGAGGAGAGATCTGCTCAAATTTCAACATCAGCAAGGCCCGGAAACCCTTCCCTTTCCCATCAGACAGGGGTCCCCTCATCGCCTGTTGAGTGGGTACCCGCTTCTGTTTGCTGCTATCACCAGCCCTGGTGTGACCAGCCTGCGAAGAACAGCCAAGGTGGCCAGGGGAGGGTGGTTCATAACCCCCTCCACAGCAGAAATCTTGGGTTCTGGTGCAACTAAGGCTCTGCAGAAAGCTTATCATTTCCTGTCACCATGGTAACACGAACATCTCTATTCCTCTAGCACATAAATGGAGCTGCTCCCCACACCACCGTCTCCCAAGCCCCCTCAAAGATTATGGATTCGATTCATTATCACCAATGCCTGCACTGGTTTTGTCATTTTCACTTAATTCCATTTGCTGAGTCACTGAGCCCTGCCCTGGATTAGAGTGGTTATTCACCAGAACATTCGGCTGCTGGTTGCCATGGACACTCACAGCCTGCTACATCACCTGTTAATTCTCAGCACGGCTGGCTGTGAGCGTGGGTACCACTGCCCTTTATCCAGGACCCAAGGGGTATCAAAACTCCCCCAGACAAGGAGGGGGCCTGATGATGTGTGCACAAGAGCAAAATCTCTAATGCCAACCGTGGAAAAATCAAAAGCAGCCTAGAGCTGTCCAAACCAGCTCGAGGTGGCAATTTATCAAATCAGTCAACAAGCGCACTATTTGGTTTTCTGGCACATCTTGGGCAAGCCCTTTAGTCTCTTTGCTTACCACTTTAAGTTGTATTTTTATATTGGAAAGTGGTGAATGCGTCATGCGGATCGCTATCTCCCCTGGAAAACAAAAGGAGGGAGCCTCCAAGTGCAGGGAGCCCTGGGTGGGGGGTTTGCAAGAGGCAGGGGGTAAAGGCAGACCCGAGGTAGAGGGGAGCTGCAAGCAGAACCCAGCCAGCACAGAGGGCACAAAGAGTGGGGGGGGGACACTCAGGGTTTTCCAGGCAAGGGAGGTGAAGAGGCAACCAGGCAGAGAGAGTGGGGCCATCAGCCCATGGCCCATTGCCCCCGATAACTACCTCACGTCCTGTTTGCAGAGCCGAGCAGAGGGGACAGGGGATCGATACAACTCTCCACATCCACACACTCCCTGCTCTTCAAACACCAATGTATGATGAAACATGCTTCCTCTGAATCCAGGGTCATTCAGTGCACCCGCTTCCCCTGCCCCCCAATGGGATGTAGTCGGAGGGCTGATGCACACCAGGACTCTGACCCCAAGGACTGGGTGGGGGGCACTGTTCTGACCCCAGGGAGCCTGTCTCCTGCCTGCCCTCATACCCAGCTGAAGACCTGCCCCGACCCCACACCTGCCCCTCACTGCCATGAAGGTCAATGCCCCTCCCCCCAACGTGGATGACTGACTGAATGAGTGACAGGGCAGGGCACAGGTGATGTACCTGGGCCCACCCCCTTTTGTCTTGCTGGCCGCATGGGCATTTGGGAGGGGCCTTGAGGGCTTTATAAGGCAGGGCAGGAGCACCAAGCAGTGCAGGGACCGGAAAGGCACCAGGCCGGCTACAGCACTGCCTACGTCCCGGCTCGGCAGGTGAGACCACCCAGGAGGGGAGTGGAGAGGCGGGGAAGAGGGTTGATGGGACGACTCCCTGCATCAAGGTACCAGGCTCACGCCTCGGTGTCTCCAGGGCTGCCACCCTTCTCTTAGCTCAGGGCCAGACTAGGTCTCAGCCTAGAACTCACCCTGGCATTCCCAAACCTTGAGCTGACTTGCCGCTTCAACCCCCTTACTCCATGTTCACCCCAGTTCTGCGAGGTGAGAAGGACAAAGGAAGGGTTGGAACTGGAATCCAAGGCTTCTGGATCCCATCTCAAGCTTTTTCCTAGACCAGCACTGTCTAAAAGAACTTTCCATGATGATGGGGTCGGTATCTGCACCGTCCAATATGGTAGCCACCAGCCACAGGTGCACTGGAAAGGTGACTAGCCTGGGGGAGGAATTTTTAATTTTAATTAATTTAAATGTAAAGAGCCACATGTGGCTAGTAGCTACCACAGTGGACAATGCACATGGCTCGTATGGGCCACCATAGCTCCTGATCACTGATTTTTCAACCTTGTTTCTTTAGCACCAAGAACCCTTTCTCTTCCAAAGGAAATCTAACAGAGAACCCCACTATGAAAAACAGATAAAGGTAGTATTTTATTGGGGCGCCTGAGTAGCTCAGTCGTTAAGCGTCTGCCCTCGGCTCAGGTCATGGTCCCAGGGTCCTGGGATGGAGCCCCGCATCGGGCTCCCTGCTCGGCGGGAGGCCTGCTTCTCCCTCTCCCACTCCCCCTGCTTGTGTTCCCTCTCTCGCTGTCTCTATCAAATAAATAAATCTTTTTAAAAAAAAGGTAGTATTGGGCGCCTGGGTGGCTCAGTTGGTTGGGCGGCTGCCTTCGGCTCAGGTCATGATCCTGGAGTCCCGGGATCGAGTCCCGCATCGAGCTCCCTGCTCGGCGGGGAGTCTGCTTCTCCCTCTGACCCTCTTCCCTCTCGTGCTCTCTATCTCTCTTTCTCTCTCTCCCTCTCAAATAAATAAATAAAATATTTAAAAATAATGATAAAAAATTTTAATTTAATTTAAAAAAGGTAGTATTTTATTAATATGAATGTGTTCCTGAAAGGTAAAGCCAATCAGAATAATGAGGCTGAAAGAACACAAATGCTGAGAATAGAATTTTAGATTTGAATTTTAGATTCATTTGAGTATCCAGTTTATTTCTGTATTGTGGCTTCCCCAAACTCAGGTCATCCTGACACACAGGTGCAAACGGTAACAGCTTAATTTTTAACTGCTTAACTACAATCACAGGATATTCCTTGGTTAAGCAAAAAAAAAAAAAAAAAAAAAAAAGGGAGAAGTTTCCGTCCACGGGCCACGCAGAAATGGTGGGACCCGACCACACGGTGAATACGCTGGTGGTCTCCACAGAGATACAGGGCCGTCTGTAACGTGCCCTTTGGTATGACTATTTAAAAGCTCACTTTAAATTACAACGAGTTAAACATCTACAGAGCAGCTCACATAGCCTCAAATTCTGCAGAAGTTTGGAAACCATCGCTCTAGGTTGTAAATTCCTCCTCCGAGAGAAGCAACTGCTGTAACTAAGGTAGGTGAGGAGGAAAGGGGGCCAAGGCCCAGGAGCCGGGGGAGTTGGCAGGAACTGGAGAAGCGAGCTGAGGAACAGTCCGCAACCCCACACAGCGTTGCACCTGCCAGCAGCGAGGGACCCAGAGTCCATCTGGTCCAGGCCCCTGCCTTTGGGTGTCTGGATGGCCCCATCTTTCAGCTCTGCCCCTGTTTCCTTTGCAGACAAGATGCAGCGACTGTGTGTGTACATGCTGATCTTGGCGCTGGCTCTGGCCACCTCCTCTGAAGCTTCTTGGAGGCCCCGCTCCCAGATGCAGGAGGCACCCTCGGGTCCAGGGGCAAACAGGGGCCTGCAGCCACACTGGCTGGACCGGCTGGGTACGGCCTCTCACCAGCGAAGGCAGCTAGGGCTCCAGGGTCCCCCACAGCTGGTGGCAGGTAGGAGCTGTGACAGCTGTCCCTGCTTGTCTTGCCCAGCCAAGGTTGACCCTGGCCTTGGTTTCCAGCGGCTAGATGTCCTTCCCATATCCTCACATCCTCTCCCCGCTCTGACCCTCAGACCTGTCCAAGAAGCAGGGACCGTGGGTGGAGGAAGAAGAAGCAGCTTACGGATGGATGGACTTCGGCCGCCGCAGTGCTGAGGAAGGGGACCAGCGTCCCTAGAACGGAGCTTCAGAGCCCAGCCATCTCACAGCCCAGCCCAGCCCAGCCCCATGAAAAACCACTCAAAATAAACTAGCTTCCAATGGATCACATTGTGTCAAGTGTGGAGCAGGAGAGGGGAGTTGGTGGGGGCAGGGTAGAGGCAGCGGGGAGAACTGAGCACTCTCCTGGGGGCAGGGACCATGACTCATTCTTCTGGGTGCCCCCAGAGCCTGACACTGACCCCGAATCTACTCGTGCAGATGGAAAATGGTGGTGGGGTCGCAAGCAGAGTCAGCTTCCTAAAAGATAAATCAAACTGTGCCACTCCAGGTTTTAGCCCTCCAACACTTCCTGTCACACTTGGAATAAGACCTAAACTCCTTGCCAAAGCCCTAAGCCAGCCCTGCTGTCCTCGTGGCAGGTGCCGTGTTCCTTCCTCCTCTCTCCCTTTTCCCTTAAACAAATGCGCTGGGCTCGGTCCTGCTCAGAACATTTGTCCTCGCCATTCCCTGTGCCCCGAGAGCTTTTCCCAGGCACAAATATGGCTGGCTCCCCTTTTTCTCCCTGGGGTCCTGGCTGAAATGCCTCTTCCTGAGAGACCCACCTGCTCTTCTCCTCCCGCTTCATACACAGCGCCCAGTACTCCCTGACGGCCCCGGGGTCTCTGACGTTGCTCTCTAGAGCACGTTTCACACCCTGTCATTGTCTCATTACCTACTTTATTGTCTGCCTCCCCAGTTAGAAGGGCAACTCCGTAAGAGTGGGGACCACATGTCCCTCTTCCCTGCTGTATCCCTGGTTCCAAGAACAGGAGGTATCCAATAAATATTCGTCAGATGGCCGGGTGAGTGGCCAGCACGGGCACTGTTGATGTTTCACCCATATTCCCTCAGAGTTCTCTGCCTGTCAGCAGCATCCTTCCACAAGCACATGCCACTGTTCCCCCGAGGGCCTTCCGAGTGCAAGGCAGGCTTCAGATGCTGCAGAGTTAGCACCTCCAGAAGCAGCTGTGAGTCAGTGAAGGATGAGAGCAGGAGAATCAATACCCCAGCTCCCTCACCCCTCGGGCGGGGTGACTCGGACATGTATTCAGCTCTGTCTCCCAGAATTCCTCCGCAGGACTGAGCCCCGCTTAGCCACAGCAGGTAGCTGCTCGAGGACATCCTTTGTTGACTGCCCTCCCTTCCCTGTCTCACTTCTCAAGATCTACCCCTGCCTCCCTTCAGGGTTTCCACACTAAAAACTAGGGTCAAGTCTTAGGATGTGCAGAAGCACTGTCCCAAACATGGGGGGAAAGGGATTATTCACCCGAAATAATAAATACTGCAGGACCTGAATAAGCCGGATAACATGTTGCAGCAGGAATCGGGAGAGCACACAGGAGGGGATTTTCGAGGCTGGCAGACCAAGGAGACGGGCTGGAGACTGCATAGGGACAGTTTGTTGATACGGGAGAGGGAAACAGTCTCCCATTACTCAGGCTTTCAGCTCCTGGCAAGGACACGCAGAGCCAGGCCTAATGCCTCGCTGGGGGGGCACTCCCTGAAAGTCTGTAGCAAGTGAAGTGCCCGAACTGCCCCAGCAGAGGACCGGGGAAGGAGTCAAAAGGCGGGTAGGCATGTTAGAATGAGTTGTCGAGTAAGACAAGAGCATCCACCACATGATTACAGCCCTGCCAGGGTCCAGAGAACAGTCCTTTCCCGGAGGAGATAAGGAACCTGTTAGGACAAGTAAGCATTGTTGAGCTCAGCGGAGGCTGTCCTCTGTGGGCCGGGGTTGATGTAGGCGATGCTCCTATGGCCGCAGGCTACTTACGGTCCGTGGGGATGAGAGGATTGCAGGACAGAGGGGAGTGGCAGCACTTAACCCTCGGAGGCAAGGTGGACATAATTACCAGGGGACCTTAACCCACAGGGTTTGCAGCGGTGGCTCAGACCATGGTACCCCTAAATTTGAGAGATCTGGGGCGCCTGGGTGGCTCAGTCGTTAAGCGTCTGCCTTCAGCTCAGGTCATGATCCCAGGGTCCTGGGATCAAGCCCTGCATCGGGCTCCCTGCTCCGCGGGGAGCCTGCTTCTCCCTCTCCCACTCCCCCGCTTGTGTTCCCTCTCTCGCTGTCTCTATGTCAAAATAAATAAATAAAATCTTTAAAAAAAAAAAACAAAACAAAACTTGAGATCTATGGGTGGCCAGGAAGGGCATTGTTTGCCTTATACAAAGAGAACGGATCAACAGCAGATGAGCCCAAGGCTGATGTCAGCTGCCAAAATGGAAAATCATGATCCACTGCCTGGTTTACAAATCTGCATCAATTCTCAGAAGTTGCCACTTATCAGTGTAATTGTACACTGGGGAAGGAGGCACACCCAGATATTTCAAAAGCCGTTGTGTACAGGGCCTGAGCTGCCACACCAGAGAACCCCAAATGCCATCACGCCTCCACCCACGTTAAAGAGAGAGTGCATTGCGGCGCCTCATCTGGCTGGCTCGGTCGGTCAGTACAGCATGCAACTCTTGATCTCAGAGTCGAGAGTTCAAGCCCCATGTTGGGTTCCATGCTGGGCATGTAGGCTACATACATACATACATAAAGTGTAACCATTTAAAAATATCCATTCCCGCATGTGCTGTCCATGGTCCACTAGAAGCATCAATATTCTTGGGGGCGCCTGGGTGGCTCAGTTGGTTAAGCATCTGACTCTTGGTTTCAGCTGTCATCGGGCTCTGTGCTCAGCAAGGGGTCTGCTTCTCTCTCTCTCTCCCTCTGCCCCTCTCCCTGCTCACACACTCTCTCTCTAAAATAAATAAATCTTTAAAAAAAAAATTCTCTGCCAGGGGGCTTTTCCTTACCCACACATGGAGCACAGAGTGTGATGTTAATGCCCAAGGCTGCCAGTGCCAAATGTCAGCTGGGCGGTGCATGCCCAGCTTCCTCATCCCTTGGGGGAGATAACTGAGTTGGCTCCATCTCAGTGGGTCCCAAACTTTACCACGCATGTGCATTCCCTGGGGTCCTTGTGACCATGCAGATTCTGACTCTATAAGTCTGGGGTGGGACCTGAGAATCTGCATTTCTGACAAGCTCCCAGGAGATGCCGATGACGCTGGTCCACAGACCACACCCATGTAGCAAAGGGCTATACTTCTTCCCAGAGTTCCCCAGTAGGATTAAGCCCCAGTGACTAGCACACCCCTTAACTTCCTTCCTTCTCAATTCCCCACTCCCCGCAGGAATGCTTCCTGGATCAGCTTCCAAACAAACCACTTGTTTTCAAATGCTGTTGCAGGTCTGACTCCAGGTCTGAGGGCCCTCTACCTAAGACAGTGGGTGACTCTTGCCCGTGCCTTACCCCTCGCAGCCAGGGCACTGGGCCAGAATCCCTGGAGCAGAAAAATAGGGAAGGGAGTCTCTCTGAGCACAGGCTCGGGAGGCCTGAGGGCTTGGGTTCACATCCCAGGTCCGCAGCTGGCTCTTAGACCCTTGCAAGGGTCACTTAACCTGCCTGGGCCTGTTTCCTCCTCCGACAACCGTTTATCAGATCACCCACCACTCCACAGGGGTTGTTGATGTGACCAGGTCATGTATTTAACAAAAGCCCGTGGCACATGATTCAGTATTGGAGCCCACCGTCCGTCTCTCCACAGCTTTGCCCCAGCACAGCTGCATGCACGCGCGCACACTCCCAGAGAAAGATGCCGGAGCGTGGGCCAGGTAGCGCACAGGTCCTTTATTTCCTGCATTGGCAGGTGTACGGGCTGACAAGCAACAGAAGAACAGAAGAGCGGTTAGCACAAGAGGGAGCGGGGCCAGACCAATGGGGGTCCTAAGCCCCAGACTCCAGCTGTTTAGGAGTAAAGAGTGGGAAAGGGCAGAACATCTGGAATGAAGAAACGAGGAGCACTGAGGGGAGGACAGCAGGGAGGGAGTGACTTGGGTGGGGAGCCTGGACACTCAAGGGCCACAGGCAGGGAGGCGGGGAGGAGGCCCCCAGGGGACAGAGGGACCCCTCACCCACACGTAGAGACACTCTTGGTTACCAACAATAGCGAGGGACTGAGAAGGAAGGGCCAAGAATGGAGGAAGAGGGCCAGGTCCCTGAAAGTCAGCAAGAACTCAGGGGCCACCTTTAACTTGGGGGTCAAGGGCATGTTGTCAGGAGGGTCATCAGAACACCTTCCCGCACCAGGGCCCGAGCCCCACCCCCAGCCCAGCTCAGAGCCAGGTCAGGCAGCTGCCAGGCCTCCTCCCGGGGCTTCCACCAGCCCCTGGGCTAGCACGTGACTCCAGCCCCAGCCGCCACAGATTTTGCACCAGCTGCAGAGAGAGGGCCGGGGTCCCCTAGCTCAGAAAAGTCCTCAAGCCCCAGCCCAGGTTCATCAGGACAGAAGGTGCACTGGTGACAGACAGGAGGGTCCCGTTTGGGAGGATAGGAAGGAGGTTTCTGGGGCAGGTGGGACTTGACCAGGCAGCTGAAGGAGGGGCCTCAGGCTGTCTGTGGGGCCTCTGCAGGCTGCTGGGACACAGCAAAGCCTGGAAGAGAAGGGGAGTGGAGGTGAATTGGGGGCCTGCACAGTGGGCAGGGGCTGAGGTCTTGTCAGCTATTGAGAAAGAGAGCCACGACTGATCATTGTGCAGGCTGCCCACCGGCCCGCCATAGAGGTCACTGTTCAGTATACAGACTGCACAACCTTCCATGGCGACCCTGATGAGGCTGCCCAGCAGTGACCAAAGCGCCATCAGAGTGGGGGCAGGCCACCTATGATGGTGAGGCTAGCAGCAGGCTCTAAATTTCACAGCTGACTGAGCAGGCTAGGCAGGCACCAGGACCGGGTCTGAGGGGAGGGATAGGCCAGGAAAGTCATTATGGCATAGCAGTGAACAGAACAGGCTCAGATCCACTCCAGCTGTGTGACCTCCAGTGAGTTACTTTAGCTCTGTTCTCACCTGACAAAGGGGGACAATAACTCCTACCTACAGGGTGTGACAACTAAAGGAAACAATGCATCTCTGTGAGCTCCCTGAAGGCAGCCGGCACTCAGCAGGTGTAGCTCCCCAAACCTTGGGGTTTCTAGCTGGGGAGAGGAGACCCTGACCCACCCTCCACCACCCTGGAGGAGACCCTAGCCCATCTTCAGACTCACCCAGGGGACCGGTCCGACCACCCTTGCTGGCAGAGGCCTTTGTCCCAATGGCCTGGGTGGCACCAGAAGACCCCTGTCTTCCTCCCAGGCCCTGGGAGGGTGGTTGACCCTGTCCTCCTCCAGTCTCTGAAAGTCCTGGGTCAGCACCCCAGGGTGCTGCTCTGCACCCCGTCCCCCACATTGTCTTGGCCTGCTGCTGCCACTGCTGCAGGGTTGGGGAGCCTTGGGGCTGGGGGTGGCAGAGACAGGAAGCTGAGGTGGAATGGAGGGCAGCAGCCCCGGTCTTGACGCCCAGCCCAGCTCCCCAGGAGAAAAGGGGGTAGAGCTCTGGAATCTTATGCCAATTCCACATAAATGAGCCCTGGGGCCACAGATCCCCAGTGC
Source organism: Callorhinus ursinus (assembly GCF_003265705.2). Classification (NCBI taxonomy): domain Eukaryota; kingdom Metazoa; phylum Chordata; class Mammalia; order Carnivora; family Otariidae; genus Callorhinus; species Callorhinus ursinus. The sequence goes on from NW_027397170.1 coordinate 408,119, forward strand.
CTATGCAAATGATATGAAAAGTCCATGCAAATCAGCAAGCTGCGTGGGGCCAGGCCAGGGTAAGTGAGCACCTGGGGGGCTCACCTACCCTCCCCTTTCATCGGCTTGATGATCTGCAGCTCGTCCAGCTGGCCAGAGGGAGGCCCCTGCGGGAGCACTCACCTTCCTGGAGCATCTTCTGCCTCAGCGGCCACCCGTACCCCGAATCCTGCCAGTTAGCCAGCTGCCGGAGGACACACCTCATGCTTAGGTGAGAGGGGCCCAAGCCGCTGGCTGCCAGGGTTGAGGTCACTGCGTTCGTCTGCGTCGCCTCATCCAGCTCCGGCTCTACGGCCTCCCAGGCCTCAGCGTCCTCCGACACCAGCTCCGCCTCTTCTGTCAACCCCTCCTCAGCTGACACCCCCTCTTCTGCGGCCCCCAGCTCCTCCGAAGGCACAAAATCCTCTGCTGTCATTAACCCCCTCTCAGCCTCGAACCCCCATTCCTGCTCTCATGCCGCACCGCAGCACAGCTTGTACCTGGCCAGGGAGACAGGAACGTCTTTCTGCCACGTTCTTCCACTCCTCCGGGACATCTCCAGCCACCAGGGCTGAGGAGCTCCCCTGCTCTCTGCTCCAGTCTACCCACAAGGCCCGACGGCTACTCCCCACTTCTGTCCCAGCCAGGGGAAAGGGGAGCTGCGTACCAGCCTCCAGGCTTCAGACACCCAGCCCAGGCACCAGGTAAGGAGGGAGAATGGTCACCCCCACTGCACAAGCCCCGCCTTCCCCTGGTACAGCCCACCACCACCCTGTGCACAACCCAGAGCAGCAAGGATAATATTCTTCTCCATGATCTAACCTTCACGGCCCAGCCCACAGCTAGTTGCCCCATAGGAACAAATCCATTTTAGTAAGGCTCAGACTGGTCAAGCAATTTGCCCAAAGACACACAGCCAATTAAAGGGATCAAGCAGGGACTCAAGTCCCAGACGTTCCCAGCTCCTGGGCCAGTGCTCATTCTCCTCTCAGTCTCTGGTGAGGTGAAGGGAAGCCTTCAGTCCCCACTGGGAACAGCCTAAGTCAGATGGCCAACTATGGGGCAAGATCAGAAGGAAAAGGGGGCAGCCCCTTCCCAGAACACCTCAGCCCAGCCAGCTCAGAGAGTGGGGCGTTCTCCAGGGTGGCAGGGTCATAGATGGTTGTCTGGTTGCTAAAAGTGAGGGCGGTGATGGGGGAGCCCCTGGCCAGCTTACCCCAGGTGTGACATCTCCTCTGCAGCCGTTCCGTGATTCCTTCAACAGAGAAAAGGGCCATCACTGTCCCAAGGCAACATTAGCTGAAACTGCAAAGTTCCTGGGGCCCCAGCAGGGAAAAAATCCCAGGGAAAAATGAGGGGCCCACACACGTGGACAGAAAAAAGGGTGGTGAGGGGGAGGGGACAGGGCAGCTAACAAGGGGGCGTCATGAGTGAAGGAAGAAGTCAGAAGCAAACCCCCTCCACGCTCTGGGCAGGTGAGCGCGCGTCAGGCGAGGGCCTAGGGGCCCCAGCAGCACACCTTTCGATAAAAAACACAGGGTCTGAGATAATCCTCCTTATAGACATTCTGAGCTCCTCGGCCAGGGTCTCCTGGAAACCAGGAAGGGCCTCCTGTGGTGGAGAGGAGGATATTAGCAGGGCATCCCCACAGAACTCCAACCCCTACCTCCAGGGACAGAAAGGGACGGGGGATGGAAATCAGCCAGCAGGGCTGAGGCATGAGCGCACAGAGAGCAGGAGGTGGGCAGCCGGGGGTCCTCACCACGGGTACAGTGTATGTGTAGTGAGTGACAGGGCCAGTGGACACCGGGGCTCGCTGGCAGAGGGTCTTCGCCTCCTCCTGGGCCTCAGTAAGCATGCCCCGACACTCCGTGTACCTCTCCCGCAGGTCCTGAAGCTGGAAAGCCACCCGCAGGTTCTGTTGGGACCCAGGCGCACCCGCCCAGCACACCCTGCCCACCCTCTCCCCAGCGTGCCAGGAAGCCTGGGCTAAGAGGCAAGTGGCCCAGTCTCTAGACCCACATAATGACATGCAGGGTGCCCCCAGCAGGTCCCTGGACTCTACTCCACTCAGACCCCAACTGAACCTGCCAGACCCCTCGCCAGACACCCAGGGCGTGCAAAGGGACAGACCCAGAGCCTGCTCAAGGAGCTCGTCCTCCCAGGAGAGTCAGCCAGCTGACCAAGGGGCCTTGAGTTCCCAGCTCTGGGCCAGGGGCTCTCAAAGGCCCGGGCAGCAGTCAGGGGGAGCTTCACCTCATCCTGGAGCCGCATCTGGATTTCCTTCTCCGAAGCCAGCTGCCGTTGCAACTTCTCAGTCTGGGCTTCATACTGGAAGGACCGAGACTGGTCAGCCAGATCCGAGACCAGTCAGCCCCACCCGAGGCCTCCCTACCACCTCCAGCAAGTCCTCCCGGGCACATCGCTGAGCCTTTGGCAACCCCTGAAGCAGGAAGTCACATGGAATGAGGCCCCATCAGGTGGGAGGGTCATGCATCCTAGAACACCCCATGACCCTCTCTGGGCCTGCGTCCCCTCCCTGGAACAACGAGGGGGCAGAACGAGATGCTCTCCGAAATCTCCTCCGACTCTGACTGCCGCAGAGCGGGGCCTGGGGCCTGGCTGAGCCGAGGGCTCCGTGAGGCAAGGGCAGGGAGGAGGGGGCTTGGGTGCCCCGGGGGGCCGTGACAGGAGCAGGGAGCCCTGCACACACCCGGACGCACCGTCTGACAGCGCTGCTGCAGCGTCAGGACCTGGGTCCGAAGCTGGGCGACCTCCCTCCGCTGCTGGTCATGGGTCTCCATCCTGAGCGCCAGCACCTCCGACAGCTCGGCCATCTGCTGGCTGGCCTCAGCTGCGGGGAAGCGGGGACAGAAAGTCAGCACTGGCTCGCCTGGCCTCTGGGGACCAGTCTGGCCCTCCTGAGGCCTCTGTCCACCCCACCCTTCAGCTGGGGCGGGGGACTCTGGGTTCGCAGGGCTTCATATTCCTGTCTGGCTCTTCATCCCAATAAATGTCTGTTGAGTGACAGGGAGCAAGGCCCTGGGCGAGCAGCCCTAGAGACCTGGTCCCAGGGCACACAGAGCTCAAGTCTAGTGGGGACACTGATGGGCAAGGAAATCCCACCAGGGCCTACTCTGGGCTAGGATGGAACACATGTAAAGGGTGCGCCGGGGGTCACAGTGGCACCCGGTCCTGCCTTACACGGTCTGCGAAGCTAAGGCCTCTGCAGGGTAAGTGGGACTCAGCCAGGCCAAAAAGGGCAAACGAGGCTCCCAGACAGGGTGTGGAGGGGCCCAGAGCCAATCACAAAACCCTGGGAGGGAGGGCTCCGGATCTGGGCAGGGCCCCGATCACAGGGGCTGGGGGAGGGGGCTGAGGTTACCCTTTGGCCAGTGGGAAGCTTGGGGTTTTAGGCAGAGGATGACATGGTCAGATTTGGTTTTAGAAAACCAATTTTGGGCTGTGTGCAGAAGGACCTGGAAAGACAGCAGTACAGGAGAGGAGACCAGTTAAGACCCGGCCTGGGGTAGAGGCAGGGGGGTGAGGAGGAGGAAAGAGACTTAGCCTTCCTTAGGAGGTGGAAGCAACCGAACTTGGGGCCCAGCTCCTATGCCAGGGGCCTGGCCATTCGGGGAGCTGGGGAACCCAGAGGGAAGGAAGGTCAGGCCTGCAGGAAGGCGAGCAGCATGAGTTCAGCCGCTCCCATCTTGCACCTGCATCTCAAAGCTAGACTCGAGCTTCTCAGGGACAAACCCTGTGCCTCCCTCATCTTCATCAACACACGGTACCCGCCACTGCCCCAGCCCCAGTGCCTCGCCTGGTGTCTGGCCGCTCACGGCTCCTTCTCTTCCTTGCTTCCAGGCCCGTCCTTCCCAAGCCCCAAATGACAAAATGAAACAGGCTTAGAGGGGCCCCATAGCTTCTGCACAGCTCTTTCCAGTGTGTGCAAAGCACGTCCTCAGCTGTGCCTCTGGAGAGGTCCAGAGGGCTGACATTATTCCTTCCCATTCTAAAGATGAGGTTTCAGAGATGTCAAGGAACTTGTCCAAGCTCCCACAGCCAGGAAGTGCCAGGGTGGGCCTCGAACTCAGGTCTCCAAACTGTGAGTTCTGAGTTCTTCCCTCGGCTTCGTGGGACAGCCCTCTACCCCCAAGTTACAGCTTCACGTACAAAACTGCTCCACACAATCCAGGATGAGCATCTGCTCCTCCTCCTCAAGGGCGTCGAGGTGAGAGGCCTGGAGGGAGGGAGGGAGAGAGGAAGGCGCAGGGGGGTCACCAGCCCCTGCCTGCCGCTGTGCCCTCCTGCCACAGCCTCCCCTCCTCTCTCAGCTGCTCGTTCTCCTCCTCCAGCCGCCTCAGCTGCTCCTGCAGTGTTTCCAGCTTCGGGCAGTAGTGCGGCGACTCGGACTCCTGCACAGAAGTCCTAGCGGCGGGAGCGATGGGGGTCAGGGCCCAGCACGGGGGCGGGGGGGAGAGGAACCCAGGGTTCGCCCACTCGGGCGCTCGTGTAGCCCCAGCAACCCTGCTGGCAGGTACACCGTGTGTGTCCCTGTTTGCAAATGGGGAAACTGAGGCACAGAGGAGCTGCCCCGGTGAAAAGGCAGGACACTCACGGCTCAGAGGCTCCATAGGGATGATCATGCTGCTGCTCTCGCTCTTCCTCTTCCTCCTCCTCCTCCTCTTCCTCCTCATCAGAGTCTGAGTAGAGCTGGAGGAGATCATCTCGCAAGCTCACCTGGTGTCTGAGGTACAAAATCTGCCAGTGGGGGAGAGGATCCCTGTCGGAAGGCAGGCAGGGGGGTGGGGGAAGCACAGGTCGTGGCACGAAGGGGACGTAGGAAGGTCTGAGATGACGCACCCCCTACCCCTCCTCCCTGCCCAGTTACCTCCTCCCTGGCTGAGCCCAGCATGGCTTCCAGCTTGCTGTTCTCCTCCATCAGAACACTGTTCCGTTTCGCCAGGGACTGGCCAATGCGAGCCACCGTATTTAGGTCCTGCTCTCTCTGCAGAGGGGATCCCCATCCATGGGGAATACTTTCCTGTTTTCTGGGATCTCCCAGAGAGCTGGGAGAAGCTAGGGAGTACACAGGGGTCAAAGGGAAGCTAGGCCCCTAAGGGAAACCCTTCCACACGCTAGTTTTCCAGGGTACTAGAAAAGAGTCTGCCATCAACCCACCGTGGGGGCCTCAGTTTCCCCTTATAGAAAAGAGCAGGTCAGACCAGATGGCTCTAAGAGCAATGCCAGCCTGGACATCATAAGAGGGACCCCCAGCTTGGCCCCCAGAAAAATAGTCAAGCAGAGAACAGACAGGACTCCTACCCCTCCCAGGCAGAATTAAAACGGAAGCCTGGCTAAGGCTCAGGATGGCCCTAGGGAAGGCAGTACACACCTCCTCTAGCAGATTTAACATCAGTCTGACATCTTCTTGGGTGATCTTAACTGGTGGCGGTCGGTCAGGACACAGTGCTGCAAAAACAAGTGGTGCGCCTGGGTCAGGAAAAGGGGGGCATATCCTACCCCACATCCCACCGTCTCCCGCCCTATCCCCAGTTCTCCGCCAGCAACAAGAGTCAGCGACAAGGGAGGAGAAGACTGAGCTCCTTTCCTGACCCCAACATCCTCTCCACACACACTCCCTGAACCCAGCACTCCCTTCCCGGCTCCCAGGACCAACTGGACTCTTTTTTGTTCTGGAGGGGCCTGGGCGAGGTGAAGGATCCCAGTCCTCCAAGCTCAGGTGGAACCGAGTTCTCTGCCGCCTGGGTCCCTGGCACCTAGGAGAATGCAGGCGGCTAGTGGAAGCAGCCACAGACTGGCTCATCACCCCTTACCCAGAGGGCGGCTTTGGGCGCCTCATTGGAGCCTCGTGGGTCGTAAAACAGACACAGTCACCCACCCTGCACCTGTTGCGTGTGGAGAGAAGGAAGAGACTTTTCCAGCACTGCAGTAGGGGATCCGTGAGCCTCTAGACCCAAATCCAGAGATGTCCTGCCACCCAGGAGAAGCTACGAGGGGACGAAACCGGAGCCCCCGCCCATCCCTAGCCTGGGGAAAACACGGCTTTGACCCCCTGCAGCCAAACGGCTGACAAAACCTCCCCCTCCGCCCACCCACCTCCCCAGCCGCGCGCGGCGGGCCAGCGCAGGCTCAGAGCACACGGGGCAGCGCCCTCCCGCAGCCCCCTGCCCCTCTCCTGGCACTGCGGTAGCCTGGGGAGGGGTGCCCTGAGAGTGCGCAGAACTGCGGAGCAACGGGCGCGCAGAGCCCCTGGACCCGGCCCCCGACAACCATCAGGAGACCACAGAAAGGAGGAGGAGATGGGCAAGAGGCGACCCAACAGGCACCGCAGACAGTGACATCGCAAGTCGATAGAGCGATAAGACTGAATGCCAGCAGGGGCGGGGCGCTCGGAGCCGACGGGGCCCCTTCTCCACGGAAATGCCTACGTCCCACCGGCTCTGGGGTCCCGGGGACCCCGGTTACCTTCCTCCAGCTCCCGAATAAAGGCGGCACGCTCGGGGCCCGACACCCCAGGCCGACGGCCAACGTAGGCGGCCGGCGTCTTCCAGATGCCCGCCGCCTTTCCGGTCCCCAAGCCAATGGCCGGGGGACCAAAGGGCCCCTGGAATATGAAGCGGGTCCATGGCGCGTCCGAGGTGCCGGGCACGGCCTGGGCATTCCGCCGGACGGCTGAGAATGCGGACGCGCGTGGGGCTCCTGCCGCCGATCCCGCCTTGGAGGTCGGGCGAGCTCCGGCTGGGCGTCCCGAGACGAAAGGGGATCTGGATCCTGCTCCCTGTCCCGGCGCGGGTGCCCGCGCGGAGGCGGCTGCAAGCTGCGCAGGGGGCTCTGGAGCGGGATTGGCTGCGAGTGGGGATGCGAGGGTGATTCCCGCCGGATCCCGGGGTCTGAACCGGTGCCGCGCGTCGCCGGGCCCCGACACCTTAGGACGCATCTTGAGTCCGCAGTCGCCTGCCGCAGCCGGGCCTTTATAACCAGCGCCGGGAGTGGACGCCCGCCGGGCCATACCACGCGCGGGAGTGGGCGGCCGGGAGCAACCAGTGAGGCCCGGGTCTGGGGGTCGCGCGCGAGGGGAGCTCTTGGTGGCGAAGCAGAGCGCCAAAATCAGAATAAGGAGAAGAGTCGAATGGCGGTTCCAGCCGGTTCCGTGGGCTCGGGTTCCGAGTGCAGGGCTTCTCCTCCCCTCTCCACCTCCGGAGAATGGTTCTGCCCCGAGTCGCCGCTTCCCTGGAATTCGAGTACAGAGACTTCGAGGTCCCCTAGCTGGGGACACCCCCTCCCTCCGCTCCGGCCAGGGTTGCCGGCTGCCCACCCTGGGTATGACCCGGGAGTTAGGGCAGTTTTGTGCTTTCTCCGGTAGCTGGGACATGAATCCAAACTCCAGTATGGTCTCAACGCGCTGCCCAGTCTGGCGCATCACACCGGTCCCTGCGCTCAGAGCCCCGTGCTCCAGCCGCTCGACAGCCGCCTTTCTTATTTCTCACTTCGTCTTACTCCCTTTGCTTGTGCTTTACCTCCAGCCCGCATTCGCTTTGCCCACCTCCTCCCACCCTGGCAGACACCTGTTCTTCCTGGAGACTGCGCTTAGAGGTCTCCCGGGTGAAGGAAGACTCCTCGGACCTCTTCCCGCATGGCCCCTGAGCGTGTCCCTCAGAGTGCGCCATGGGAGGCAGTACCTACGAGAGTCGCCCTAAGTCTTGAATGAGTTGGATGGGGCGGCAGAGGAGTCGGTCGGTGGCCATTTCTGTCCCTTTAGACTGGAAGAACCTGCCGGCCAGAAAGAGATGGTTGTAGCACTAATTCTTTTAAAGCCTTAGAATCATTCTTGGTGCCCCAATTTTCTTCCCTTCAATAACCAGTCAATCACCTGTCCTGCTTGATTTACCTCCTAAATATTTCTCAAATGAGCAGTCTCCTCGCCAGCCCCTCTGCTGTTGAGGCCTCGTTCTCTCTCTTCCATATTTTTGTGATAACCTCCCTGCCCCCTCCACATGAATCCATTTCTAAGGAATTCCAGGAGCCCCTTCCCCCCAGCCACCACGCTAAGCCTGAGCCCAGAACAGGGGCTACTGCCCAAGGGCTACACCTGGGACAGAGGTTTCTAGTGCTGACAACGCGCCTTGGGGGCCAGGTGTCCATGACACAGCATGGAACAAGAGACAAAACCAGGAACGAAGATCAGACTGCCCTGTCCACCAGCTTTCCCATGGAGAAGCATTGTGGTAAGAATGTTTCCTTCCATCTGGGTCCATTCATTCATTTGACAAATATTTACTGAGTCCCTACGATATATAAATATTAAATAAATAAATAAATAAATAAAATCCTTTTAAAAAAGATTATTTATTTAACACAGAGAGAGAGCACGCACAAACAGGGAGAGCAGGAGAGGGAGAAGCAAGCTCCCCGCTGAGCAGGGAGCCCCAGGCGGGGCTCAGTCCCAGGACCCTGGGATCATGACCTGAGCCGAAGGCAGATGCTCAACCGACTGAGCCACCCAGGTGCCCCCTATTTTATTTCATTTTTGAAACTTTTTTTCTTCTTAATTCTAAGTAAGCTCCACACCCATCCTGGGGCTCAAACTCATGACCCCGAGATCAAGACTGAGCCAGCGAGGTGCCCTAAAATCAGTTTTAATAATATATTTTATTTAATCCAGTATCTCCAAAATATCACTTCAACATGTAATCAACATAAGAAATTATTAATGAGATTATATTT
>NW_027397170.1:416984-430176 GCF_003265705.2 Callorhinus ursinus
TTTTTTTTTTTTTAAGATTTTATTTATTGGGCGCCTGGGTGGCTCAGATGGTTAAGCGTCTGCCTTCGGCTCAGGTCATGATCCTGGGGTCTGGGCTCCCTGCTCAGCAGGGGGCCTGCTTCTCTCTTTCTCTCCCTCCCTCTCCCTCTGCTGCTCCCTCTGCTGGTGCTCTTTCATGCTCTCTCTCAAATAAATAAATAAAATCTTAAAAAAAAAAAAGATTTTATTTATTTATTTATTTGAGAGAGAGAAAAGGCAGATGCTTAACTGACTGAGCCACCCAGGCACCCTGGGCATTTTATTCTTTTTTTTTTTTAAAGATTTTATTTATTTATTTGAGAGAGAGAGAGAATGAGAGAGAGAGAGAGCATGAGAGGGAAGAGGGTCAGAGGGAGAAGCAGACTCCCCGCCGAGCAGGGAGCCTGATGCGGGACTCGATCCCGGGACTCTAGGATCATGACCTGAGGCAATAGCGAAGGCAGTCGCTTAACCAACTGAGCCACCCAGGCGCCCTGGGCATTTTATTCTTAAAGCACATCTCAACTGGGACTCGAATTCATTCTTCTCTTTATTTCCCTGAATGTAATTTGTCTTTTTTCCCCTGTGTACCTTTTTTTTTTTTTAAGATTTATTTATTCATTTGAGATACAGGGCGTGCACAGAACAGGACATACAATAGGGGCCCATTCTATTCCTACTGAATGGATGTTTGCTGAATTGAATTATTCTTGCACATGAGAAAGCAGCCCTGAGGACCCTGGGAAGTTTGGGGTGAAGAAGAAGAAAGTGGAGTGGAGAAGACAGAGCTGAAGGGGACCCTCAGGCTCCCAGTAGACTGCACCCTCTACCCGCGCCCCCCCCAGCACCTTGCAAGGCAACTGTAGCTATAACCACCAGAGGGCGGTGCCAGCCCACATACCTCCTTCCCTCACTCAGCCAGCCCTCACCCAGCCAGCCCTCACCCATGGGATCAGTGACCCCACAGAAGAGGCAGAGTAAGGATGGCAACTTCATTGGACAGTTGGAGAAGCCAAAGCTCAGACCCCTGGTCACTCCACAAGTAAGCATTTTGGCCTGGCTGATAAGCCCATGGCAGCCCAGGAGACCCCATGGGCCCCTCTCCAGTGGAGTCCTTCAGCCCAGTTCTGCTGCTCTAACCAGAGAGGTTGGCAGAACAGAAACTGTAGACCTCCTCCTTCCCTCCTAGTATGCACCCTGCTGAACCAGAGAGGACAGGAAGGGGCTTGCGACCCACCACAGCCATGAACTTGGGGCCAAGCACATTCACTCCGAACCCAGCCTCAGTGCACCCCCGGCTCAGGCCACCTTGCCTGACCTGATCCTGGAAAATGAACCTAGGACAGGCTACCCCATGGCAAGAGCCGCTGAGGGTCAGTGCCAAGGATCCGGGTGGGGCCAGACACCAGGACCACTTTCTGCATCAGACTGGGAACAGGGCAGAAGGGAGTGCCTTGGACATGGGCCAGGGGAGCCGCCTTACCACCCCCACTCCTGCTCCCCTCCTGTGGGACTCCTGGGACCCCTCATCACTCTCCCCACCAGTGCCCAGGCCCCTCCACAATGTAAGGCCCCCTTTCCTTTATTCCTTCTTCCCAGACCCTGGTCAGACTCTTGGGCACTGAACACTCTGAGCCTCTCCCAGGCCTGGGCTGAGCAAGTGGGGATGCTGGGGGCCTGAGCCCCTCAGCCTGGTGTCTTCTGGGTTTCTAGGCCCCCTGCTGGTAAGGAGAGAAGGCAGAAGGGAAGTACCTGGGGTGATGGTGGGGGCCGGGCTCTAGCAGGGATGGTTAGGATCCTAGGGGATGGAGATCTCCTCCACTCCAAACCCCACCGCACTTTCTCCCACCTGTGGGCTCTTGACTTGGAGGAGCATCCACCACCCATTACCCACGCAGCCTGCTGGCTCACTCCTGCTCCTCTCTGGCTTTCCTGCTGAGGCTGGCCGCCTCCTCTGAGAAGCCCTCCTTGCTTCCAAAAGGGGTGTCATTTCTCCTAACTCTGTGGTCATTTTCCCATCCTCACATCTTTGCTGCTCCCACTGCCAGGAAATCCCAGGTACATTCCATGATTTCCATCGAACACTTCCTTATTTGAAAGGCGACTCAAATGTCATCCACTCCCTCCATGGGCTTGCTGAACCCACTGAGACTCCTAAGTACATGCGCACTCTCCTGCTACCATTGCTTTCTTGTCTGTTTCGAACCTGGAAGACAAGAATGTGGGGCATCTCTATCCCCAGGGTTGTGAGCAAAGCCTGGCAGAAAAGGTCCTTAGGAAGCTTTTGGTGATTGAAGGAACAAATGACCCACGAATCTAGCCCATGAAGAGTGCCCCTGTTCCTTCCGGAGACCAGGACTGCATTTGGACACGTTTTCTACAGCTTCATTGTACTAGTAATTATTGGGAACCGGGGGTCAACTGAATTTCTCAAATCTTTCCCACGTGTCTTGGGTGTTACCAAATTTCCCCATGTTCTCTAAATGTGCATAGGTGTTTTGGATCAAGCATAGGATTTAGGATTCCATCTAATTATTTCCTACTTCTTTATGTTATCTTGTTGAGTATATCTTTTTAGCCAACTTACATGCTTTTTAGATGAAATTGTATAGACATGTTTTCAAATTTTTTTAGTGTAAGACAATTTATTTTTCATTTTTAATTGATTTTTTTAAAGATTTCATTTTATTTATTTATTTTTTTTAAGTAGGCTCCACACTCATAGAACCCAATTTGGGGGCCTGAACCCATGACCCTGAGATTAAGGCCCAGGCTGAGTCATTTAACCGAGCTACCTTGGCGCCCCCTAGAGATTTTGTTTTTAAGTCATCTCTACACCCAATGTGGGGCTTCAACTTAGAATCCTGAGATCGAGTCATATCCTCTACTGACTAAGCCAGCGAGTTGCCCTGTTAATACTTTAAAAACATTTTTAATTTTTTAAGAACGTTTTAAATTGACAAACTGCATTTTTAACAGTACTTTTAGGTTCACAAATGATAGTTACTTTGGGGGCGCCTGGGTGGCTCAGTTGTTAAGCATCTGCCTTCAGCTCCGGTCATGATCCCAGGGTCCTGGGATCGAGCCCCACATCGGGAAGCCTGCTTCTCCCTCTCCCACTCCCCCTGCTTGTGTTCCCTCTCTCGCTGTATCTCTCTCTCTCTCTCTGTCAAATAAATAAATAAATAATCTTAAAAAAAAAAACACAAATGATAATTACTTTGGATTTATTTTGATAACTTGATTTTTTTTTAAGATTTTATTTATTTAATTGAGAGAGAGAGAATGAGAGATAGAGAGCACGAGAGGGAGGAGGGTCAGAGGGAGAAGCAGACTCCCTGCTCCACGGGGTGCCTGCTTCTCCCTCTCCCACTCCCCCTGCTTGTGTTCCCTCTCTCGCTGTGTCTCTCTCTGTCAAATAAATAAAATCTTAAAAAAAAAATAAAATAAATCCCAATGTAGGGGCCAAGGGCAGGCTGCCCCAAGATGCGCCACTTGGGCATAAAGATTATTTCAAGGTAAAAATAATCAAAACCCAGCAGATGCAGGAAAAGCTCTCTGCCTCCCCTTCAGCTGCCAGTATTTCTCCTGTTTTTCCAAACCTCTCCTCTCACTTTCCTGCTAGTGAGCTTTCTCCCCTTTGTATCCTCAGACCCTTCCCCTCTCCTTAGCTCAGATAAGCTTCCCATTGCCTCACTCTCTTTGGAAGTTCATGTCTGCGTGGATTCCCCATAGGTACACCTATTAAATTTGATTTTCCTCTGTTAATCATTCTCGTGTCAATTTGATTCTAAGTCCAGCTGGCAGAACGTAGGGCAGAGGAAGGTCTTCTGCCCAACACCACCTTGTTGGATTCTGCCCCTCATTCTGGCTCACTGCCATTTCTGGGGGCGCTTGGTGCTGCCTCCCTTGTCTTCAGCGTGGCACCTGCCATTGTGATAGGTGGGTGTTGGTCTCCATTGGTACTGGTGACATGGAGGTAGACCTGTTGTCTGTGGTGGGTGGCAGACCCTGACGTTGGTCCAGACCACCAGGGCCGGGCTTCCTGTTCCTCGGGCGTGGCCGCTCAGTCAGGTCTGCCCACATCACCTAAGCCTGCACTTCCCCCTCTGGTCGGCTCCTTTGCTGAAACCCAGGCACTCAGCAATTCGGCTGCCTCCCTGGAATAAGCCTACCTAAGTGGAAGAGATTAGCCGGGGAGACTAGTTCCGAGTCATAGCAGACACGTCGGGAGATCTACCCCGTCTTCCACACCTCCTTCCTTTCTTACCATCAGGACCCTGATTTTATCAAGGGGGCAACGTGTGCAATAGAATATCCTCAATTTCCCAGCTTCCCTTGCAGCAAGGTAGGGTCATGCGACAGTTTCCTGCCACTGTCCCTGGGGGTAGATGTCCCTTCTGGAAAACAGAAAGGCAAAACTCCTCTGGGAAAAAGCCTTTTGCCATTCCCCCTTCCTCCCGCCTGGAACCACTGTGCTCTCATTCCGTCTTCATGTGCAAGAGGCACAGCAGGCATTATCCCCATTTTACAGAGGAGGAAACTGTGGTTCAGAGACATTAACTGATTTTTTTTTCAAGGTTATGAGGCTCAGTTAGCTCCTACACGAAAACCTGAAGTGTCAACTCACTTCATGAACCAGCTTAGCTTTCCCTTTTTGTCCAGGCTACCAGGAAGCTCAGCACCTCATGTGAAGCTCAATCATGACTAGTATTAACCCTTAACACTGGTGCTTTGTTGCCCTCTCCCATCCCTTGTCCTCGCTGCCTCTTATGAGACTTGGGGTCCCTTCCCCTGCCCACGCCTCTGTAAACTGTCCCTTGACCGAATTCTCAAATTACCCAAGCTGAGTGGATCTTGCCAGGGCCCTGTCATGGGCTGAATGTCTGTTTCCCCCCAAATTCACATGTTGAAGTCCTAGCACCCAAGGTGATATTTAGAGGTGGGGCCTTTGGGATGTATTTAGGTTTAGATGAGGCTATGAGGGTGGGGCCCCGTGGTGGGATTAGTGCCCTTCTAAGAGGGAGAGACCTCTCCCTGAGCTTGCACCAAGAACTCAGTGAGGAAGTGGCTGTCTACAGGCCAAGGAGTGGGCTTTCGCCAGGTGTGGTATCTGCTGGGACCTTGATCTTAGACTTCCAACCCCCAGAACTGTGAGAAATAAATGTCCGACATTTAAGGTCCCAGCCTATGGTATTGTTATAGCAGCCGGAGCAGAACAAGACAGCCCCGAACACAGAGTGCGGAGGAAGTGCACTGTTAAAAGTCCCTGTGATTCTGAAAACTCTGTCCTGTCCCCTTCCCTCAGCAGAGTTCGGCTTAGCATCCTGCATCTCATCACCGCTTGCCTGCACCCCACACCTGCCTCTCAATTGGGCTCCGCGCACCTGCCACCAGCACATCCGTGCCAGTGTCAGAGATCCTGTGCAGACTAGGCCACGGCCTCCCTCTACCGCCTGGCCTCAGGCAGGTGAGGAAATGAAGCCATGGCAGGCCCACAGGTGCCACAGGTCCTCAGGTTTGGCAGGCGTGTTGCAGCTGGGCCCCCCCGGGTAGGGAGATGGGGGATGCACGTGGGGAACCGTCACGTAAGCAGACAGTCACGACATCGGGATCGGTGAAATGATGGTGTGCATGGGGCATTGTGGAGCAGAGAAAGGGCCCCAGTTCGGCCTGGCTGGGAGCAGTGGGAGGTCATGGAGGAAGTGTTCCCGGAGGGAGGTCTGAGCTGGGTCCCAGTGAGTGAGCAGGTGAAGGCATCCTGGGCAGAAGGAACAGCATGGACAAAGATCAGGAGGCAAGAGCCAGCAAGGAGGATGCTGGCTAAGGGGACAGAAGGGATGGGCAGGGGCTGGGGTGGCCCACCCCAGACCAAAAAGGGGCCTGGGCGCCAAGCCATAGGCCACGGGGAATGTTCCGCCCAAGAGAAATCCACCACATGTACGCTAAGGCTGGACGGGGCAGGGCTGGAGGCCGAGGCTGGCAAGGAGGCCACCCCTTGGACAGACACACGAGGCCTGGTGTCCCTGAAGGGGGGACTAATGCCCAGCCATCTCTTCACCCCTCCCTCCTCCTAGGGTTCCAAGGTTCCAAGCTGGAGGCCTGTGAGTGTGTTTGTGCACTGAATTAAATCTACTCCAGATACTTAAACACGCCTTTCTCCCTGATTCCCCTCTGTGTCTTTGCTACACACAAGGTGGCCATGAGTGCATGTGAGAACCAGCCAAGGAGGCATCAGGCTGCTAAGGGAGCCCCCAACTCCCCATCCCACCCCTAAGCACCCCCTCCCCGCCCCACCGCACAGCCTCCATTAGATCTGTGTGTTAGTTTTATTTTCTTTGCTTTGGTCTATACAAAAAAAACCAATAACCAAAAACATAAAAGCCAGAATAATAAAACTCTCTGCTGGGACCTCCCCCAGCCCCCCACACCCACGTGCAGGAGGTGGTGGTGGGTTCGAAACAGGAAGGGGAAGAGAAAGCCCCTCACCGCACACCAGAGGGGTCAGCCAAGAGCACTTCTCAGGAGTCAGCTAGGGCGGTTGTGGGTGGGACAGGTGTGAGGGCGTCATCCCCAGAGCTCCCAGGAAGGGGCCAAAGCCGGGTCAATGTCCTGGAGAGAGGAGCAGGAGGGTCCTGGAGTGGAGGACTCACTCTCTGCATCTCTGTCCCATCTCTGTGGTCCGTCCCTGAACTTTTCAAAATAAGCTTTGGATTCTGGGCTTTGGGCCTTGAACCTGGGTCCTGGACACCCCAGGGGCTCGGAACAGCTGGTTGATTGGAGTTCACTGAGACAATCAGGTCCAGAGAAGGAATCAAAGCTCTGTGGGGCCCAGGCCGCTGGAGTCAGGCCAGCCAGGGTAGGGGTGGGGGCTGATTGCCGGTGGGGGAAGAGAGCAGGTGGTTGAGTCTAAAGCTTTAGTGCCGGGGCCACAGAGGTGGGGAGGGGGTGTTGGGCCCTGGACCCACAGCCCAAGACAGAAAAGCAGGAGCAGATCACCATCCCAAGAAAGACCCTACAGAGGACCTCTGGAGGCGTGGGGTTCGGCGAGAAGTCGCAGCCCTGCTCCGCTGGGCTCAGGTACTTTTCTGTCTCGCCCCATCGCCTGCACGGAGAGCCTCTCAGATGAGGAACCGCACCTGGGGGTGAGGCAGACACAGAGGGGTCAGGGCAGGCCTGTGGCCCCTAGGAGCTTGTCACCTACCCACTACCCACAGGAGGGGCAGGACTCCCTGCCCCCAGCAAGATAAGGGACTAAGGCAGGCCAAGGCACACCCCTTCCTTGGGGAAGCTCAACAGCAAAAGGCCCCACACTCGATCCCCCCCGAAAAGAGCCAGGGTTTCAGAAGAAACATGACAGGGCCTCCGTGAGAAGCAGGTTCTAGAGGGGAGGAAAAGCCTGTCTCAACAGCCTGCGGGCATGAGGGAGGGCTGCGAAGCGGGAAGGCGCCTACTGGAGTGGAGCCGGCTAGGCCAGCATGTGGTCCGCCGTGGGGTAGGGGGGCCTCAGGCCATCGCTGTAGGTGTCGATGGGATAGTCCCCGTCCATGTCCATGTGCATGTCCAGGGGGTCCAGGGGCGCATCGCTTGAGTACATGGGGCGGTAGGTGGCATCCATGTCTGGGGAGGAGAAGGCAAGAGGACCTTCTACGGTCTGCAGACCACCCTTCTAGACAGTCCTTGGTCCATCTGCAATGGGCCTGACCCCCTCTCCAAACTCCCACATCAGGGGGCCTAGACAGGAATATGTGTGGATACTACACAGTGGCTGCCATGGGTCTTTGGCCTTGGAAACACAATGCTTCTCCTTCGCTCACATCCACAGAGACCCCACACCTTAGGCACTCGGTGGTCCCTGAGGAACTCTGCACACACTTACCATCTGCATAGGGTTCATTGATGGGGATCATGCTCTGGGCCTAAGGAAAGACACAGAGAAACATTGGGGGAGGGGAGAAGGGTGGAAAAGGTAGGCTCTGGGCTGGGGGGTGGGCAGCTAGAGAGGCTGCTAGAAAGGGGGCCACGGAAAAGCAATGACCCCTCAAAGGAACAGAGGATGAAATGGAGTTACACAGTGCCCCAATGGGCTCCTCTCCTCAGGCACCCCCCTAGGGTGGAAGGTCCCACCGTTCATGCTTGGGGGCACCCACAGAACTAGAGCAGCCCTGGGGACAGCAGTGCATGGGATGACTTGAGAGCAGGTACCAGGAGCTGCCCCCCACCCCCGCACCAGGATCAGACAAAATAAAATTGCCACTCTGGCAGGTCAAAAACAGATAGTTTAACCAACTACTTCCATCTGCTAGAAATTGTCATCAATGATCCAGTTATAAAATAAAAATCTACAAAGTTGATAGTGTAGTAGGAGCCCCCTTAAAAGTGCTGTCCTTGTGCAGTGTGCAATTTGCACAACCATACACTGCAGTCCAGCCCAGGATACTCACGGCCTCCCAGGCAGCGGGGTCATGCTTGAAGAGGGAGTTGGTGAGCTCCACAGACACGCGCTTACGGTAATCTGGGTTCTTGTCCTCGGAGATACGGAACAAGACAGCAGCAGCGTAGGTGGCTGAACAGAGAGAAGAGGAAAAACCAGTCCAGGCGCCTGCCTCCACCCAGGCTGGAGGACCAAGACCCCAGCCTCCTCTGCCACCCCCTCGCGCAGAGCGCAGCCCCTCACCGGTGCCCTCGTTGTGGGAGTGCAGGAGCTCCATCAGTGGGGCCGAGGCACCCTCAGCATCAATGGCATCAGCGGCCTCCTTATCCTGGGCCAGCTCACACAGGACCCCAGCGGCCACACGCTGGATGTTCTCCACTGACGAGTACAGGAGCTGGGGGGAGGGCGCATGGGGTGGGCAAGGAGTGCAGGTGGGGGAGGTATAGGGCAGGAGGGCAGCCCGCCACCCAGCCCTGTCCATCTCCACCTCCCTTTTCCGGATTTAACACAAGGCTCCTACCAGAAAGTGTGGAAAAGTCTAAGGGAAGTATAAAGAAAAGGAGAGAAAACCAGCCACTACTCCGTACCCACCTACGGCCTCTGGCAAGTCTTCATCACGTTTTTATCATAGTCCTGTTTTACACCTATCTATATAAATTTTGATTCCTGCTTTTTTTTTTTAAGCATTTTTTTTTTAAAGATTTTATTTTTAAGCAGAGGCGCTGGCGTGGCGCAGACGGTTGAGCATCTGACTCTTGGTTTTGGCTCAGGTCACGATCTCGGGGTTGTGAGGTCAAGCCCGCAGTGGGCTCTGCCCTCAGCGCGGTGCCTGCTTAAGACTCTCTCTGCCCCTCCCCCCACGTGCTCACCAGCAAACGCGTATGCTCTCTCCTTCTCTCTCTGATAAATAAATATATCTTTAAAAAAAAAAACCCAAACCAACAAAAAAGATTTTATTTTTAAGTACTCTGTACATCCAACATGGGACTCAAACTCACAACCCCAAGATCAAGAGTCGCACACTCCGTCAACAGAACCAGCTGGGTGACCTGTAGCATATATTTTGATATTTTGATTCCTGCTTTTCTTTTTTTTAACCTAATACTGTAACATAAGGCATTTTCCTACATTATTAAAAAATTTATCCTAAAATCTATGAGTCCATACTAGTAAAAAGAGAGTACTAAAAAGCCAAACAATAACAACAACAAAAACAAACAAAAAACCCTCATGGGTCACAACCGGAGGTCACAATGGCACCAATGATCCCTTGCTCTGAACTCTAGTACTTAAAGGGAAAAAATTTCAAAAGCAAAAATTTCTTCAACTTCACGGTATGCAGTCATATGATATAACAGATCATTCTTTTTTTTTTAAACACTCCCTTATCATTGGCCACTCATTTTGTTTTCAATTATTGTAAATAGCATTGTGATTGTTGACTGTAGGTATAAATTTTTGCCATGTTTTAAATTATGTTAAAATGATGTCACAAGGAAAAAGTCCCAGACTTGCGTGGAGCCCGATGCAGGGCTCAATCCCACGACCCTGAGATCATGACCTGAGCCAAAATCAAGAGTCAGAGGTGCCACCCAGGCGCCCTGGATATGAATATCTCCAAGGCTCTCCATATAGATGGGAGAATCGCCTTCTGGGGCCATTTCATCACATCTTTGCCAGCCCAGGGCACTACCCGCCCCCCCTTTTTTCCCTAATTTGATAGTGGAGAGTGGGATCTCACTGGGAGCATCGGCTTCATTTCTTTAAACTTCTGGGGTTGAGCACTGCTTGTTTATGAGCGACCTGAGGATTGCTTCTGCCTCTGCCCATCTAACCACTGGGGTCTAGCCTTAGTGAGCTCTTTCATATGAAGGATATTAAACTCTTGTCTATTGTGATACTTGGCAAACATGTTCCCAGTTTGCTACTGACTTTTTCATGCTTTTTAGGCTGTTGTTTTGTTTTTCTTTTAAAATTTTATTTATTTACTTGACAGAGAGAGACACAGCGAGAGAGGGAACACAAGCAGGGGGAGTGGGAGAGGGAGAGGCAGGCTTCCCACTGAGCAGGGAGCCCGATGCAGGGACTCGATCCCAGGACCCTGGGATCATGACCTGAGCCGAAGGCAGACGCCCAATGACTGAGCCACCCAGGCGTCCCTAGGCTGTTTCTGATGTACAGATGATTTTAATGTTTATGTGGTTGAATCTGGAGATATTTTTCTCATTTGTGATCTCTTTCCTTGCTTTTTTTTTTTAATTTCTTTTAAGATTTTATTTGTTTGAGAGAGAGACAGAGATAGCATGAACAGGGAGGAGAGGGAGAAGCAGGCTCCCCACTGAGCAGGGAGCCCGACATGGGGCTCAATCCCAGGACCCCTGGATCATGACCTGAGCCAAAGGCAGACGCTTAACTGACTCAATCACCCAGGCTCCTCGCTTTCCTTGGTTTTGAATGGAAAGCCATTCCCATGCAGGGATTTGCTAAGTGGTCACTCCTGGTGTGGCCACTTTTCTCCACACTCCTCCAAATACCTTTAGCTGCGTGGCCCAGACCCACCAAACCCATGGCCGCCAAGCTTCCCCTTTCAGTAATGGGGATGAGCAGAGGTTGGAGGGTCCTCTCCTGTCCACCTGCCCCAGACTCACCTGTACAAACAGGGGGATGGTGTTGAGTCGGAAGATCTCCATGCGGTTCATGGGATCCCGGGCGAGGATGTGCAGGGCTCCGGTGCAGCCCTCCACAATCTCCTCCATCCTCACACCGTCCTGCACAAGACGAGGCATTGGGGACGTGGCAACCAGTGGCCCTTGGACCTGGCCACACACCCCCAGCATGACAATCTGACAAACCTCACGGGTCCTCAGAGTTCGCCTCCGTGACAACTTGCCTCCCCGCTTACACACACGCGCACGCACACATGCACAAACAGGACAACCCTGAGCCCCAGGGAGGGCTCGCTCACCGTGTAGGGCTGCTGTGTGCCTGCAGCCGCATGGCGCTGGGCATCCTGGTGAGCTTTGACCAGCAACTGCACAAGGCGGGGGATAACCGCCGCCTCCTGCAGTGGGGCATGGTTTGCTGGGCACAGGGCCAGATTCCTGACCAGGCCGATGGTTGCCTGATAAGAAAAAGGACGACAACAGGGACATTTTGTGGGCATCTGAAGAATCCCAACTTCCCAGCAACATCTCCTCCTTCCCTTGTCATCTCTCCATCCCCCAGGCCAGACACAGACATGCTGGAAGATCTCCAGACCATGAGACCACTCCCAGCCCATGTCCCTTACTCCATAGGATCCGTGGGTCCTCATGTCCAACTCTAGCAGCCCCTGCTAAAATGATATCCCATTCCAGAACATTCTACCAGCCCCATGCCCTGCCCCAACCCGTCTTTTCTCTTAACAACCTCCTCCCTGCCCAGACACCAGAGTCTTACCTGCTTTTCTGATAATTCCCAAACCCTGATTATCAGGGAGTCCTTGCTATGGCTGACCCCAAACCTTCCTGCTTTGGTGATACTCATATTACAATCAATCCCCCAGCAAGGCAGCTCTGGGAAGAAGCCTCCTCTCCAGGGCACCCCATCTCCCAGGGGCCACTCTGGCCTCCCAGGGTCCCTCAGGCTCTTGCAAAGCAAGCTGTCATCTCACCTGACCCTCAAAACAAGCAGCCAGGAAGGCGGGGACCAAAATCATAAGAGATGGGGACATGAGCACAAGGTAGACGACCTGCCATGGTCACTTGTCACTTAGCTGCTAGGTCAAACCCTCCCCCCACCTCGGGCTTGCAGTAGGGACCAGCCTCAAGGAGGGTCCACATGGTTTTGTTTTCTCACTATGGATTTTAAAAAATTCAATGTAGAACTCCTTAGAGCCATTCTTATCTGTACTGTTCAACTGTGTAAAATCTCACCAACGGGAACCCCGCCAGTGGGCTCTCCTCGACCCAGGCAGCCCCCTTTACACCCTTAACTCCATATGGCAGACATTAAATGTCCCCCCAGAACACTTTCTATTTTTTGTCTTGTTAGCATCCCCCCTGAGCTGTAGCGGGACGCATGGCCTTCTGACACAGGACACTTTGCTAGCCTCCTTGTAACCGGATGTGGCAATGTGACCAAGACCCAAATGTGAGCGGAAGTGATGTGTCCCACAGACCAGCCACATCGCCTTGGAACCTGTTAGAAATGCAGCGGCTCGAGCCCAGCCTGCGGGACTCAGGGCCTCTCTGTCACAGCAGCTCTGCCTGTGGCCATACAGCTCCTAATCCTGCCCACAGGGAGTGCCTTCCCCTTGCCGAAACCCTCCTGCGGCCACAGTCCACACCTTGACCAGCGGCCACTGGTTGGGCTGGTTGAGCAGCTTGACAATGGCTGGAATGCCATAATTGAGGCGCACGGAGTTCTGGGCCATCTCAGCCTCGGGGTGGCGGCTGGTCAGGTGGCGCAGGGCACAGACAGCAGGCTCCGTGATGTCATCCTTGTCGCCGGCACGCAGGATGGCGTGGATGAGAGCCTCCACGCCGCTGTTCTGGGTCACCAGCGTCTTGTTCTTGCTGTTGTTGCACGTCAGGTTGGACAGAGTGCCCGTGGCACAGGTGAGGACATTGACGTCGTCCACACTCAGCTGGTTCACCAGAATCTTCAGCACACTCTCCAGGCCCTCCTGTGGGTTGTGGGGGAGGCAGCGGGGAGTGAGGGAGATTCCCTGCTCCCAGGAGTCTTCCCAAATCTGTCTGG
>NW_027397170.1:430276-560146 GCF_003265705.2 Callorhinus ursinus
GGGGGGGGGGGGAGGAGATGGCCTGACAGGGTCTGAAGCCCACTCAGCTAACAGTCAATGGGCCCTGCCCGCATGCCTCGGAGCCTCCACGCCCGTGCTGCTATTCCACCGGGCAACTGCCGCTCAGAGCGGCTTGCCCACACACCCACAGCCAGTGGGCCGGCTCGGAACCCAGGCCTGCCTCTAAGCTTGTGCTCTTCCCTCCCACCCCCTGCCCCTCTGCGTCCTCAGACCCAGACAGGGCCGGGAGGAAACTGTTGAGGCCACGTGCTTCCGTAGCCCAGCTGGCCTGCTCTTCCTGGCTTCTCACCTTTCTGGGCCTTCGTGCTGCCCTCTCAGTGGTCCCCAGGCCAAATCTAGTTTCAGGGAACATCACTGACCCAGAAGCCCCACTTCTCCCAGGGGGAGCCCCAGGAGCCTTGTGGTAGAACAGGAAGACTCCAGGCTCTGGGATGACACTGCTGAGTCCCAGCTCTGCCATTTACTAGCTGTGACCAAGGGCCATTACATAATCCCCTGGGCCCCCATTTCTTCATCTAACCACCTGGTCCCCTATTCCACCTCTAGCTGTTGAAAGGGGTAAGCGAGCCAATGTCCACAAGTGCCTAGCAGGGTCCAGCACATGGCCGGGACTGAATAAACAGCCTGTTGATGGGGTGCAGGGGGCCTCTTAGGAATGGTAGTCGGGAGGTTGGAAGGAGGGACCAGGAGTCTTGTCCTAAAACTGCATTTTTCCTTAAACTGTGTGTTTAGTCACCAGAGCCCCCAAGCTATCTCCTGGTACATTACTGCTGCTCGCCGCAGGATCTAGGTCAAAACTGTTCCCCAGGGACCACCTGAAGTCCAGCTTAGGAACATCAGCCCCTTCTTCTATTCCCCTTCCTGAATCCTTAACAGCCATTAGAGCCTTAAGCTAAAGGACGGAGGGATTTCAGGGTATTTCCAGCCTCAGCCACAACGGGGCAAGATTTATTGGCCTCAGGCCTCCCATGGCTCCTAAGGTCAGAGTTGCAGACAGGAGCCTGCGTGCGGCAAGAAGGGAGGACGAGGTGGCTGGAGAGGTGGACCCAGGCCCAAACGCCTCCCTCACCTGTTTGGTGGCCACGTCCGATAGGTTGCGCAGGGTCCAGAGGCAGTTCTGTACGAGGCGGGGGCTGTTGCTTGTCAGGTGTTTGCCCAAGGCCTGCATCCCACCTGGGGCAAGGGACAGGGAGCACGTCGACCACGGGGAGCACGGCACCCCAAGCCTGGCTGCTGGACAAGGCCCCCACCCCAGCCGTCCTGGCCACGTGGGCCATCCTTGCAGGCCATACTCACCAGCCTCCACAATGGCAGGCTTATTGCTGGGACACACGGACAGCACTTTGAGCACACGGCTGGTGGTCCAGAGCAGCTTCTCATAACTGTAGTTACGCATGATCTGCACGAGGGCCTGGGGCCCTCCGTTGGCCAGGATGATGAGCTGAGGGGGAGACGGTGGAGAACGAATGTGAGACAGACAGGAAGTATGACAAGGAACAAGGAAAGGAGAGGCGTGACAGAGCTGTCACTACTGAACTTCAGCGAAAACCTGAATAGCTTTTGTGACAACTAAAAATGCCAAAATTTTTGAAAAAAGGATAATACACAATGCTGACAAGGATGAGGTAAAACTGTACTAACAGACACCATCACTACCAACGCTGTAAGTGATACAATCCTTCTGGAAGGCATTTGGCAATCTGGGTAAAAGCCCAGAAATATTAAAAACCCTTAGCCCCACTGATGAAAAAAATTGTCCACGCTTTGGGAAAAGCTGTGTGCCCAAAGATGCTCATTACAGCACTGTTTATAAAGGTAGAAAATCAAAAGCCATCTAAATGCCCTCCCTAAGAATAACGTCTGGGGCCCCCACTTCATGAAATGCTATTTGCCACGATAGAGGGTGATTCTCAAGATACAGAAAAAAAAATGTTAAATACATAGAAAACAGGGGCACCTGGGTGGCTCAGTAGGCTGAGCCTCTGCCTTCAGCTCAGGTCATGATCCCGGGGTCCTGGGATCGAGCCCTGCATCAGGCTCCCTGCTCAGCGGGGAGCCTGCTTCTCCCTCTGCCTCTGACCCTTCTTGTGTGCTCTCTCTCTCAAATAACAAATAAAATCTTTAAAAGAAACACACAGAAAACAGATGCAAAGTTGTACATCTGCCAAGGCTACAACCACGTACAAATACGCCCACAGGACGGCCCTGCAGGAAGCATATGGAGATAGCAGTGGTTGTGTGAGGATGGTGACATTTTTTCCTTTTCCTTTTCCTCAAAATATTCAGGTGTATGATGAAAGATGTACAGCTGCATACACTCACACATTTAACCTAAAAAGGGTAAGGAGGTAACCTAAAAAGTGGCCGGAAGCTGCAGCTGGACAGAAGGTGACGCTCCGGAGGACTGCGGGGCTGGGCTGGGGGCGGCGCGCAGCCCACCTTGCTCTCCTGGTTGCCGTAAGCCAGGAGCTGCAGGCAGTCAGTGGTGATGGCCAGGAACTTGGGGTTGTTCTTGTTGAGCAGGGGCACCATCTTCTGCAGCCCATCTGCCAGGCGCACTGCCATCTTGGCGCCTTCCTGGTAGAGCAGCAGGTTGTGCAGCGTGGTGATGGCATAGAACAGGACCGACTCCACGGGGGAGCTGGGACGACGGGCAGGGTGTTAATGTGAGTCGGGTCCCAAGGGCCTGGCGTGAATGTGGGCTAGCCCCCCGCCACCAGGAAGCCTTCCCCATACCAACACCCCTGTGGAAACAGCCCTTGACGAAAATATCATCGTCCCTTGAGCCCGGCCCCGCTCGGCCCCGAGTGCACAGTGCGCACCACTCCTCTCACTGCCAGGACCACGACTCCCCCTGCGCCCAGGACTGAGCGCACAGTAGGTCTACTAAGGAACTACCACATGGGAGGCCATGTGCTAGAGCGGTCCTGTGAGGGGATCAGGGTATCTCCAACCTCAAGGAACTCACAGCCTGGCATGGATACAAGGAGAAAGACCGATGAACCTCGCAAGCTGGGAAAGATACGGGAGGCAAGGAACTCTCTCTGCTGTTCCCTCTGCCTGGGATACTCTTCCCTTCATCTACCCGGGCCAAGCCCCGCTCACCCGTTGGCACCCTGCTGTTAGAGTGCACAGAGCTCTGAGCAATCTTGGGCAGACCACTCCCTAGCCTATACTGGATCCTGGGGACTAACCTGCTAGTTTCTTACATGCCGCCTCCCCTGCTAGGCCGTGAGAAGCTGAGCCCCAGGACTGGGCATGGGGCTGCACCTGGCACACAGTAGGTCCTTGATAAATGTTGTATGGAAGCCCAAGGGAGGGGAATCCCCAGGATCCTACAGTGAGTAGGGGTGGGTACCTGAGCATGCGGACCAGGGCAGGGATGCCGCCTGACTTGAAGATGGCAAGCAGCCCCTCGCGGTGGTGGGAGAGGTTGTGCAGGATGCTGGTGGTGCAGCGGGCCGTGTCCAGGTCACTGGTGTTCTGCATGGTGCGCACCACGGCCGCCACCAGCTGGGGCGAGCCCATCAGCGCCCGCCGCGACGCCTCTTTCTTGGACAGCTGGTTCACAATCATGGCTGCCTTGGTCACTACCACCTGAGGGGGAGGGGGAGGGATGGGAAAAAGTGAGCAGATGGGCCGGGCCAGCTGCCACTGTGAGATGGAGGGGCCCGGTGAGCCCGTCCAGAGGATTCAGAGGGACCCAGCTCAAACTCTGCCCCGCTGATGCGGCCCGGGGTAGGGGGTCCCCTGTAGACACCTGACCTGTCCCCTCTCTGCCCCGCCCCCACCCTGGCCAGACCCCTCCCGGACCGGGTCCTCATCGTTGAGCAGTTTGGTGAGTTCAGGCAGGGCCCGGGTGGCCAGCTCGGCGTCATCCTGGTAGTTGATGAGATGCACGATGGCTGACTTGAGCAGCTGGGACGGCTCGGCCAGCCGCTGCAGGTTGGTGCTCTGGCCCTCCACCTGGGTGGCCAGCAGCAGTGAGCTGTCTTCCCCTGTCACACCAGGACACATGGCCTCCCGCACCCGCTTGGCTCTGGCCGTCGTGGACATCTGGTACTCCAGGTCACCTGGGGGTGGGGGGCAACGGGCAGGGACTGAGCCATAGGAGGTGCATGGGGAGGTACACTGGGGAGCAGGGCAGGCCTTGTAGACAGCCCACGTGGGTTCTCGGGGCTAGCTGCCACCCCGACCAAGGCCCCAGCGACACCCCTCATGCGGTTCTGCCTCTAACCAGGGGAGGTCACCACCGCCTCAGTTACGTCAGCTGTAAAATGGGGCCCCACCTGTTCCGTCCATCACAGGGAATTCTTATGGGAATTAAATACTAGTTGTAAATTGCTCTGAAAAAAAGGATGTAGTAGTACACACATCCCTACAAAAGTGTTAGTGAATGTTACTATTCATGGGAATAGTTAACCTTTTTTGAGTACTTACTATAGGCTTAGCAGTGAATTAAATGCTTTTCTTATATTTTGTCATTTATCTCATAATAACCCGGTAAGTACTATTATTATCTCCATTTTACAGATGGGGAAACTGAGGCATGGAGAGATTCTAGGAGCCCAAGCTGGGGTCTGAACTCAGACAGCCTGACTCCAGAGCCCAAACCCCAACCCTACACCTCTCCCTTAACAACCAGGTTGAGGTAGCAGGAGACAACCTAGGTCTCCTTTCAACTCTGAAATCTCACGATTCTAATTATATCCTCATCATCTCCAAAGGAGGCAACTCTCCCATTACATAGGCAAGCAAATAGAGGCCCAGAGGGCCACCCAGTATCATACAGCAGATCAGAGAGAAAGGCGGGAGTGTGGGTTTCAGAAAGCAGGAGGTGGGTTCTCAGCTCAGACTCCGGGTTCCACCCCCTGGGTGGGTCCAGAGTCCCACATATAGGTGCCCAAGCTTCCCAGGCATCCCGATGCCCTGGGGGACAGACACACAGAGAGGCAGAAGTTCCACCCTCCAATTAGTTGGGAAGGAGGAGACACCCACAGATCTTTCCCACCTGAATGCTGGGCTTTGAGCTACCAACACAATGACAGGCCCGCCAAGGGGCCCTTGCCTGCTGTCAGGGAGGAGAGCCCCGGGCGCTGAGGCTGAGCTCCGCAGGGCCTGCACCTGTCCCAGCCCACCCCGTACCTGTCCCAGCACTCACAGCTCATCCGGCTCAATGCGTGGCACCCTGGAGGCACCTGTGGACAGTGGTCTAGGGCCCACATACTCCTCTCCCCCCCAGAGAGGCCAGGGTCCCAGCTGGAAGCCCCAGGGCCAGGGGCCAGCAGCTGGGGCCTCAAGCCACCACCCGGCCTCAGGCTATCTGTAGGTCTCCTCCTACCCCCATCGGGAGCCCTGCCTCCCCATCAAATTTGAGGCTCCTGGAGCAAAAGGACCATCTTCCCTGATAGTCCCTGTGGGTCCCCTGAGGGCAATAGTGATGCCTCGACATTATACTATAAGTTCATCGAGGACCAGGACCATGACTTCAGACTGGCAGGAAGGGTCTCTGCTTCCCCTCCATACGAGAGGTTCAAGGAAGAGGAATCCACCGCCCTCTCAGATGGGGGCACCCTGAAGTAGCTGCGCCTCCTCCCTCAGACAGGAGCCCCCTAAAGTCGGCCTCCCTCTGCCCCGACAGGGCCGAGGCTGGCTTTTTGCTGAAGTACTTCCGTGGAACAGTTTCCATTCAAGAGTCCCCGGGGATCCTGACCTTGGCTCTGGGGCACCTGGGTGTAGGTGGTGGTCTTCTTCAGTGTGTACTGGCGCCCACAGGCCTCATCCTCTTCCATGACGCCCTTGCTACTGACCGAGGGCACACAGGTGTTGGCACCCGAGTGGATGCCAGAGTCATAGGTGTACGTCTGCTGCCACTCAGTCACCTTGATGGGTTGTTCGATCAGGTTCATCACTTCCATGGCGGCTGCTGGGGACACAAAGGAGGGACAGGAAATCAGCTGGCTCCGGGGAGGCATCCCATGATCTGGCCCAGCCCCCAGCTTCAGCCCATCCCCAGGCCCAGGGAGGGACTGCCCACATTGGGATACCCAAGTGTGAGTCCTGGGCTTAGATCTCTAACCTCCAGCCCAGGGGGGAGCGAGCCCTATGGGCAGTGCGGCAGTAAAGAACCAGATGCCCCCAACCCAGCCCTGGGCTCACTCACCTTGCTGTCCCCACCCAACACTCCCGGAGCAAAAGGCACTCAGGACCTCCAGCAGCTTCTGGGGTCCTGCAGACCCACCCCCGTGCATGGGGCTCTCTGGGAAAGTCTCTGGTGAGGTACCTACACCCCAAGCATTGGACAGGAAACTGGGCGGGGCAGGGAGGCAGTCTGACAGGTTTCTCTGGAGAGCCCTGGAGGCTGCTGGGAGCCGTCAAAGGCTCCCTTGGAGACTCCAGGATCTCAGGATCTTTCCTGAAGATGGGGCGAGGATCACAAGTGACCCCAGAGGCCCAAGCCCTGAGATCCCTGTCTCCCCAGCACCCCAGCTCCTAGAAGCCTTTTCCAGAATTCTGAGCCCCACTGACCAGTTCCAGTATCAGCCACATACTACTGGGCCAATTCACCTCTCCGTAGAGCCCAACCCTCATCTGCAAAATGGGGTAACACCACATCCCTCGCAGGCTGTCGTGAAGGCTGGATTTGTAAAAGACCCAGCCTGGTGCCAGGCACATAGTAGGTGCTCAGTGTTGGTGGCCGGTGGCCACGTAGCAACACTGTCTCTCCCTCGGAGGGGTTTTCTCACTTCCTCTCCTCCTAGAACCCAGACTAGAGATAAGGGGTGGGGCAGGCCTCGGGAGGGGTGTCACTGCTATTCAGGTACCCCTTCCTCCCCCTGCAGAGACTTGGGGGCACTTGAGGTTCATGAATTGCTGGGCCCTACTGTGGACCCCTGGTGAATTCTCACTTGGTCTGTTGGGCTTCCCTGTCTCGGGAGCTGACCTCCAGAGTCCAGCCCCTGGGAGGAGAGGCAAGGGAAGCTGTGCTCCAGGGAGGGCCTGCCCCATGCCAGAGCATTCATGAACGCCATCATCCGCACAAGCGGGTGCTCCCCCCTTTACGGACAGGGAAACTGAGGCTCCACCAGGGGAGGTGGCACAGCAGAGAAATGGCAGAGCTGGGACCAGGCAGAGGCGTGAGGGACACCCCAGTCTGTGGCCTCTGCACACGCAGTGTGGCCTCACACAGCAAACAGACCACAGGCCGGTCCACCCACAAAGGTGGACGCGACGCAGCCCCTCAAACCTATTGTCCCCATCGTGACAGGGAAGTGGGTAAGGCCCAGGGTGGTTCAGCTGGCTCAGGCTGGCCCCACCCCAGGAACAAAGATCAGCCGGGTATGTCTTCCAGGGCCACCCTCAAGGAGGAGGATGAATGATCCTCAGGCCTCCCTGCCTTTTATGGTGACACGGGCTCCTTCCCTGCCTATGAGCGCACCTGAACAGGCAGAGGCAGGAGCCAGACTGGCTCCCAGCCGCCTCCTTCCTCTCCTCCCTTCACCCCAAGTGACTCAGAGTTTCGAGCTGATAAACAGAAGCAGGCCCAGAACGCACCAGACAGCAGGCTGGGTGCCACCAGCTGCACCCAGCTGCTTCCCAGGCACTGGCTATTTCAGGAGGAGCCCCCCGCCCCCACCCTAACCACACACTGGAGGTGGGAGAGAGAAAGAAGAGAGAAGTTTGGAGAAGAGAGCCTGTCACAGAGCCGCCCCGGGGGGAGGAGAAAACCCCGGGGAGGAGGCCTTGGACATCCCAGTGCTGCCGAAGGGAGGTAAAACCCCAGCAGGACATAAGAGCTGCCCTGACCCTGTAAATGCCGCTAGGCCAGGCAGAGGGCGGAGCCCACATCTGGGCGCTGAGCCTTATAGTCAGATCTGCTCAGGACAAACTGGAAATGTCCAGCCCCGATCATAAGAACACTCCATCTGAGCCAGGAAGAGCCCCTCCCCAGCAGAGACCGCCGCCTACCCCTGGGGCTTCTCAGCCCAGCCAGAGGGGCGCAGGCCTCACCCTGAACCTCAGAGATCACCCCCCACCACCACCACTTGCCAGTCCCATATCCACGGGGACCACCGAGGTCAAGGCTGGCCACAGGAGGGGCATTTTCCCAGCAGGCCCCTCACCAACCCCCCACCGCCCACCCCTCTACCGCCCACCCCACCCCCCCCGCCAGCCCCAGGCCTGGAGCCAAGAGAAGCTGAGGGCTGGCGGCTGCCCAGGGCAAGACAGAAGCCACAGGGAGGTCAAAGGATCCATGGGGGAAGGGACACTCAGCTGCTTTTACTGTCAAATGAATCTCACGCTTCCCTCAAAGCCACCCTGGCGGGCATTTATCCGCGCCCAATTTCCAGTTGAGAAGACTTGAGACACCACCCTGAGAACAGGGCAGCGCTCTGCTCAGATAGGGTCGGCCTCGCTGCACACCGGCGTCCAGCCCGCTAAAAAGGGCTGCTCCCTTGGCTCCTAACAGGGGACGCCCTGCGGTCAAGGCGAGCGGGTGGCTGGGGCGTGGGTAGAGCGGAGCCCCTTGCGAGCAGGCGGAGAGGCTGGGGAGGCCAGGGGGACTCACAGCTGGAGGCAGAGCACCGGCTACGAAATCAGGCGTCCCAGGCCCTGGTCCTGGTCCCAGCTCTGCCACAAGCTTACTGGTGTCCTTAGACGATTACTTGCCCTCTGTGCTTCATCCACAGAAAGAGTGGCCCAGCTGATCTCAGAGGAACGTTGGTATCTAAGACTCCCGCTTCCCAAGACAGACAAGAGAAGGCTGAGGGTGGGCCAGGGCAGGGACGGCACACAGTTCAAAGAGGACACACACCAGAACGCTTCTCGAGGAAAGGATTCCGGGGTGAGCTCCTCCTACAGGAGGAAGGCTAGGAGTCAGACCTCAGGCAGGACTGACAGGCCGCCCCACCTTCCTCCTCACCAGCTCCCAGGAGAACCAGGGGAATTCTATCACCAAAAAACAAAAGTGCTGTTTGGGCAGTTCCCAGGGTGGAGGGGGCCGCACCCAGCTTGGTCTCGCGCCTCTCCACCCTGGACCCGGCACGGGACCTGCCACAATGCCCCCCGGACAGAGCCAGGGTGGAAGCGGGCGAGACAGGGACGGGCCCTGCCCACGCGCTCCGGCCAGAGCCAGACACGGGGGGCCTTTGTTTAGCAGCATGCTCTACTGTGGGCAACACAGGCGGCCGAAGCCAGCTCCAAGATCACAGCATGGGGTGGGGACAGCACCGGCGACAGGAAGAGGAGCCCGGGCCCCAGAGAAGGCGCGCCAAGGAGCCTGCCCACAGAGGTCCACACTGGGTAGGAGTGTGCAGGCGAGCTTTGGACACACCCTCCCCTTCATTCCTGCTTCCTCCCCGGTGTGGCCACCTCAGCAGGCTGCCCTCTGGGCACTCTAAGTCCAAGACGGCCCAGGGACAGTGTGGTCCAGTCCTGACACTCAAAATAACTGCCACGGGGGCGGGGGGGGGAGGGGCTGGCCGGCTCAGTCGGAGGAGTGAGCAACTCTTGACACCGGGGTTGTAGCTTCTAACCCCACGTTGGGTGTAGCCATTGCTTAAAAATAAAATGTTTTTTGAAAACTAAATAAACAAAAACAAAAACACCCTGCCACCAACCTACCGCAGGCCCCTGCCCCCACCAGCACCGCCGTCAGTAAAACAGGGTCAGTAAAACACCTAGAAACAAGGGCCGGAATCGGCCGCCCAGGAGGCCTGCTGGAAGGAGGCTTAGACACACTGCATGAGGGAGCTAGAAGAGCAGGCAGGGCCCTCTAGAAGTTCCTTGGGCCAGAGGCCAGCAGCCGTGCACATGCTCAGTGACACGGGCTCAGTGACAGAGGAGGGGGCCTGTGGGCAGGGCAGGAGAACCTGGGAGTCAGGAGAGGGGATCCTTCCAGCCCCACCACTCAGTGGCTATGTGCTCTCGGGCAAGTCACCCGATTTCCTTAAGCCTCATGTTCCTCATCTGCAAAGAAGAGATGATCAAGCTCTCCTTTCTTGAGACCACGTGTGGTTCATGGATCTCACACAGCCGTGACCGCGGAAGCCCTCTGTCCACAGTAAAGGCCCAGGCCAGCTTTCTTCTGTTAGCCAAGCCAAGGCATGGCAGAGGAGGAGGCCAGCAGAGTCGGGCCTGGCAAGGGGGCCAGCAGCCGGCCTGCTTTTTGGGGCCCAGGACCAGTGAGGGTGTCTGCCTCCCAGCCCCAGGCCTGAGCCCCAGGAGTGGGGTAGGGTGTGGCTGGGGAGGAGGAGTTATGTCCGGTCCAGGAGGGGAGACACTGCTCTGCCCACTGCCCTCTGCTCTCTCCTCTCTCCCCAGTCACATGAGCAGCTTCCTGCATCCAGGGGTGGCCAGGCCAGTCAGGCCGGGACATTCCCCACATAGCAGTCCCAGGAGAGAGGCTGGGCTGAGCAGGGTCACCAGCCCCCACCCTTCCCCACTGCCTCTGACTCCAGCAGAGCTTTGGCCAGCGCTCCCAAGAACAGACAGAAACAGACCCTAGAAAAGTAGAGACAGATGTGACTGCTTCCCTTGAGAGCCCCGTCTCCCCCATCAGGCTGGGGCTTCCCAGCTAGGCCTCTCCCGTCAGACTGGTGGCCCCAGCAGCAAACACCCCACAGACGAGAGGTTCCTTGACAGATTCTGTAGTCTCTCCTTTCAGAATGGTCATTCCGAGCAGGCAGAGACCGAAATGGGCGCCACATATGGCCAGGGCCCTGGGGACAGGAGAAGACAGAGGAGCCCATCCTCCTGGATGCTTCCAGAGGAAAACCCTCACTTCCGGGCCGGTCTGGAGGACAGCCCAAGCTGCGGCCCAGGACTCACTGGGGGTGGGGGAGGCTCAGGTCAGGCCGTCCCAGCTGCTGTTTGTTTTCTTCCTTCTGGGCTCCTTCCCAAAGCAAACAAACCAGGGTGGGAAAATGAAGGGGACTTGGAAGAGAGGGAAATGCAGGGCCAGGTGGCTCGACCCTGAGGACCTCCCGGCTCCCCTGCAGAGGACTCCAGCTGGAGCTCCTGTCTCTGCTGGTGACCCTTTGTGGGCAAAAACCCAAACTGGCGGATCACCCCAAACCAGGGCTCCTGAGAATGGAAACACACCGCACCCAGCCTCAAGAAACAGCAAAGGGTTGACTTTGTCAGTGAGGCCTCACACACCAGGGCTTGCAGGGGGGCTGGGCAGCCCTGACCCCAGCTGGCATCCTCTCCTTAGGGGGTGATGCCCCAGGGTTTCATTCTGCAGCAATCTGCCTGACCCTCTCCCGGAAGCACAGGGTCCTGGGATCGAGCCCCCCATCAAGCTCCCTGCTCAGCTGGAAGCCTGCTTCTCCCTCTCCCACTCCCCCTGCTTGTGTTCCCTCTCTCGCTGTGTCTCTCTCTGTCAAATAAATAAAATCTTTAAAAAAAAAAAAAAAGAAACAAACAAGAAAAGAGAGGGAAAGAAATGTTAGTGGTGGGATTATGGATGATTTTTTTTTCTTCTCTTGTAAACTTTTCTAAACTTTCCAGTTATTTTTTACAATGATCAGATGTTACTTTTTCAATCAAGAGGGAGAAGGTGTCAGAGAGTCCAGCCTCCTCAGCACCCCCAAATAAGCATACTGATTGCCCAGCCCCATCCCAACTCTGCCTGTCCCAGACACTCAGCCCAGTGTCCCTACAGTGGGAAGGAAAGCAGACCTGTGAACCCACACTCTGCAGGTCACAGAGGGCAGAGCTTCTTGTCCTGAGGGCCCCCAAAGGCTAAGGTGCCAGGAGGCTGAGCAAAGAGCTTTCTCTTCAGGCCTGGCCAAGGAAGTTGCTAGAAATTGGGGCAGTCCATGCCCCCAGACCACCATCAGATTCAACCATGTCCCGGGAGAGAGGCCTCAAAATGTCACTTGCAGGGACACAAAGCTGGGTGGCCTGCCCCAGCCACACCTCTCTTTCTCTTCACAGGGGTCACTGGGCCAGCCGGCTCACGGATACCTGTCCCTCTTACTGCCAAGGACTCTCTTCTCCCAGAAGACACCACCCTGCGAGTTACCCCAGGGACCCCAACAGACCTCAGACTGGCTCCAAAGGTACTGACTCCTGCCTGCCCTCTCTCCTGGGCACAATGGCCCTCCTCCAGCTCCCGCAGACAGACCCCTCCTTCCTCCGCTTCAGAGAAGAGTCACCTCTGACCTTCCATCTCTCCCTCTTACTCAGCAATGCAAGAGCTCATCTCTAACAGACAGGAAGTCCTTCCTCCTGTCTAGCCTCCATTCCTTCCCTAAGAGCATCAGTCCCCATGGCTCTTGCATCCCCAAGGGTGATGGAAAACCACAAGCCCAGCACCCTCTTTATAGCGTCAGTCAGGACTGAGATCATTCTCTTTCCTTCTCTGTCACATCAAGTCCCCTCAGCCTTCTCTTCTCCAGGATCAATAATCCCCATGCCCGGGGGCCCCTCTTGACCTCAAGGGATCCAAAAGCCCAGTGCTGACAGGCTCAGTGCCCAGGCTGCACCCACACAGAGAGAGGCCCCATTTCCCAGACCCATCTGGTGTCAGGTGCCCGGCTGGCAGAGGTGCCAGAGCCAGACAGGTCTGAGAGGGCAGTGACACCAGCCCCTCCCTCAGGGACCAAGGCTCTGGCTGACCACACCCCATCACCAGAAAGGCCCTCCCAGGCTCCCGGGCTCCCGGGCTCCGGGGCTCCCAAGCAGAGGACAGCCAGCTCTTGGCCCCAGAGCAGCCAGGCAGTACTGACTGGCACAATCCTACAGCCCAGTGGCCCAGTCCTAAATCTGACTCTCATTTCTCTCTCCTCCCCAGGGACCAGGCTCCCCTTTATGTTGGCACAGCCCCAGCCCCAGGCAAAGCAGGAGGCCCTACTCCCTATATAGGGACAAGCCCAGAACATCCCAGGATCTGGCCCGGGGCAAGCCAGGAGGCAGCAGCAGCTTTGACCCCTGCCCTCCTCTGCCCTACCAGCCTCCTCCACACATGGCCACTGCCCCTGGCCTTGGGGAGATGGCCCCCTCCCCCAGGAACTAAAAACCAAGCCATGGAAGTTTCAGAGGGCTGGAGGCTAGGACATGAGTCACCCCCTCCTGACCAACCTGCCCCCACCTTCACCACCCACACAAACCTGGCTGGGTCATTTAGAATTCTCCTCTCCCCAAACTCCCAAGCAGAGGCTCTCAAAGAGCAGTAGCAGGTTCTTCCCAGAGCTGCAGTGGGGTCATACATGATACAGCAGGATGGGCTCTGGGCTTGGAACCAGAGGACCCAAAGGCTAGTCTTGACCCTGCATGGGTCTCGATGTGCATCTTTGGGCCAGTTACTTAACTCCCCTGAGTTTCAGTTTCCTCATCTGCCAAACGGGGTAATGATACCTGCCTCTAGGGACTGTCGTCAGGAATAAGTGAGAACACTCAAAGAAAAGTGCTGGTATCTGTAAAGTCCTCCCGTGCATTTTTAATTACCATTTGTCAAGTACTTATTGGGTCGTGGGTATTACTCCCATTTTGCAGAGGTCACTGAGGGACCTCACCAAGGCCACACAGGTAATGAGTGGCAGAGCCGAGATTCAAACCCAGCTCAGTCCACGCCCATTTCACTGTGCTCAGAACTGGCCCACCGCCCTTCCACTGACAGTCCAATCACCCCATCCCATTCTCAGGTGGATCTTCTCCCCAACCCCTCATCGGGACCTGCCCCTCAAGCCTCCAGCGGGGACCCTCAGCGGGGAGCCTCAGTGCTGGCAGCCAGAACAGAGGTTCCAGAGGGAATGGGGGTGGGGCAGGGTGGAGAGGGCTCCTGTCACCCAAGCTGGTGCTTGATCTAGCAAGAAATGACTCATTGGATCCTACCTTTCCCCCTTCTACCTCCAGTCCGAGAACCACCAGTTGCCACCAGGCACCTCCTAGCAAGACTTCCTCAGTATTATCTTTTGATCAGTCACAGACCAGATTAGCTAAACTAATCATTTAACCAATGTAATTACAATGCCTTCCCCTCCTCCACTTGGGCACACAGAAGAAGGAAAACAGGTTATTTTTGCCCAAATTCCATAACATTTGGCTCCCCAAAGGTACACTACCCATTAGAAAAGAAGGATGGGGTTCCCTCCTCAGCCTCCCCCTAACTCAGGGCACTCCATGGGGATGGGTCTGACCCCTGCCCACTCCCCCAACTTCAACCCGGAAAGAGGTGGTAGGGTCTTCCCAACTGAGTCAGGCCAAGCAACCCTGATCCCCTCCATACTCCCCTCACCCCCGGACTGAGGGAGAGCCCGGCTCTTACATTTCCCCTCCGGTCCCCAAGGAGGCTGGCGTCCAAATCCCCGCAGAAAGACCACACTTCAGATTTTTAAAAACCAGTGCTGAGAGCCTGGTGATCTCCAGCTCTGCCCAGGGAAGGGGCTCTCAGGAAATTGGGGTGAAGGGAGCCTTCACGCAGCTCTCCTGAAACCTTCTGCCGCACAGCCTGTTCCACTCACCCCACCCCGCTCTCAGAAAGGGGTGGCCGGGAGACAGACTGCAACAGCCTCCAGGAGGAACGCACCTTCAAACCCAGAAATCAAATGGAAACCAAACCCCAAGCTCCACACTCTCCGGCCTCAAAGACCAGCCAGCTATATAAGGTGGGGGATGGGGCGGGGGGGGAAGGCCAGAACAATCGCTCCCCCCACCCTCATCAGTTTGGCGGCCCCACCCCCATTCCTGGGGAGGGGGCAAAGCTTGGGAGAGAGCCACTGGCGCAGGCCTCAAGCGAGGGGGTGTGGTGGTCCCCGGAGGCAGGAAGAGAAGGAAGAAGCTGCTTCCCCTTTGGCCCACCCCCCCACCCCTGCCCCCACCTCGGGCCCCAGGGGCCCAGCAAACAGGATGGAGGTGGGGGCAGGGAGGATAGGGTCAGAGCGCAGGCACTGGCCCTGGCTCAGCCGGGCCGACTCGGGGAGGGGGCTTTGTCCCAAGACGGACCCCCTAAGCCTGGGGGGAAAACCCTTGGGCAAGGAGGCAGTTAAACCCGCAGAGAAAGCTGCCGTGAATACTTCCTCCTAGAAAGTTTGTTTGGGGTGATTTTTTCGACAGTAAGAGGTTAGAGGAGAAGAGTAGTCCTGTTCCCCTGCCGACGTTCTGGAAGCAGCAGCTACTGGAAACTGGGCCAAGGAATTCTCCAACCAGGCACTACCCCTCCGCTCAGACCCCAGTCCAAGCCACGGGTGCCAGACACCAGCTGGGCGCGCAGCCGGGCCCTGCGCCAGTCCCGCTGTCATCCCATCCCACCTCCGATGGCGGAGCCCTAGCCCGGCACCCACCGGGGCGGAGGGAGGCGCCGCAAGTACAGTACCTATGAGGCCGGGGCGCTGGAGAGCTGGGCCTCTGCACTCCGAGTGCTCACCTGCTCCGCAGGTGGGGCCCGCGACGCTGAGAAAATGTGCGCTCGGCCCCCACGGTCGGGCAAGCCGGGCGCAGACAATAGGGCCCCACCCAAGCCTGGGGGAGTAGAGAGGGAGGGAAAGCGAAGATGACGCGTGAGGTGGGGTGAGGGTGGCCCCAAAGACACCAGCGGCAGCAAGTTTCCCGAACTGTACATTCCTGACTACAGAGTGAGCCCTGGGACGCGGAGGAGCCAGGCAAAGTCTCCCTCAACAAGAGTCAGGGCGAGAGTCGGGGACGCGGCATCGGGTGAGCTCCACCGGCCGCAGGTCAGGCGCGACCCCAGAGGCACCTGCCCTCATCCCTCCCCGCCCTTCTCTGATTTCCAGCTCACGCAGCCCCCAGCGCACAAGGCCGGAACCTCGCTCCCCCTGAGTCGCCGCGCCCAAGGACCCCAGCGCGCCCCCTGCCGCCGGTGCAGGGTGGCGCTCCCTGGCTCGCTCCCTCACCTGCCCGGAGACGGCGGGGATCGGCCCCTCGGCCGCTCGCCGCCCTTCCCTCGCCCCAGCGATCCCTGCCCCGATCGTCCGCACCTGCTTGTGGAGCCTGGCCGGGCTGGGTGTAGGGGTCGGGCCGGGCTGGGAGCCGGCGCGGGCAGCGAACTGAGCTGGGCGCGCTCGGGCGGCGGCTGCTCCGGACTCTGGCCAAAGCAGCAACTCAGTAACCGAACAAAAGGCGAAGGGACCTGACAGCCAAGCCACGCCTCTCGCCCCCTCGAAGCTCCGCCCCTGAGGGAAACGCCCACCCGCTGAGGAGGGTTCACTGGCTGCCTCTCCAGACTGTCCCATCGAGGGGCGGAGCCTCGCGCCCAGTCCTCTTCCACCGCCGCCTCTGTTTATCCGCTGGCCATTGGCCCCAGGGACTGCTAGTCGGCTCTGGGGACGGCCTCCAACTTGAGGTTCCATCCTCACTCCGCACCTATTGGCAGATAGAAGGTTACTTCCTCCTGATTGGGCAAGGGATTGTCAGTAAGACTAGGGAAAGAACCAATGGGAAGGATGGGGTGTGTCTTGCCCCACCCTAGCTCTGAGCAGGTGAGACTCATTACTCTCCCCTTCCCCCTACCTGTCCAACAGGTGAGTCAGGAGGCGCCATGGGAAAGGACAGACGCCTTTACAGGCCAGCCAACTCAGCGTCAGGCATGATGCTTCTTTGGGCTTATTCACCCTTGCCACAGAGGGATAATAACCTATTTGTATAGCATTTCATAGGCTTTTTTTTCTAGGTTGGGATTTTTTTCCCCAAAGACAGAGTGCTCATGAGATTTTGAATTAGAAGGCCTGGGTTTGGGTTCTGCCACTTAGTAGCTATATGATCTCAGCCAGTTACCTCATCTTTCATCCTGTTTTTCTTCATCTGTAAAATGGGTACATTAGCTGTATCTGTCTCATGGGGGGGTGCGGGAATAAAATTAAGGTTTGTGAAATCATTTGGACAACCGCTAAATGTTAGAATTTAAAGATATGGAGGGTTTTTTTTTTTAATTCTCATGACAATTCTGAAAAAAAATTAGGACAATAAAATGAGCCTCATTTCAACGATGGGGAAGCTGAAATTCAGAGAAGTCACAAAACAACAAAGTGGCATATCCTACACTAGCACCCCTTTCTTCTAATTTCAAGGCCCACCAAATGCATGCGCTCCTGGTGGAATAACAGCATAGACATAAAATGTCAAAAGCCGCGGGGAGGGGTGGGGGGAAAGGCAAAAGCAAATATTCTGGGCAGAGACAGAAGAGCAAAGATTTGGGACAAAGAGAAAGTAGTGGTGGGTTTGGGAAAAAAACAGGCATCGGATCTAAAGGAAATCAACACTAGCATAAAAGAAATGGGGCAGCAGCCCCCTCAGTGGTGGAAGATTATGGGTTAGTGATCAAAAAGAACTTCCCAATAGGCAAACAAGTTATGAAGACAAGGGTCTTTCCGTGCTGTGGTTAATGAAATGGGTGCCTGCTCTCGTGGATGTACGGTCTGCTGAGCTTACTACAGACATTCATTCAAGGCACCAGATGAGACTCTGGTAACACAGAAAACCACAATGATCCCAACCCTCGAAGGGTTCCGGGAGAGCTAAGTGTAAACAGGTCACCTTAGCCACTCAGTGTGTGGGAATTGGGGGAGTGGTTGTCACGAAAATGTCCTCCCTCAAACAAGTTCTATAGTCCCAAAGCTAGCGCCCAGGGTGGGCTGGGTGAAGGCACGCCAGCAGTATACTTGACCACTTTCCCACCAGAGAAAGGAACGATGGCCAAAACAGTCTCACTTCTGAGGCTTGTGCCATCCAGGAAGCCTTCCTGGAGGGGGCCAGGGAGACATCAACATCCTTAACCAGGTACCATCCCACATGTCAGGGCCACTGCCCTTCACTTAGTTTCCTTGACTCCCCCTCCTCTTTTCTGAGTATCTTCCTCCCTACCTTATCCTTGCCCACCCCCCTACCTGCTCCCCCCAACCCCCAGCCAGGCTGTACAGTGGTCAGCCCTCACCGTAGGAGGAATAGAGCTCCCAGCCCTAGGGGTTCACTTCCTCCCTGTCCCTACTCTCCCCATCCCCTGCCCATTTCCCCACCCCCAGCCCTGCCCACAGACACACACACACTTCCCAGACTGGAGCTGACTTCACTCTTTCCTTCCTCTCTTCCTCTCTCTGCATACAGGCTGGTTGACGACAGAGAGGTAGGAGAGCCTGGTGGAGCAGGGGGGCACAAATAGGGCTTCAGAATAAAGCCTCTGTGTATGTGTGTGTATCTCCCCAGAATGTTCCCTGCATGTCAGCCTGAACAAGCTGCAACATGCTGGCCCCAAAGCTAAGCATCAGGCTGGGACTGGGTGGAGGCACCACCCACAGCAGCAAGAAAGACTGGAATAAGAGCTGTGACTCCTCCCAGATCAAGGGATTTTTGGCACATTTATTAAGCACCTACTGTGTGCCTGCCAGGCACTGAGGATTCATCTGTAGGATACAGAAAAGAATCAGAAAATGATGTTTACTACAATGAGCTGCCTGTGTAGAGGATTTGGTCTCAAGGGGCGAGGAGGTGCCTAGGGACAGGGATGAGAGTCACTGTGGCCACAGTCTCCCCGGTAGCTTGAACTTGAAGGACAGGCCACAGGAACATCTTACCCAGTCCCCTTCCTCCAAGCCCTTAAAGGCAGGGGTTGCTCTGACAAATCTCCAGGAAAGGAGAGTCTCCAGATATTATATGAATACCCTTGTCTCCTTTTAGGCTAAATTCCTTATGTCTAGCTTCACTTCGTATTACTGAATTTTAAGCTCATTTATCTTGCCCAGAGCTCGCGGTGGAAGCAGAGTCCTTGGGCCACGAAGAACACAAATGGTTAATGCAACCTTGCAGCTGTCTGGGTTCACAGAGCAAAGAAGGAAAGGGCATCAAGGGGCTCATCCCAAGCTGCCCCGGAGACGGAAGTTACCAGCAAAGAGGTTTGTGATGCGGGTCCAATGTTGGGGGGGGGGGAGTTGGGAGGGTGGGGGCCCGGGAGGTGCTTCCCTGGGGGAAGGCGAACAACAGCCAGGCCGCTCTCCTCAGCTCATCCTCTGCAGGCCTCTGGGCCGCATAAGGAAGTGGGAGAGATGCTGTTGTCTTCCATCTCGGCCCCCTCTCTGTCAGGGATTTAGATGTGCAAAAGCCACATACACAACCATCTGCACTCATACCTCCGGGATATACACTGACGGGCCTAGATTTAGACATACAAACACCAGGCACGGCAGCACTCTCCCCCCAAGCGTGCGCGCACGCACACACACACACACACACACACACACACACACACACACCCTTCTTCCCTCCTCTTTGACCCAAAGTGGCCGCAGGGATGGCCACCTCTATAAAAGAAGATGGGGGGCACCTGAGTGGCTCAGTCGGTTAAGCATCTGACTTCAGCAGGCCATGAACTCGGGGTCCTGGGATCGAGCCCCACAGCAGGCTCCCTGAAATTTTTAAAAAAATCTTATAGAAGATGGAGTGAACAGATGGGTGGCTAAACTTCAGGCTGATGACGTTGCCCTTCCACAGCAGGAAAAATACAGACAACTGCAAGCTACTCCTTGGGGAGCAGACTGGAATCAAAGGCAACGCACAGAGCAAGGAGCATCTTGAGCGCCAGCCTTCTTTCGGCTCTGGGGCAGAGCCATCCACAGGCGTGGGGAAGGGGCCTCAGCCCTGGTCCTCCCACAGGGTGGGGGGGTGCGGGGGACAGCACCCTTCCACACAGGAACAAGGGGAGGAGCCTACACAGCCTTCATCCCTCTCTCCTTTGAGACCACACTCTGGACGGGGAAACCGGAATTCCCTGCCCAGAGCTGACCCTGCTTGGGTGGACTGTAGTTCTCTTGTTCTGGC
This sequence comes from Callorhinus ursinus, assembly GCF_003265705.2. Classification (NCBI taxonomy): domain Eukaryota; kingdom Metazoa; phylum Chordata; class Mammalia; order Carnivora; family Otariidae; genus Callorhinus; species Callorhinus ursinus. The sequence continues at coordinate 450,068 of NW_027397170.1, forward strand.
TCTTTCTCCTGAGAATGGACAGAAGCAGCATGCGTGTTATGTGCACACTTGGGCCAAGGGGTGACAGGGGCAGGGGTGGGGGAGGGATGGACACGGAGGACATGCTGCTGGGGTATCTACACACATATGCTGGAAGCCCTTGGTCATGTACTGGTGAGTGGGGAGCCAGCGGTGCAAAGGGAAGGGGACATGGCCCAGGTACTGGGGGTCGGGGAACAGTTACCCCAGGCTGCTGTGTTCTGAGAAGGAATCAGAACTCTCAGTTCCATCCTGGCCCTTCAGGTGGCTGTAGGGGTATACTTGTCAAGGTATACCTTACTTGACAGTTTGTTGGCTTGATTTGTGCCCAACTTAGATCTCTGTATGTGGGCCTCCATTTGCATTCTAGCCCCTGACCGCTGGTGTTGGGGTGGGGGGATTGCTCAGTGGGATCCCTTCGGGGCTGGGGAGATGGCTGCAGAAGGGCCTCTGGCTCCCAAGCTCTCCTGGCGGGAGCGGGGCCAGGCCTTGCTGGGAGCTGGAGCACACAGGATGGTGCAAGGCCCCTGTTGTGGGGGGGAGTGTGCTCCTGCTTTTTGTGCTGCCCTTTGTCAGGGGGAGGAGCCTGGAGGCCGGAGACAGACGGCCCACAGCCTGGTCCTGAGGGTGTGTGCCCAGCCAGCCAGGGGAGGGCTCTTAATTATAGAGGTAGCTCCCAAGACACTTCACTGCAAGGCGTGTGGGCGGGGATGGAATGTCAAAAAGAAAACAGGGAGACAGGAAAACAGAGATAGGACAGCCAGAAATAGCACAGGCCAGGGGGAGATACAAGGGGCCGGAGGTGGTGGTGGATGGAGATGCTGGAAGAGGGTCAGGACCTCTCCAGAGAATGACGATCCCCAAGTAGGTACCCCCTTACCTACCCCAGCCCCCCAACAAGGTGCGATTCCAGAATTTCAGGAACTCAACAGGACGGGCTCCAAGCATTGGGACTGTATTCTTGAGCTCTGTCCCCCTCCCTGGCTTACTGAGCAACCCCCTCCCCGCGCTGAGACTTTGGGTGGGGGGAAGCAGCAGGGGGAACCTTGCCACCTGAGTCACCCCTCTTGCTGCTCCTGGCCTAGAACAGGCTGACGCAGCTGAGGCCCCACCCGCCTGCCAGCCGGCCTGCCCCTCCCGCTCCCAACAATCCGGGAGAGATGCCTGCCCTGACAGGTGCCCTTCCCACAGAGAGGCAGCCCCTCCCCTGGCACACGCGTGTACAAGCGTGAGCATGCGTGCGTGCGCGTGCACACACACACACCCCCCGATGACAGGATTTCTCCCCCACCTGTGGAGAGTCCTTGGGAAAAGAAAGAAGAAACAATCAATCAGTCTCCTTCCTTGTATATATGGGGAAACTGAGGCTAGAACCAGGAAAGGAACGTCCCCAAGGTCACACAAGCAAATTCCTGGCAGGGCTGAGACTTGAACCTTGTCTCCTGCCTTCCCCCGCCCCCCCCCCCCAGCCTACCGGTCCCACCAATCTAGGTCTTTTCTATTTCAGCAAAGGTAGGGTGCGGTGTATGTGTTAGGGGGAGAGGAGAACCAATTTTGTGGGAAGTCACCTCGTGGTGGGACTTCAGGAGGAAAACTTCGGGATTCGAGAGCCAGGGCTGGGGGACCACTGGGGTCTTGCTGGGCTGGCCGGCCCTCCCCAGGGGTGGTAATCAGTCACCTCTGCTCACTGCCACGCAAGCCTCCGCACCAAGAGGGCACCACCCAGAGCCACAGCCCTGGATTTCACAGAGACCTTCCCCCCACCTCCCGGGTCTCCAGGCCCCAGACTCCAGCAGGTCAGGGCTTGGAGCCGCCCCGCCCCCGCCCCCCGCCCTGCTACGTGAATCCCTTGTTCCCCAGTCCCATCCTGCGGCCACCAGGGAATTTGAGAGTTGAGATCCCTGAATATTTCATCGCCACCTCAGCCTTGGGTTGAAGCAACAGCCAACTTCGAGCTCATGGATAATTTACGGCCCCGGCAGAGCACCCGGAAGTGGTGAGGGGGAGGGGCAGGGGGCGTGGGGCGGGGTGAAGTCCGGCCTGGGCCGCGCGGAGGGTGCTGGAGAGAGGCCAGGTCTGTCCGGAGTGTGTGTGTGCTTATGTGTGGAGGGGGCGGTGCTCCAAGGCCTGGGACATTTCCATTTTTGAGGATACCAATGTATTACCAAAAAAAAAAAGCAAAACCCCACAACCACCACCAACCAGGTTTGTCAAAATAATTGTACTAAAGGTTAAAGTCATGAGACAAGCATTTTCTGACTTCATTCCTATCCCCTGTCTCTGTAACTGTGAGCATAACCTCATTTGGAGATACCAAAAGCTTTTTTTTTTTTTTTTTAAGATTTTACTTTTAAGTAATCTCTGCACGCAATGTGGGGCTCAGATTTACAACCCCGAGATCAAGAGTCACCTTCTCCTCTGATTAAGCCAGCCAGGCGCCCCCCACAAAAGCTTTTTTTTTTTTTTAAGATTTTATTTGTTTATTCATGAAAGACAGAGAAAGAGAGAGAGAGAGAGGCGCAGAGGGAGAAGCAGGCTCCCAAGGAGCAGGGAGCCCGACGTGGGACTCGATCCCAGGACCTCGGGACCATGACCTGAGCCGAAGGCAGACGCTCAACCGTCTGAGCCACTCAGGCGCCCCACAAAAGCTTTTAATGGAATGTCCTTCATGGCTGTGAGGTCTCTAAAAGGCCCCCTGCTCCCTACACCCACCAGGGCCAGGGAGAGAGGCCAGACTTGGCGCTCAGACTGGCTGAACTGCGCTCCTTCCTAGCTTCCTCCAGGAAGGCCACCAGGATTTAGCCAAGGGGTCAAGGGAAAAGGAAGGCATCTCACGTGGCCATTCTTTACTGTGCTCCAAGAACATAATATCCCACTCTTCTCCTAAAAGGAAAGATGAAAAAGGTGACCCAAATGGAAAATGTCAAGTTCTTGACTCTTCATTGGGAGTGACTTACCTTAGTGAGTTCTTCCCCAGATTGAGAGGATTAAGTATATGTGTGTGGGGAAGGGGCAGTAAAAAAGTAGGCACGTTCTCCCCCTTACCTCAGTTTCCCCACCTGATCATGGGCGTGAGAGGTGTTCCCACCCCAAGGGCTGTTTGGGGGACAGAAGAGATGCTATCCAGGTGCCCTGGCGCCAAGTGGAACCCAGGCAGGTGGTGATTACAGGTGATGTGTCCACCGGTCGGCCTGGGGCTGGCTCTGGTGGGCAGTCCCAGGCCCCCGCATACTCCCACCTAATCCCTGAGTCATTTTGGGGCTAAGCCAGCCTTCTACACTCTCTGGGCCTCAGTTTCCCCATCCATGAAGGTGGGGCCATCTGCCAGGGCTACCCTTGGGGAGACGTGGGAGAGCTGGACGAAGACCCCAGAGTGGGGAAGCTGCAGGGGGCGTGGGCCCTGCAGCTGCTAGAACTTCTGCAGTCAGGTTATGCTGCTGGCACGGTGCCAACTGGACACAGCCTTCTGACCCAGGGAAGGGGTCTTTCTCTGTCCCCAGGGGAGACCCTACTCTCCTGGAGAAAGGGGAACACCAGGGTGAGACTTTAAGAACTATTGCTCAAACCTAAGGGGGGATTTCTTCCATTAGAATTTACTGGAATTTTGGAAGAGCCCGTAGGACTTTCCCCCTCCACTGGCCCTCACTTCTCAGGATTCAAGAAGGTGCTGGTAAGTGACCCCAGCAAGTCTGACCCAGGCTCCCTAACATGGGCCCAATTCCATGGAGCCGACAATGGCGGGAGGCAGGGGAGGGCAGGCTCTGGAATTGGGCCCGAGATGCAGAACCTGATTGCCTGCTTTTCCTTCCGCTCCCTACCCGCTTCTTCCCTCCCTTCTAGAACTCCTTGCCTCCCTCAGTAGGCTGCAGCAATGTGGGGGCTCTGTCCACACATCTAGCCCCAAAGCCCCAAAGCCAACACCTTTCTCTGAGCAGCATCGATCTGGGGGAGAAGACTTTCAAACCCACCTCAGCCACCACTCAATGTGAGGAACCTGGGACAAGTTGCTTCTCATTCCTCAGCCTCACCTGGAGCAGAAGGGAACTGAGGCCTATGTCACGAGAATGTTTAAGACCAAGTGCCCAGCATATGGTAGGTACTCGGTAGTAGTGAAGCTTGCTTCAGGACGGGGTCTTTCTGGGTCTGGGCACCTCTGTGGCTTCTGAACCTGGCCCTATTGTGTAAGGTCGCCATCCCCAGTCCCTTTTAGGACTTCCCTAACCTTCTACCCATTATACTACAGATGCCATGACTGATGAGGTGCTGGGTGGGGTGTTGGGGGGCGGGGTACAGAGGGACCAGGTGAGACAGATGTGGAAGAGGCAAGGGTGTCTGCAGTGGGTGGGGTTGGGAGAATGGGCTGGAGGGCCCACGCTGGGACTCGGTCTCACCGGTTTGGGGACCTGGCCTGGCACTGGGGAGACGCTGGTATCAGGGAGAGGGGGGAGGGGGTGGTGGCTGCCTAGAAGAGGAGAGCTGAGTAAGGGAGGGACACGGGGCTGCAGGGCCTGGGCGAGGGCTTGCCCGTGGGGAGAGGGCCCAGGCCGGGGCTGGCATTCCGCCCCCGGGGGATACCCCCCTCACACACACACTGTCTCATCACCACACATACAAAGACGCCACTCTCAGCTGCACACTTAGACACACACCACAAGCTTCTGAAATGGCATCCCCTCAGCTCTCCCCGTCCCTCCTCCCCAGCTCTATTTTTTTGTCTGATTTATCAGACTAACCATATAATTTATTATAACATTTTTAAAAATATTTTATTTCTTTATTTGAGAGAGAGAATGAGATAGAGAGAGCATGAGAGGGAAGAGGGTCAGAGGGAGAAGCAGACTCCCCGCTCAGCAGGGAGCCCGATGTGGGACTCGATCCCGGGACTCCAGGATCATGACCTGAGCCGAAGGCAGTCGCCCAACCAACTGAGCCACCCAGGCGCCCTATTATAACATTTATTGTCGGGGCACCTGGGTGGCTCAGTCGTTAAGCATCTGCCTTCAGCTCAGGTCATGATCCTGGGGTCCTGGGATCGAGCGCCACGTCGGGCTCCCTGCTCAGCGGGAAGTCTGCTTCTGCCTCTCCCTCTGCCCCTCCCCACTGCTCCTGTGCTCTCTAATAAATAAATAAAATCCTTTTAAAAAAATAACATTTATTGTTTATTGCAGGTCTCTCTGCTGGGAGGCAAGCTCCATGAAGGCAGGGTGCTTGGCCTGCTTTTGCCCACTATTGTATGCCCAGCACCTACAGTGTGCTTAGCACGTACTAGGTGCTCAATAAATACGTGCTGAGTGAGCGAACCCCTCCAGAAACACATTCACGAAGGCCGGCGCGGTCATGGAGCCATGTGAAGAACCATGCTCGGTCACCCGTGAAACTGCCACAGACATTCTCGGACACACGCACACAGACCTTCTTGCTTCTGCACACACACCCTTTCAGACTCACACCCAGCTGTCCAGATTCCAAAGCGCCTACTCACAGCAGGCACGCTCCGGCACATCCCAGCTCCCCAGCCCCTCCCAGAAACGGGGCGGGGCGTCAGTGGAAGCTGACTACACAGCAGCTAGGAAGGGGTGGGGTGGGGCAGGCCCACCCTGGCACCTGCGAGACGCTACCGCTGCGGACCCACCTACAGGAGAAAGGGAGTGAGGTCACCGGTGCCCTCAGCCTTGACCCAGCCCTGCTGCAGACTGACTCTGGCCTCCCTGTCCTCGTCCCCACCAGAGACCCAGGGGTGGGGTTTGGGGTGAGGCAGAGAGTCCTCCTGGGCGCAGAGATGGGGAGGGCCCCGGCCAGGTCACCTGGCACGTCTGTGGGGAGGGCAGGGGTGCGGGCTTCCCAGCATCTGCTCCACCCTCGGATAGGAAAAGAAGCCTCCTACACCACCCTGCCCCCTGGGAGGCCTGAAACATGGGGAGTCGGGCAGAACTGTTACCTGCCTGGTCCTGGCCCAGGGTCCCTCTCCAGAGAGGCCCCTTTCCCCCACCTCCCCCCGTGGAACACGGGGGAGGACACGGGTGCATCACGGCACTGAACAGTAGCCACCTGGCATTACCCTCACCTCTGCACCTCCAGACTCTCTGCCCCCTAGAGCTGATGGAAGACTGGGCAGGAGGATCTGGCAGTGCCACTGCTACCACGAGGTCTCATGTTATCAAACTGTATGCCTAGGGCCCCTCTGGCTGCTGAGATGGAGCCCCAACCTCTGCTGAAGAATGGGAGAAGGGGCAGAGAGCAGGGCAGGGAATGCTTGCTCAGCCCCTCGAGAACCTGGGTCAGGAAATGCCTAGAAAGTAACAACCGGAAACATCCTTAGCCCCCTCCCCATGCTCACCACACTCCCCGAGGGAAGCAATGCTGAACCAGGAAAATACAGGAAATCTGAAATCACCTTCCAGCGACTGCAGAAGGAACTGCATGCTCTCGCCCCCTGGCGGGCGGATCTGCAATTGCACTCTGCTCTCAAAAAAACCCGCCCAGGGTCCCCTGAGGCCAAACTGTGCCCCCTTGCCCACCCCATATTTACACAGGAGGGGAGATGGACGCGGAGAGAGGGAACGACCCGCACCCTCAGCCCAGGGGAGACCGGACCCCAGGTACTGCAATTCATTCAACAAGAAACATTTATTGAGCACCCACTGCCAGTGAGCCAGGAACCACTGGACTCTGGAGCGCTCTTCATAACATCAGCGGCCCCTCTGCTGTCTCTGAAATCCAGGCTGAGACCCAGCTTGGAGGAGCAGGAACCTTCTCCTCCAGGAGACTGTCCAGCTGAGGAGAGCACCGGGGAGGAGGATGGGCCATCAGCAGCTGGAGCACCACCGTCCTGTGGCCCAGAGACCCTGAGACCTGGGGAGCAGCGCTCACAGGTGGGATGGGATGGGGCCTGGTCAGCTATGTCCGTTGTACATTTTTAATAAATAGTTCTTGCTGCTGCCCAGGCTGGTGAGGGCGGTATCACTGGGCTCAGGTTTCCCCAGCTCTTGAGGGGTGCAAGGGTGGCCCTCTCATGCTAGTTCAGGCTCCAGCTCTGGAACGGAAAGGAGGGAGCCCCGGGTTAGCCCCGCACCCACTCCCAACAAGCATCTGGGCACTGTCCTGGGGGCATGGGGGCAGGCAGGAGGGAGGCTCCCCGGGGCAGGTCTCAGTGGGGTCCCAGCTCCAGAGAGGATGCCACCCCCTCACACACAAGGTGGGACAGGGTTGGTTGGCTAACAGGCTAGAAGCCCCCAGAGGAGAGGTCCCCACACCCCAACTGCCTCTGCCGCGCAGTACACGGATCCTTCTGTGGCCAACCTCCACCCCGGGTGGCAGCCCCGCTCTCCGCCAGCACTCGAGTCACTGACCGGCCTCTGCCTCGTCACCCTTGGCATCCGGCTCCTGCCACCAGTCAGCATAGATGCCCTCCTCGTAGTCCCCCTCCCCCTCGAACTCGGCGTCGGACGGCGGGTCCTTGGGTTCCACGGCAGGCACTGTCTCTTCAAGCTCCATCTAGAGCAGCCCCAGGGTGGGCAGGGAAATGAGGTCACAGCAGGTGCAAACCCAGACGGGCTCCCGTCCTGGATGAGCCCCCCATCCCATCTCAGCCCCCAAAGGCCCTCCTTCCCCAGTCTCAAGATCCCACCAGGGACGGATCTGAGGGTTTCTCCCACAAGGTCCCACTCCCAAACTGCCGCTCCCAGGGCCGATGCTCCCCCAGCAGAGAGTCAATGTCAGCCAAGCGTTCCCTCGCCAAGGCCCTCCTTTGAAGCATGAATTCCACAGCAAATGCTGCTAGTCCATACATACCGTGTGCTCATGCAGTTTCCTGGCCAGGAACATGATTACCTCCCCCACCACCACCCCGTGCCTGGGTAATGCCTGGACCGTTCTTGTTGACCTCACCAATGCCAGGCGTCAGCTCCAGGATGCAACCCTGGCCGATCAGCCCGGTTGGACCTGGAGCCCTCCTCTGCTGGCCCATGCTGACCTCTCCTGAGCTGGTGCCTCCCCCACTAGACCGTGAGCTGCTTGGGAAAAGGACTCTGCCTTTCATCAACTTGCCCCAGGGCCCCACAGTGTCTGGCAAACAGCAGGCCACAAATAACAGTAATCAAAATGGCACCATTCACTGAGCATCTGTACTAAGTGCTTTCCATACTCAATCTCATTTCATTGCCACCACAGTGGTGTGACGTGGGCATCATCCTCTGCATTCGAGATGCAGGAAGGGGAGTTGGAGAGCTACCTAAGATTTGCCTGGAGGCTGCCCACCCACTAAGTGGCGAGGCCAAGTCAGGCTGTTGCCAAAGGCAGGGTGCAAACGGTGTACCCCCTGCCCCCCTATGTGACAAGTAGTAGGAGCATGGGTGAGTGAACGAAGGGGGTAATGAATAAATCAGCACCGAGCACAACACCTCACTGAAATTCAGACTCTCAAACCCTCATTCAGAATCAAGGTACCACACTGTAGTCCTTCCTTCCTGGTATCCTGCATTCATTCATTCGCTGGTTCATTCAAACTCCGTTTTCCCACACCAGCTCTGTGGCAGGTGCTGTGGAAAAGCTGGGAATAACCTGGTCCCCCGTCCCAGAGCACAACCCTCTGGGAGACTGGACAGAGAAGGGGGCTGGGGGTCGGGGGTGGGGAGCGACCAGGGCTACAAATCACTCCAGGTCCGGGGAGGCATAGAGGGTCAGAACTGGCACTGCAAGCCCAGAAGACAGAGCCAGGGCATGCAGGGAGGGCTTCTTGGAGGAGCTGCCGCTTGAGCTGGGCTGGGGAGTTATTGGGCAAGACACGTAGAGAAAGGGAGCATGAAAACACTGAGCGGGGAGAAAAGAGCAGGTATAGATGAGGGACAGTGAATCTCTCCTGCTTCACAGCAGTTGAGTGCCAAGAGGTGGGGCCGAGCTTTGGCACAGTGGCCCCCCCGGAAGAAGATCAGGGGTCTCCATCATGGCCCAGCCTAGAGAGCAGGGGGCCGCTTACCTCATCATCTGACTGCAGGTACAGATGTGCAAACTCCAGCAGCTCCCGAAGCTCAGTGGTCTGGTTGTGGTAGAACATGGCCTCCTGAGAGGAGGGGAGGAACACGGGGTAAGCCAGACCCTGCTGCCAGGTGGGGGAGGAGCCACATTGTTAGGATCTGCGCCCTCCCACCCTTTTTCAGCTCAAAGAGCAGGGAACAGGTATCAGCTCACATGCTGGTGGAAAAAAATTACAGCTGCTTGGAGTGCCTGGGTTAAGGAGGATTCTGAGGACTCTTAGAAAGAGTTCCCCAATCCATTAGCAATGTCTGCCACACGTAAGGAAATTGAGGGTGGCACCATGTGCCCCATGACTGCCAGTCTTGCCCTAGATTCCCAGGGGTTCCTTAGCGGGTCCAAGCCAGGGGGTCCCTGGGGAAGAAGGGCAAAGGCCAGCGGTGAGAGTGACCAGGGTGGGGCGGGGAGCAGGCAGGGATGGACAGGTATTTTGGGCCTCCCACAGCCCGGCCTCTGTGCTGTCACGGCAGGTGGTACCACTCCCATTTTGCAGGTGAGGCCACATATTCAGAAAGGAGCAGTAATGTTCCCAGGCCCATTCAGCTGGTGGGACTGGCTTTGAACCCAGGACTCCAACCACAACCCACAAGTCTTTCTTTTCCCTTCCTATCCTGCCTTCCAAAGAAGCCAGGATTTTTTTTTTTTTTTTTTTTAATTTTTATTAAACTGAGAGTGCCTCCAAAGGCAGAGCCCACCTCCCGGGGCTGGAAGTCCTCCTCCTCCAGGCCCCAGCGAGCCCGGTGGAAGCGGTAGTACACCAGGTTCTGCTGCATGACGCTATCTTCGGGGTCGAAGAGCATGTAGCTGGCGGCGCTGCGGGCGGCCTGGCGCACGTCGTTCACTGCAGGCAGGACAGGAGTGAGGGGTAGTCCTGGTGCCTCCCCACCTTCAGGGACAATGCCTTCCTAGCCCATCCCTATCTCCCAACTCAGTCCAGGGCTCCTGGCTCCCCAGCTGCCTCTCAGAAGATCTTTTGGCCACCTCACTGCACCCAAATAATAATGCAAGCTAGAATGCACTGGGAACTTGCCATGGGCCAGGCCCATGTCATTCATTTAAGCCTCACCATTATTATCATTCCCACTTTATAGACAAGAGATCTGAGGCACGGAGAGATTAGGGAGATTTCTCAAGCTGACACAGCCGGAGAATAATGGCCCTGGGGAATGAGAGCCCAGCAGCCTGGCCCTCAACCTCTCTGCCAACTGGACCCATGAAGGGTCTCCTGGCCCGTTGGTCCTCAGCTCCTCCACTCCGACTCCAGCCTCCATACGAATCTTGGCATCTTAGCATTGCAGGAACACTGGAGATCATCCATCCCAGCCCCAGCTGATGCTCAGGATCTCCCCCGGACAAGAAGAGCCATAAGTCCTGGTGCTACTTATCATCAGTCATGTGACTAATGGCCCCATTGCACTGTATGAGCCTCAGCTTCTCATCCGAAAAACGGGTCCAGTCATGTCAGCTGCCAGGAGTGGGGGGGCTGGTAAAAGCATCAAGTGAGATAAACAGACATGGCAGGGGTGTGTAAACTATGAAGTGCTGTGCAGTTGTTGGCTACCCAGTCATTTACCCAAGAGGTCCCTGAATTCTCCTAAGGCTGCTCTCTGTTCCTTCCCACCCTCTCACCTGTCCGCCAGCCCCAGGCTTCCCTCCCGTCACCCAGGGTGCTCACTCCCGAGGAACGGCTCGCCACGACTCTGACACTCCCAGTGCGGTGCTCCGCCCCCCACACCCGTCCCAAGCCCACTGGGGGGCTCACACTTGTAGTAGGCAAACTGCAGGTAGTGGTACATGGTAGCCACAAACTTCTCCACGAAATAGCCACCCACGTTGGGGGTGAGGTTGGCCTCACAGTCCACCTTGCACTGCAGGGACTCTGCAAAAAGATCTAGGGGGCGGGAGGGAGTGGTGAGGAGCTGGGGCCCAGCCAGCCAGTGCGATCCCAGGAGGTAATGCTGGTGGAGACTTTGCTCAGCATACTAAGGGCAGTGCTAAGGACGACCGGGCCAGGGAGGACTTATCACCCCCTCGACTCAACCCCCACCCCAAAACCACAGGGAGCTGGGGCATTCTGAGGCAGACGAGGTTTGGGGGTGGGACTGAAGCCTAGATAGAGAAGCTCAGGACAGTCCTCTGTGCCCCCCCTGCTGAGGAACCCCACAGTTAGGGATCCCCAGACTAGGTGTGATTTCTGGCCACAAACCGCCTTCTGCACACACCCCCTTGGCACCTTTGCCCTCTTCCTGGAAGGCCTGTGAACCCAATGTCCCCAGACCCTTTGGGGATGTCACCACCTCTCTGCACCCATGCCCACACCTTGGCCAGTCAGGACTGTGGCCTGTCCCTCTCAGAGGACTGAAGGCTCCCGGAGCGGGTTAACATCTTACTCCGGTCCACCTCCCAAGAACTTCCTCCATGCCTCATGAAAGTGTACGGGAGGCATACTTGTGCTAAGAGGCCTTAGGAGTTCTGGGAAGCAGGGCCCTGTGGGTGACAGGGATGTCCACAGGGGTCTGCAGGGACTGGGGAATACCTGCTATGGCCGGGTAGAAGTCCTTGAAGTCCACCTGCTCGTGGGCCCCCTCGCAGCTGGCCAGACACCGGGCAAAGACTGCCAGGTACTGGGCCAGGGCCCGCTCCATGTCCTCCGCGCTGCTTCGGAAGTCCCCGCTGTTGTAGAGCTTCACGGCCCTGAGGAACACGGCCTGGAGGGGAGCGGGTAAGGGTCAGGGAGACGCCCCAACACCTCCCCTCCTCTACAAGCGTCAGGGCCAGCCCCACCCCTCCACCCCACCTCGTAGGGCTGCGCCTCCAAGTCTGTGAGCGGCTCGTCGGCGGCGTCTAGTAGCCCCCGGTAGTAGCTGAGGTACTTGGCGGTTAGCTCGTGCTTCGGGTTCCTCTGGAGGAAGGTGTAGGCCGCGGCTGCCGCCTTCTCCAGCCGGTTAGCCTGTGCGGCGGGGACAGAGGGGGTCGGAAGGGCCAGAGCCTGCAGCCCGGGAGCGCACGAGCGGGCTTGGCTGTCCCGGGTTGTGCGACCGACTCTGCTCCCGACCGGACAGCACCCTACGCCGGCTCCGAACCACGCGCCCCAGCCGGGCCCCGGGGGCGAGGCAGGGCAGGGGCGCCGGGGGGTGAGAGGCGGAGGCATGGTTGGTGGGGGAGGCGAGGCGAGGGAGGCTCTGGGACTTGGGGCGAGGCGGGACAGGGGGCGCCGGCGCGAAGGAGGGCGCGGCGGGACGAGGGCGCGGTGATGGGGACTCCGGGACGGGGGGCGAGGCGGGGCTGGCGGGGCGCGGCGGGACAGGGGGCGCCGGGGCGGAAGGAGGGCGCGGCGGGACGAGGGCGCGGTGAGGGGGACTCCGGGACGGGGAGCGCGGCGAGACAGGGGGCGCCGGCAGGGGCCCACCTTGAACAGCGCGTAGTGCAGGTACTGGTAGGGCAGGCGGCTCTGGAAGTCGCGCAGCAGCTGCCGCGGCGGGTAGGGCACCTGGAAGGCGGGCAGCGTCCGCTTGCAGCGCCGCAGGCAGGCGGCGCGTTCCAGGACGTGGCCGAAGAGCTGCAGCTCGCGGGCCCACTCGTCGCCGCCGCGGCCGCCGTCGGGACCGAGCGCGGGCGCCGAGGGCGAGGCCGCGGGCGGCGCGGGGCCGCTGCAGTTGGCGTGGCAGAAGGCCTCGCTGTCCCGCAGCAGCCGGTGCAGCCGCAGCGCCGCCTCGAGGTACCGCGCGCTCTCGCGCCAGCTCTCCCCTTCGTACTGCTCGAGCGCGTGCCCGTAGGCTGCGGCCAGGGGCATCAGGTCCTCGGGCGGGAAGCCCCGGAAGCTGTACTTTTCGTACTGCGCCGCGGCGCTGCCCAGCAGCAGCCACAGCAGCCCCCACGCCGCCCGCCCCATGGCCGCGCCGCGCCGGCCGGCTCTCCCGGGCGGAGCAGGCGTCAGGGCCGGCCGGGCGGCGGGAGCGGGGGCCGGGCGGGCGCGCCCGCTGGGTCTTAGCGCCGGGCACCCGAGAGCGGGGAGCAGGAAGGCGGGGTCGCGGTCTGGGTCAGCTCCCCCGAGGGGCAGAGGGCCGTGGTGTCCTGAGTCCCCTACGTTGGCCGACCTCCTGCTCTTGGGGGTCTTCCGCTTGACAGAGGGTAAGTGGGTGGAGGAACGCTTCCCGCAGGGATGGGAGTCCGCAAAGCCCCTCCCCACACAAGGACAGTCCCCCACCTTAAGATCAAGTAACTGAGGGAGCCCCGCCTCCTCCACTCTGCCTAAACCCTGGCACCCGGTCTTCTTTCCATTACAGGGTACCTTCTGCTTCTTCTCCGCCCCTAGCCCCGAAGAAGTCACTGCTAGTGTCCCCTCCCCGCTCCCCCCACCCCACGCCGGTCTGCTACGGGGAGGCGCACACCTGGCTTCCCCCTCGCACACAGCACCCTCGCCGCCGCCCACGCATCTCCACCCCCGCGCGGGAGAGGCTTGGCGGTCCAGCTTTTTCAAGCCGCCGCAGCTCGTCCCTGGAGAAGTCATCCCCGGGACAGTGGGGGGGGTGGGGGGGACGGGGGGGAATACCAAGATTCTGGAGCCCCACCAGCCACCTGGAGAGGCCTAGATTTGGGGGGTGCCAGCGAAAGAAGCAAGGGATGCTTCAGCCCGGCTTTAGGACCCGGGGGCCCCGGAAAAAAGACGCTGAACTTTTTTTTTTTTTTTTTTTTAAATGGGAGTCAGCTCCGACTTCTCGGCTTTCCCGAGCCTCCCTCCCTGGCCGGGCCCCTGGACGCCGAGCCCCGGGAGAGCGGGAGGGGGGAGCTGCAGTCCTTTGTGGTGCATTCCTGTGACTCCACCGCTCTGCCTCGCCCCCTCCTCCTCTTCCACCCTCCGTCTCCCGCCCCCCGCCCCGCGCCAGCTCAGTCTCCCCTGCCCCCATTCCACGTGGACCCGCCAGGGCGGGGGTGGAGACGGAGGACAGGAAGAGGGGGAGCCTGCTCCGGGAAGAGGGGGGAAGAAGGTTGGCGGCGGCGACTCCCTCGCTCGCCCTCACTGCCGGCCGTCCCAGCTCCAGGCACCATGTTTCGCGCGGTGTCCCCCAGCCACACCATCCTCGGGCTCCCCCTGCTGCAGCTGGTGCTGCTGCTGCTGCTGGTGCAGGCGGTGGGGAGGGGGCTGGGCCGTGCCAGCCCGGCCGGGGGCCCCCTGGAAGATGTAGTCATCGAGAGGTACCACATCCCCAGGACCTGTCCCCGGGAAGTGCAGATGGGGGATTTTGTGCGCTACCACTACAACGGCACTTTCGAGGATGGCAAAAAGTTTGACTCGAGGTAATGGGTTGGGTGCCCCCAGACTCGCCACTCCCCTTGGGGCCAGGCTCTCCTGATCCTGGGGACCCCTTGTAGCCCCCCTTAGGCTGTGTCTGTATCCCCTACTCCATGGTCTTCTAACCCCTAACACAGCACCTTGGGGATGGGGACTCCCAGACATCCATCTTCCCCAAGACATCCTTGCCCTGGATTTCAAACCCTCACCTCTCAGAGGACCCCAGTTTCTTTTACAGCAAGCTCCCCATTTTCCCCCAAGTGTTTGATGATCAAGGGGAACTGCTCTGTTTACTTACCGGTGCTTTACTTAAAGGCCTGGCAGGGAGCAGGTCCTGGTCCCCAGTGTTGGGGGGAAGGGCATGGCCCCTGCTGCATGTGAATCCTCCAGGGGTCTCAGTCTAGGACCCCCGCCCTTTCTACCCAGCCTGAATCCCTTCTGGTTCCAGCCCCAGGGTCTAGTGCCGTTGTAACCAGAGAACCTTTTTGGAGGCGGTGGGGGTTAGGAGAAGCAGGCGTAGTAGAGCCGAGGGAGCATTGTAATAAGACAGCAGGATGGATCCAGGAGCGTAGGGCATAGCTCTGTGTCGGGATCCTATCTGTCTACGTGTCATATGGCCGGGCATTGACTCCCTGGGCTCCTCGGAGGGTTCTCTTACATCTCTCTCTGGGTCTCCCTGCACCCCCACCTTCCTCCATCTTAGCTCTATCAGGCCAGGGCTGTCGCCCATCTTGCCAGCCTTGGGGTTTGAGATGGGTTTCTGGTCTGATCAGGCCTTTGGTCTGCTCTGGCAAGTCACTTTTGTTGGTGGAGGCAGGGCAGGGCTGCATACCAGCCCTGGTTAAACCTCAGGTCCCAGACACATACCATATCCCAAGAAGTCAGTCCCTCTTAGACCCCTTCCCAAAACACACAACTCAGCCCACAGGAAATTAGTGGCCTTGGCTTTGGAAGGCAGGCAGGCAGTATACTGGGTAAGAACATGAACTCCAGAGTCCAAGACACTGGGTTCCAATCCAGCCTGTGACCATGGACAAGGAATTTTGCCACTTTAAGCTTCATGTTCCTTATCTGAAAAATGGAGGTTCAAAACAATCTGGAAAATTAAGTGCTCCCTTCCTAAGCTGATAACAGGGCTCAAGTAAGATGATGAATGAAAGCAAACTTCGCGCAGTGCCTGCCAATCCGAAAGCCAGTTGAGGGCCTATTAGCCTTGACTGTGGGGAGGACTGGGTGCTCTGTGTTTGTTTTTTTGTTTTTTTTTAAGATTTTATTTATTTATTTGACAGAGAGAGAGAGACAGCAAGAGAGGGAACACAAGCAGGGGGAGAGGGAGAGGGAGAAGCAGGCTTCCCGCCAAGCAGGGAGCCCAGTGCAGGGCTCGATCCCAGGACCCCGGGATCATGACCTGAGCTGAAGGCAGATGCTTAACGACTGAGCCTCCCAGTCGCCCCTGGGTGCTCTGTTTTTAATTGGTAGAAATTTTGTGCAGGCTTGGGCCCTCACAACGGCACTGTGAAGGAAGCAGCTCAGTGGGCAGAATGAGGTATGGCCCGTGGCCAGGAGTACAGCCCAGGTCAGGGAGTGATGGGGAGCAGGGGATGACTTCTTTGGTGGGACTCTGGGAGCCTAGCTGGCCCCAGTTCATGCAGTGCTGAGCTTGGAAAACTTTCCTAACCCATGGTTCTTAACCTCTTTGATCAAAATAAAAATCTCGGGGCACCTGGCTGGCTCAGTTGGAAGAGCATACAACTCTTGATCTTGGGGTCATGAGTTCGAACCCCACATTGGAGGTAGAGATTACTCAAAAAAATAAAGTAAAGTGATTTAAATTTTTTTTTTAAATAAAAATCTCTGGAGGCGCCTAGGTGGCTCGGTCGGTTAACTGCCTGCCTTCAGCTTAGGTCATGATCCCAGGGTCCCGGGATCGAGCTCAGTGAGGATCCTGCTTCTTCTCCCTCTGCCTGCCACTCAGCTTGCTTGTGCTGTCTCTCTCTGCCAAATAAGTGGAATCTTAAAAATAAATAAGTAAATAAATAAAATAAAAAAATAAGTCTCCCATCCTCCCTTAACTTCTGAAAACTGAAAATAGTAAGTAAAAGCAAATAGAAGTCAAGAGGTACAAACTTCCAATTATAAAATAAGTCAGTCACGGGAAAGCATGGGGAGCACACACGACAGTATTGAATTAACTTTGTGTGGTGACAGATGCTGACTAGATTTATTATTCCGATCTTCTCGTAATGTATGTGAATGTCGAGTCACAAGGTTGTACACCTGAAGCTAATATCATCTTGTACGTCAATTATACTTCAATAAAAAAAAATAAAAGTAAAAAAACAAAGGCCACGGCAATTTTAAAACAGGCCTTTCCAAAATTGGAAACCAATCCCTATTCTCAGCGAGCCCTGCTGCCCCCTCCTTTCCTGGGAAATTGATGGTGTGGCGGCCCAAACACGGAAGTCAGTTGACCACGTGTTAGCCGTGTGACCTTGGGCAAGTCAGCTAGTCTCTTGTCCTAATCGTTGTCATGAGAAAAATGAAAACCCTAACGCCCACATCACAGAACGCAATAAGGCGGCACATGTACAAGGCCAAGGATTTCATCTGGCTCGTCGTACATACTCAGTGGTCCTCTGCCCCTTGGTGCCATACTTCGCCCTCCGCAGCTGCTAGCAGATGGTAGTAGCACACAGGCCTGCGCAGACCCCCGCCCCCCTGCACCCCCCCCACCGTGGCCCCAGGCAAATAAAAGCCCCTGACCTCCCTCGGGGGCTTCCCTGTGTAACAGCCCCTCCTCTTGAGCGGGGAGGGAGGCTCGAAGAGGAGACAGGAGCATGTAGATGCACACCTGTAGCAGGAGGGGGACTGAGTGTGTGCGTGCACCTGTGCGTGGATGTGGCCTCCAGAGGCCGCTGTGCCCCATCTGTTTCCTCCCTCCCGCAGCTATGACCGAAGCACCTTAGTGGCCATCGTGGTGGGCGTGGGACGCCTCATCACCGGCATGGACCGGGGCCTCATGGGCATGTGTGTCAACGAGCGGCGACGGCTCATCGTGCCCCCCCACCTGGGCTATGGCAGCATCGGTGTGGGTGAGATGGGGTGGGGCCCAGGCTGGGGATGGAGGAGACCAGGAAGCAGAATCAAGGGGCTCAGGTCCAAAAAACTGAAGCTCAGAGTAGGAGAGTGACTTGCCCAAGGTCACACTGCACATGCAGCATGAGTCGGGGCAGGTCTGGGACTAGAGTTTCGGTCTCCTGCCCCTGGAGTGGGAGGAAAGGAAATGACAGGGCCCTGGGTAGAATCAAAGCTTGACTGGGGAGAAGGGGACCTAGGGGTGGTGGAGCGGGTGGCCAAGCGAGACATTCAAATGTCCATTCAACCCGCCACACTGGGGCTGCAGCAAACATGGCACCAGCTTTGCTACCAGGAAAGGCTAGAGGGAGTCCCGGGGCCCCGGGGACTGTGGCATGCTGAGGGGTCCCGGAGGCTGCACCAAACATGAGCTGTGGCTGCCGGACTCTCACAGCGGGGCTCATTCCCCCGGATGCCACTCTCTACTTCGATGTGGTCCTGCTGGATGTGTGGAACAAGGCAGACACCGTGCAGGTGAGCACCTTGCTGCACCCAGCCCACTGCCCCCGCATGGTCCAGGACAGCGACTTTGTCCGCTACCACTACAATGGCACACTGCTGGATGGCACTGCCTTTGACACCAGGTAAGGGCTGGAGGGAGTCATGGGGCCCTGGGGGCTGTGGTATGATGGGGAGGGTGTCCGGGGCCCTTCCTGCCTCTCTCATCTCCAGCAACATCACCTCTGCCTCATTCTCTGCAGCTACAGTAGGGGTGGAACTTATGACACCTACGTCGGCTCCGGCTGGCTGATCAAGGGGATGGATCAGGGGCTGCTGGGCATGTGTCCTGGAGAGAGGAGGAAGATCATCATCCCTCCATTCCTGGCCTATGGCGAGAAAGGCTATGGTGAGGGCAGACAGGGACTCGGGGATTCCCCAGAAGAGGGCTGCCACATAACAGTTGTTCAGGTTGTGTACTGCACAAGGGCACTCAGCCAAGGAGGCAAATCAGAGATGAAATCTATCTTGGTGATGATCTCACTAAGAAAGGGTGCTTTATTCTGATTCACACACACATTCAGTATGGGCTGGTGATGGCCTTGGGGATGATCCAGCTCACACCTCATAGGGGGAGCAAGAAACAGGGCTGCTGAGGGTAGGGAAGGGTCTCTGGAGAGCAGAATTAGCACCTTTTTGCAGGGTGCTCACATGGGCCTTCCGGAGTGGAGAAGGAGCCCTGCTTTGCTCTCCACTTGTATGGTTCAAGCCTATCCCTTCCCCAGGGACTGTGATCCCCCCGCAGGCCTCCCTGGTCTTCCACGTGCTGCTGATTGACGTCCACAACCCCAAGGACACCGTCCAGCTGGAGACGCTGGAGCTACCTCCCGGCTGCGTCCGGAGAGCCGTGGCTGGAGACTTCATGCGTTACCACTACAACGGCTCGCTGATGGACGGCACCCTCTTTGATTCCAGGTCTGGGGGGCTCCTGAGGAGGGAAGGTGGGGGCTGGGAGGAAGGTGGAAGAGGCTGAGGCAGGATCTGGGGTCGCCTCCTGGCAGCAACCAGGGGGGGTTGGCTCTGAGCTGCCAGGAAGGGCCAGGGGCCCCTTTGACCCCTTCCTGGCCCTCCCTGTCTTGTCTTACAGCTACTCCCGCAACCACACCTACAACACCTATGTGGGGCAGGGTTACATCATCCCTGGGATGGACCAGGGGCTGCAGGGTGCCTGCATGGGGGAGCGCCGGAGGATCACCATCCCCCCCCACCTGGCCTACGGGGAGAACGGGACTGGTAGGCGTGTCCCCTGTGCTCCCACTCACCTCCTCAGCTCCTCTGCACACTGTTCACTGACCTCCCCACCGCAGGGCCATCCCAGCACCTGCTCTGCCCCTCTCATCACAAAAACCATCACCCACCCACCTCCTGCCACACAGACTCCGTACTTGCCTCCAGGAGCAGCCCCCCCCAACTTCTCCCTTCCACACTGGAGAAGGGCAACCGACTCCTGAGTTTGGGGAAGGGGGGTGGTCATGGAAGAACAGAAACAGCGTAGCCCTAGGAAGCGAAGAGACCTGGACTTGAGCCCCAGCTTTGCTGGAAGCCTTAGTGTCCTCACCTGTAAAATGGGACTAATCCCATTGACCAGCAGGGTAAGTTGCTGGGAGGTTGCAAGATGATGTGTATAAAGGGCTTTCTAACTGGCCTGGCCCTTCCCTCCCCTGCCCCTCGCCCGCTCCCCCCCCCCCGCAAGAGGGTATTAGAAGAACTGACCCTGGGGACAAATGCCCTGTCCCATCTTGGTTTGAGAAAACAGAGCGGGGGAGTCTAGGGGGCTCTGTGGAGGGCTGAGCAGCCCCTCCTAGATTCCAAGCAGATCCTGTTCTGGCCCCAGGAGACAAGATCCCTGGCTCCGCTGTGCTGATCTTCGACGTCCACGTCATTGACTTCCACAACCCTGGGGATCCGGTGGAAATCAAGATTCTGTCCCCGCCCCCGGAGACCTGCAATGAGACGGCCAAACCCGGGGACTTTGTTCGCTACCACTACAACTGCTCCCTGCTGGATGGCACCAAGCTCTTCTCCTCGTGGGTCCGGGGCTGGGCCAGGGCTGGGCAGGTGGGTGGGCCCAGGTGCGGGGAGTCCTCCTGAGAGCCCCCCGACGGGTGCTTCGTCCATAAGTTCCCGTCCAGCGAGCATGGGGGAGCAGGAGGAGCTGAGGTTCTTGACTTGTGGGCACAGGCAAGGTGAAGCCAGCGTCTTGGGGAGCTCCGGGCTCCACTTGTGGAGGGGACACCAAAGCAGGGGCAGTGGCACCATGAGGAGGGCGAGCTGTCTCTGAACTGTTGGGCCCGGCCCTCGGCTGTGGGGGGCGGGCCCCAGGAGGAGTGACTGGGAAACTGGGCCTGCCGGGCGGGGCGGCGGGGGGGGGGGACAAGGATGGGCACTGACCTGGGAATCTGCTCTCCCCCACCCCCAGCCACGACTACGGCGACCCCCAGGAGGCTACTCTGGGGGCCAACAAGGTGATCGAAGGCCTGGACACGGGCCTGCAGGGCATGTGCGTGGGAGAGAGGCGGCAGCTCGTGGTGCCCCCGCACCTGGCCCACGGAGAGAGCGGAGGTGAGGGGCCGACTGGCCTTGGTGGCTGGCGGGAGGGGTGCGGGAAGCCTCCCCAAGGGTTCTGCAAACATGCCATGTGCCCAACATGGGAAACGGAGGCCTCTGGGCTGGGGAGCACCCAGGGCAGGCTGTGAGTTGAGCCAGACCTGGGCCCGATGGCGAGACCTTCCTTCCTTCTCTTCTCCCTTCCCGCCTGTAGCCCGGGGTGTCCCTGGTAGTGCGGTGCTCCTGTTTGCAGTGGAGCTGGTGTCCCGGGAAGAGGGGCTGCCCACAGGCTACCTGTTTGTGTGGCACGAGGACCCTCCTGCCGACCTGTTTGAAGGCCTGGACCTCAACAAGGATGGCGAGGTCCCCCTGGAGGAGGTGGGTGAGGAGTTGGGTCCTTTTAAGAACCGGTCCCCCACTGTCACCGCCAACAGGAGCCACCGTGCATGGTGGCATCGAGCAACGCAGTCCTTCTGCCGTCCCGTCTGCACCTGTTTCTGCCCCTGTGCTGGGTCCCTGTGCCTTCGGTCCCTTGTCCCTGCCTCTTCCTCATGCAGCCCATTTCCCCCTACCGCTGGCTGGCTGCTGCCTGGGGCCCTTCCCCAGGCCACCCGCAGCCGCTCAGGCAAGACCCTCACTCCCCTCTCCCCTTGGCTCTCTTGGCTCCCAGTTCTCCACCTTCATCAAGGCGCAAGTCAGTGAAGGCAAAGGACGCCTCATGCCTGGGCAGGACCCGGAGAAAACCATAGCGGACATGTTCCAGAACCAGGACCGCAACCAAGATGGCAAGATCACGGTGGAGGAGCTCAAGCTGAAGTCAGATGAAGACCAAGAGCGGGTCCACGAGGAGCTCTGAAGGCCAGGGGCCTGGGCCCAAATGCAAAGGCCCACTTCTGGGAGGACAGTGGGCAGTGGGGCTGACCTTCCAAGAGTCACCTTCCCCTGTGCTGGCATGATGTCGAGAAACATCTAGAACTTGGTCAGAGGAGGCAACTCTGGTCTTCCCACCAGCCCCCGAGTAAAATCCACAGCACAGACCTCTATTCAGTTTTTCTCTTCTGACCCCAAACCCCTCCTTTACAAGTTTTGGAGTCCCAAAGCCAAGCCGGCCACTGGCCGAGCCTAGGGGATGAACGGGGCAATTGCCGGTGCCTCACCTATACCTCCCCTCCACGTCACCAGACACTGAACAAGGCCGAGCTTGTCCTTTCTTGCCCCAAACTTCCCTTTTGTCCATACTTTCCCTTGCCGCCCCCAGCCACCCCTCCTCCGGTCCCTATTCCTGTGTCGTGGCAGCTCCCCAGGAGCATGAACCAGGACTGACCGGACCCTCAGCCTTCCTCTCTCCGCTCTGTCCGGCTTCTGTCCCACCCCCTCCCCTGTGTCCCCACACTATGCTGTCCACCCCTCACTCCGGCCAGTAGTGGCTGAAGTGACCCTGGGGTGCCGCATTCAGGGCTGGGCTTGGCGTTCCCTTTCATCCCTAAGGAAGGATGCTTTCTCTAAGGGACGGAGAAGAGGAAGAATATGAAGGGGGCAGGGGTGAGGATAACTACTTGGGTGGGTCTTGGGGCTACGAAATCCTTGGTTCTGGGCTGAGATAAACTTGGAAGAAGGGCTCGTGGGGGGTGGGGGGAGAGCTCCGCACACTCAAAAGGCTAAAGTGGTATCCGATCCCTTTCTCCTTTGTACCAAATAAAAGACTAAACCAAAGGCCTCAGGATGTGCTCTTCTGGGGGCAGGGGGAGGCCCTTAGACCAAGGACTGGGGAAGAAAGGGGAACAAAGCAGGCGCTCAAGATACTGTGTCCCCAGGTTTCCGCCTCGTGCCTCCTGAGGCCTAACCAGGGCCCTCCCCATGGAAAGGGAGCCCCCTATCTGCTGGAGGGAGGGTGGGGAGTGGGCGTCTACAGAGGGGCCTGTGGGGAGGTGTGGAGAGATGATCCCTGTCTCCTAACTATCCCAACTGAATGGAAAGATGAGGTCCCTGACCTCAAACATGACAGAAGAAACTCAAGGATTAAATTAAGCTGCACAGGTCGGATTCCTCTCTTCCATGTAGACTTGTTCCGATGCTAGGCTACCCCCACCTCTCCCTGCTCCTGGCTGCCAGCCATTACCTCCTGCCAGATCCTCCCTCCTGTCTGAAGGAAAGGTAACAGGGCTCCAATCCCCAGGGTCTTGAGGGAGGAGTTGCTTCAGCCAGCACCCGCCCAGCTGGACTCTGGCCAGGACAACAAAGATGACCTAAGCCAGGAGAGGACAGACAGGAGAGCGGGGGAGCCTTGGGAGACTGATGGTCCGGGACTCCCCGAACTGACCCACCCCGCACAAGCACCCACTTCTTGCCCAGGATCCCAAGACACGGCTTTTCCCCATGGCCAGTCACGGACACTCCTGGCCCCAAAGCATCCCGAAGGCACTTCGGGGTCTGACAGTGGCTGTGGGCCGGCCTCAGATGGTCACCACCCGCCCCCCAGAAGCGAACAGGCCAGCTCAGAACCAGAGCCTGCGTGCAGGTGGAGGCGAGCAGCAGAAATGCGATGGCATTGGTCAGAAACACTGAAATCTGGCGCCAGCTCCTAGCTATGGCGTGGGAGCAAGTTTCTGGTCTTTTCCGAGCCACCTATAGATGAGAACTACACCTACCTTCAGGGCCCTAGTGAAGGAGGCACTGCCGTCCCCTTCAGAGCCTCAGGGAAACGCATGCGCCACAGCCGGGCACGCTTTGCGGGAGGATGAGGGGTGTGTTTCTCTGAGGACAGGCTACAAAATGCCAGGGGAAACTGGTACGTTTCCATTTTTTCTTCAAAAGGTGCCCTAGAGAGAATTCAGCTAGTTCTTGACCATCCAAGTCAACAGGGGAGGGAGAAGGAAAGAAGCTGAAGGAAGCCCAGTGATGCAGGACGACGGAGCAGAGATCACTTCCACTTTACTGTGTCACTGAGTGCCTTCACCCTTCAGGTCCCGGTCTTGACTCCCCTGAAGTCACCCATCTTCGTGGCCCTGGGCCCACATAAGGAAGAGAAGACACAGCAGGAGCCAACGGCACAAGAGAAAATCTGCACCCAAATGGATCCCTTTGGGGATCCATAAATAGGGAACTCTGCACACAGGGCTGGCCAGACCCAACTGACCCCAACTGAAGTCCAAGTTTAACAGCTACTTCAGCATCAAGTGAAACCATCCCAGGTCAGAAACGCACCTTTCAACCCCACCTGCCCACCTCGGTCCACAGGCATATTTAGGACGTGCTCAGAGGGTCCTGTGAGTGAATTTGGTGTTTTGTATTTTTTTAAGATTTTATTTTCTAAGTCATCTCTACACCCAATGTGGGGCTCGAACTCATAAGCCAGAGATCAAGAGTCAAACACCCCACTGACTGAGCCAGCCAGCCCTGCACCCCCCAAATCAGAACAGCTGTTTTTTCCTTTTTTTATTTTGATCTGTTTCACACATTAGATTTGTTTGAAGACTAGCTTCCTGTCTTTAAAAACTGGGCGGGGGGAGAACCCCTGGACTAGTTGGTCCCTAGAGTGCTAACACTCTGTAGGTCCCGTGTTCACCTGGCTGGCCCTCCCATCCGGCAGGGCCTCCCGCCAGCCTCTGGAGACCACCACAGAAGACGCTGGGAGAGGAGGAGGGAGACGGGGCTCGGCAGGTGCACCCCCCGGGGCTCCGTGCACACACAGGGAGTAGCAACGCTCCCCGCAGGGCGGCCTCCTGGTGAGGCTCCCCCTCTCCGCAGCCTGCAGCTCCTGGCCCCCCGCCCACGCTCAGGAGCCCTGCATCTCTCTCCAGTCCCCGCAGTGCAGGATGTGCTGCAGCACCCCGTTGACCACGTCCAGCGTCTCGTCCTTCTCCAGCACGATGTCGTAGGAGTCCATGTAGCGCTCCCGCCGCTCATCCACCTGCCCAGGGAAGGGGGATAGAGTCCCCAGAACGCCCTGACTTCTGCCTCCACCTCTCAGGCACCCGGGGCAGGGGGAGGAGAACATTCGAGTTGCAACTCCCCAAGAGCAGCTCCGGGTTACAGGGACCCGCCCTTTGGATGGCAACAGGCACAGGGTGCCACCATTAACCCTTGGGTCAATGGCAAAAGGAAAGGACGAGAATTAAAATTTAAAAACCAGATGTTACTTCTAATCCATCTGGACTGAATTTTCACAAGGCTCAAGCATTCTGGAGGTCTTTAGCACCTGCTGGCTGGGGCGGGGCGGGGGGAGGGACTGGTAGCCTTCTAACTTGACACCACACTGTGCCCCTTTATGACTGGTGTTTTCACCCATTGGCCTCTGGTCTGTTCTTGTGTTTTCCTTCTCTGAATTGTAAACCCACCTCCCGAATACTGACATCTCCCACTTCAATCATGCCTTACAGGTGTGACTGAGGAGGACTGTAATCAGCCCCACCACCTCCTACACTACGTACCATGGGCAGATGAACCTCCTTGCCTCGGTTTCCCCATCTGTAAATTGAGGCATAAGAGGCACCACCTCAAAAGGCTGCCGTAAGGACTAAATGGGTCGATACGCCTGGCACATGGTGAGCACCCAAGAGTAAGTGTCTCTGAACTCTGCTGTGGCGCCATGTGCCCAACACAGCCGTCATCACGGTGTCCCTATGAGAATATAGCTTGTGGCTCACCTCTGTGCCCTGGACACTGACCGCGCCCGGCACATAGAGGTGTTCGCGAGGCATTTAACAGGCAGCGAAACAAAAGCGCGCCACTAAGACAGGAAGCCCTGGTCCCACACCTACCTTGTCATTTAAGAAGCCAATCTTGAGAATGTTCTCCACACCAGGAACCCCATCAGCCATAGTGAGGTCCCCCATGGAGTCTCCCAGCAGGAGGATGTTGGTTTTGCCCTGAAGCTGCTGGAAGTACCCAGAGTTCTCACAAACGGAGCTGTTCTTGTTGTATGTGTGTATGAGCTGGCCCTTGAATCCCTGGAGGAAACCCTAAATAATCAAGAGACAGAAGGGCTACAGGGACCATCCAGAGCCAGTGTCCCACTGTCTCTGTCACAGAGGAAAGGGAATCCCGACAGCCAGAGACATGCCAAAACCTCCTTGTAGTCTAAACTCGGGGCCGGCCAACTAGGTCCTGTAGCCAGATGTGGCCTATTTTTATAAATTCAGTTTGACCGGGACACAGCCAGCCTCATCTGTCATATTGTGTCCACGGTTGCTTTTTTTCCACAGCAGAGCTGAGTAGTTGTGACAGATCAGAGTCCATCCCACAACGTCTAAAATATCTACTACCTGGCCTTTTACAAAAAGGGCGTGTAACCCCTGATTTAAACTCACAAGGACTCTCAGACATCACTGATCAGCTACTCTGGTGGCAGCATGAAGCCGTGACACGAGCACTGCTCAGGCCACACGTGTGCTCACTCTCAGCGGCGGGCGCGGCCTCACCCCAGGTGAACAGAGGAGAAGTGCAGCCACTGGTGTGAGGGGAAGAAGTCCGAGTGTGGGTGAGTCGGAGCGGCCCACCTCTGGCTCCAGGAAGACAAGTCAAAGTCTAAGCCCTGGAGGACCTAGGATGGCACACGACCTGGGATGGTGACACAGGGCCTGGCTGAACCCTAAATTAGGTACCCCAGGACACTGGGCTGTCAGTCAAACACCAAAGGGCAAGTCCTCCACAGGTAACTGTCTCTAGCGTGCATGAAGAAAGAAATAACTGCCCGAGGGCAAGAAGCTAGCACTTTCCCTCCCTCTCCTCCCCAAGTCAGGCTTCAGGGTTTCGGGTGCTGCCGGAGGGGCTAGTGGTCCCCACCCCTCATCCACTCCCACCCTAGAGGAGATCCGGCTCACATCTTCATCAAAGTCCATGTAGTTTGACACGATGTGGATGTTGGGGTGGAACACTTTCATCTGTCGGATAATCTCCTCCAGGATGTCACCAATGCCCGCGGAAAAGATGAAAAGGGGAATGTTGTTCTGGTAGAGGGTGTTGAAGAACGTCTTGTATCCCTCCCTGAAAACAGATGGATGGATTCCACAATGGCACTGCCTCTGCTCTTGGTCTTTATTTTCTATTGGGGTGATGTATTTTTAAACTTTTTCTTTTTAAAGATTTATTTGGGGCACCCGGATGGCTCAGTGGGTTAAGTGTCTGCCTCCGGCTCAGGTCATGGTCCCGGGGTCCTGGGATCGAGCCCCACATCAGGCACCCTGCTCACTGGGGAGCCTGCTTCTCCCTCTGCCTCTCCCTTTGCTCCTGCTCTCTTTCTCTCCCTCTCCTGTCTCTCTCACATGCTCTCTTTCTTTCAAATAAATAAATAAAATCTTTAAAAAAATAAAGATTTGTTTATTTGAAGAGAGAGAGTGTGTGGGTGGGGAGGGAGGGAGGGGCAGAGAGAGAGAGAGAGAGAGAGAGAGAGAGAGAGTCTTAAGCAGATTCCCCACTGAGCACAGAGCCCAACATGGGGCTCAATCTCAGGACCCTGAGATCACAACCTGAGCCAAAATCAAGAGTTGGAGGCTTAACCGACTGAGCCACCCAGGTGCCCCTAAATTTTTTATTTCTTTCCTTTTTGTTTTTTAAGATCTTTTATTTATTTGAGAGAGAGAGCAAGCAGGGGGAGGGATTGAGGGAGAGGGAGAAGCAGCCTCCCCGCTCAGAAGGGAGCCCGACATGGGGCTCGATCCCAGAACCCTGGGATCATGACCTGAGCCAAAGGCAGACACCTAACCAACTGAGCCACCCAGGCGCAAAAAAAAAAAAAAACAAAAAAAACCTTTTTTTT
Organism: Callorhinus ursinus; assembly: GCF_003265705.2. NCBI lineage: Eukaryota > Metazoa > Chordata > Mammalia > Carnivora > Otariidae > Callorhinus > Callorhinus ursinus. The sequence continues at coordinate 477,346 of NW_027397170.1, forward strand.
TTTTTAAGATTTTATTTATTTATTTGACAGAGACACAGCGAGAGAGGGAACACAAGCAGGGGGAGTGGCAGAGGGAGAGGGAGAAGCAGGCTGCCCTCTAAGCAGGGAGCCCGACGTGGGGCTTGATCCCAGGACCCTGGGATCATGACCTGAGCCGAAGGCAGATGCTTAATGACTGAGCCACACAGGTGCCCCTAAAAACATTTTAAATTGAGGTATAAAATACAATAAATGGTTAACATGCACTAATCTTAAGTGTTCAATTCAGTTAATATTTATATACGTATACCCACATGTAATTACTAACCAGATCAAGGTTCCCTTCCCAACCAATGCCATTCCCCTCCTGTTGTGACTTCATATCACTGCTGATCAGCTTTGCCTATCCTTGAACTTCATATAAAAGGGCTATTGTTTGCTTGTTTGTTTCTGCCTTATTTTGCTGGAGCAAAATACAACCAGGTAGCTATCTGGGGCAGCTTCACTGAGGAAACACTCCAACCCCACCCTGGTACTTATTGGGTCTGCACACGTCTCTACTTTCTTGGCTTTTCATGGATCTCCCCAGTTAAAACACCCAATCCTTGAGAGCAGGCAACCATGTTGCCTCCTTCCTCTGTGTGACCGCATCCCTCCTCCAGTAAAGAATATGGCAGCAGAACCCTACGACCCAGCAATTGCACTACTGGGTATTTACCCCAAAGATACAAATGTAGTGATCTGAAGGGGTACCTGTACCCCAAGGTTTAGAGCAGCAATGTCCACAATAGCCAAACTATGGAAAGAGCCCAGATGTCCATGGGCGCCTGGGTGGCTCAGTTGGTTAAGCGACTGCCTTTGGCTCAGGTCATGATCCTGGAGTCCTGGGATCGAGTCCCGCATCGGGCTCCCTGCTCAGCGGGGAGTCTGCTTCTCCCTCTGACCCTCCCCGTCATGCTCTCTCATTCTCTCTCAAATAAATAAAATCTTAAAAAACAAGAGCCCAGATGTCCATCGACAGATAAATGGATAAAGAAGATGTAGTATATACATACAATGGAATATTACTCAACCATCAAAAAGAATGAAATCTTGCCATTTGGGATGACGTGAATGGAACTAGAGGGTATTATGCTAAGTGAAATAAGTCAATCAGAGAAAGACAATTATCATATGATCTCACTGATATGAGGAATTTAAGAAACAAGGCAGAGGATCATAGGGGAAGAGAAGAAAAAAATAAAATAAGATGAAACCAGAGAGGGAGACAAACCATAAGAGACTCTTCATCTCAGGAAACAAACTGAGGGTTGCTGGAGGGGTGGGGGGTGGGAGGGATGGGGTGGCTGGGTGATGGACATTGGGGAGGGTGTATGTTACAATGAGCACTAGGTATTATATACGACTGATGACTCACAGACCTGTACCCCTAAAACAAATAAAACAGTATATGCTAATTAAAAGAAGAAGAAGAATACGCCAGCAGACAGACCAGAACCGGGAGGCCACTGATGATCAAGGACCCCAGGCCAGCCAGCTCCCACGTCTGGGTTAATCCAGAACACCAGTCATCATGGTGACCCCAAAGTCTTTTTACCACTGAAGAAAGTAAGTTAGACGCTGTCTGTTCTGGGAGATGAAGCCTTCGTCATATTCATACTACATCCACTAGCAGCAGACAGCTTCCTAGGAAGCACCCAAGGGTGAGAAATCCTTTAGCTGTATTCAGAGAGGAAAAGCAAGACCTTCTTCACATCAGCCACTTACGGTGCTTAGTCTCTTCTGACTCCCCTAGCAACTAACTCCCCTCCACTCCTTCCCAGCCTCTTTTTGTGAGCAAACCAGTTTCAGATGTTTTCCAGAGCAAGAAGCTTACCTAAGCATTGCATTGGACTCTCTAACCACCTGGGCAATCTGAACCTTCTGAATCTTCTGTTGGCACAGGAGATCGTGTGCTTTGGTCCACCTAGAAATAGACACCCCACAAAAGCCCAAATTCCGATCACTAAGGAGGAAAGCGTCCTTTCCCTTTTTAGGCCAAGTCCCCTCTGGCAAGATTAATGGAGGTCTCAGCCTTTTCCACCAAACCACTTCCTGAAGGACTCCGGCTGTCCTTAAAAGGAAGAGGTGAGAAAGCCATATCCCAGCCACAGGAACAAGAACTGGGTGAGCTAACTGCTGAAGTCAAAGCTCTTCTGAATCCCTCCCTCGGTGACCCCATGTTCTGGAGAAGTGGGGCTCTGTCCCCTATAGGACATGCTGGTTCCTATAGGAGAGTTATCTCCCCAAAGCACTTGTTCCCCCAAACCAAGGGGCTTCTACCTCCTTCCAAGGATTCTCACTGGGCCCCCACTCTAGCAGTAGCCACAAGTAGCCCCTCTGTGGCTAGACAGTTGGTTCTAATAGGTGGGCCAGGGGATTTCAGTAAGGTAAGGGGGCCTGCCACCTCATTCAAGCTCAGGAAAAACATACCCCCTCCTGGACCAGTCCATTGTGGAGGCCAGGAGCGGTTCAAAACCACCATCACTTACCATTCCACCATATGAGGTAACTTCTCTTTGATGGTCCGGTGCGGGTCAATCTCAATTGGGTAATAGTGGTGAAGGAGTGCTTTGAGCTGGGACATCCAAATGAAGAGAAAAGCTGTTAGTCCGCGTCAAGTTTTCCCCAGCGAAGTCCCACAGTTTAGTGTGAGAAAATAATTACCTAGAAGATGCAACTCTGTGTTAGGGAGCAACTGACATGCAGAGCTGGTCAGCCCTTCATACGCACCCTCGGAGTGTGAGGTCTAAGAATTAATAAAGATCTTTTGCTATCAGGTCATAAATTACTAGGATTTTGTTGTTATTCACTACTTCAGTCAGCAGGGCTTAACCAATAAGAAGGGATTAATGCTGTATTTCCCAAAATGGGGTACAATTTTCTCAGGGGTAGGCAAAGTAACTTTAGAGGGCACATGGATAAACACTTTTCATTTTAGTAGCTTTGGATTCATTTTAATGCATATTAAGAAAAAAAAAACTAGGGGCACCTGGGTGGCTCAGTCGTTAAGCATCTGCCTTCAGCTCAGGTCATGATCCCAGGGTCCTGGGATCGAGCCCCACACTGGGCTCCCTGACAGGCAGGAAGCCTGCTTCTCCCTCTCCCACTCCCCCGGCTTGTGTTCCTTCTCTCACTGTGTCTCTCTCTGTCAAATAAATAAATAAAATCTTAAAAAAAAAAAAAAAAAGAAAAAACTAGCACATCAAATTCATGCTTTCACAAAGATTGTTTCCTTTCTAATTGCATTCAGATTTTTAAAAATATTTTATTTATTTATTTGGCACAGAGAGAGAGAGAGAGAGTACACAAGCAGGGGGAGCAGCAGGCAGAGGGAGAGGGAGAAGCAGACTCCCCATGGAGCAAGGAGCCCCATGCGGGACTCGATCCCAGGACCCCGGGATCATGACCTGAGCCGAAGGCAGATCCTCAATTGACTGAGCCACCCAGGCACCCCGCATTCAGATTTTTAATAGTAACCCAACTTTAAGTAAAATATGTAGTAAAAATCACCCTAATAGATATGGCAAAAATCATGAAAGTGGAAGTAGAAAAATCATGGAAGTGAGTTTGGGACCCAGCATGTTAGTGGATAACCATCACAACACCAACATTGAGTAAACCACTTCACAAGCATCCGCATGTACCTCCTCCTGCTAAGATTTCCTTCCACGTCTGGGGAGACCGCTTCAGCGACCATGTGTCACACAGGACCAGTCAGTAACAGCGCCCAATAAAAATGGGAACTGATTGGGTAAAGAATTTTAACTTTAATATATGCACAGTCTCAGAATATTATGAGATCAAATGTGGAGTCCCTGACCATGGGTCCAAAAGAGAGTTAAAGGCAAAGATCACACACTGACAAAGGGAGAAAGCTCCTGAAATGTATTAAGATTCTCAATGTGTGTGTTTCGGGGGAGGGAGGGCGGTGAGAGCATTTTTCTAAAAAGTATAAGAGAATTCAACAGAAGAATATACTTTCTTTTTAAAGATTTTATTTATTTATTTGAGAGAGAGAGAATGGGAGAGAGAGAGAGAGAGAGCACATGAGAGGGTCAGAGGGAGAAGCAGACTCCCTGCTGAGCAGGGAGCCTGATGCGGAACTCATCCCAGGACTCCAGGATCATGACCTGAGCTGAAGGCAGTCACTTAACTAACTGAGCCACCTAGGCGCCCCAAGAATATACTTTTTTAAAAAGAAAAAAGATTTCATGCATAAACTTTGCTGTATTAATTTTTTTTTTTTCGGGAGCTCATCAACACCCAGAATCTTAGTTTGCCCTAGCTTCATTATCCTAGAGCAGGCACCCAAACCTGCAGTCTTACTCCTGGATGCAACTTTCTGGAAGCTGATAAGACAGGTATGTGAGGAACCACTAACAGTGACTTACCAAAGGCAATTAATTAGTCCTGGCGCCAGAACTTACATTAAGCTAAAAGTGCATCTCCAGAGAGACAGGTTTTAGAGATGTAAGAGCTATCTATAATTTGTTGCCCATCTTTTTTTTTTTTTTTAAGATTTTATTTATTTATTTGACAGTGAGATAGAGCACAGGTAGGCAGAGCAGCAGGCAGAGGGAGAGGGAGAAGCAGGCTCTCCGCTGAGCAGGGAGCCCGATGCGGGACTCGATCCCAGGACCCTGGGATCATGACCTGAGCCGAAGGCAGCCGCTCAACCGACTGAGCCACCCAGGCGCCCTAATTTGTTGCCCATCTTAATAACAAGTAACCATGACAGAGTATTGAAAGAGCTGACCAAGATGACAGACTGACAGACCGCTTAGTATGTGATTTAGTGAATTTCATAATGAAGTGAAACTAAATGATATAGTTATTCAGCAGAAAGAGCTCAGCAAACTGCAGAGAAACGTGCAACCAGCAGGGCTCTCCTCTGGCAAAGAGGACAGAACGTGGAGCAAAGTAAAATGAACTCCAAGGCTGCAGGATTCATAATATTCGTATGTATCTCATGGAAATGGGTGTTATCATATATCGACATTAATTCAGAAGTCTTTCTTGATACCTGTTACCTTGCCAAAAAATTACATATTTTTTAAAAGACTTATTTATTTATTTTGGCGGGGGGAGGTGTGCAGGGGGAGGATCAGAGAGAGAGGGAAAGAATCTCAAGCAAACTCCCTGCTGAGCAAGGAGCCCCTCACCGGGCCCAATCCCAGATCCCACCACCCTGAGCTAAAACCAAGGGTCAGACGCTCACTCCACTGAGCCTCCCAGGTGCACCCCCCCAAATTATATTATTAAAGAAATAGCATAATGTAGTGAAAAGAGTTTGGGACGGAATCGGATCTATGGGAAAGCCAAGCTCTGTGTGTCTTGCCTGTATGACCCTTGAAGGAGTTGCTTAGACTCTTCAAGTGGTTCTAGCCACCCCTGGGAGTTGCTGGAGGGTTAAAGAGCAAATGCTGAAGTCTCTTGTAAACTCTGTAGCTAGTAGTATGCTTAACACCCATATTCTAACCACCAGTCGTCACATGTCCTGAACAAAAAGGAAACACTGCCCCAGTGAGACTAGGTCCACCTGAACATAAGAACAACAATTTTTAAAAATATTAATCTTCTAAGGTCTCTATCCTGGAATCTTTGGTCCTAACCAATAACTATCTGAAGTAGTCCATAAAAGCCATCTCTGAGCAAAGAAGGGGAGTAACCCACCTCATTCTGGCACTCCTCACTGATGATCTTGCTGTTATCCAGGATGTCTGCAAAAACACAAAACTCCTTTCATTTGCCACTTAGAAGCCACCAGCTTGTCAAGCCCACCAAAGCAAGCTAGTATGTGACTTACTGTAAGAAGAAGGGCATCGCTTTCCATTGAATGCAAACCTGCTCAAGGTCATGTCAAAATCAGAAATGACCTAAAATGCAAAAGAGAGATGCTATCCATACAGGCTCCTTCCGGTGTGGCCCTGCGGGGACGGGGAGGTGGGGGGAGATTATGAAAGGCAAGCCAGCTCAGTAGCCAGCCAGTGCAGGAGTTAGGAAAGGCCGGCGGGGCAGTCGGGGGTGTGGGGGGGCGGTGGGCACGACACGGACGAATCGTAGTTAGTAGAACCCCAGTTGGTAGTAGCGCGCTAAGCCTGAGGTCGCCCAGTCTCCTGCGGGTCTCTGGCAGAGTGGGGACTGAAACATCAGGACCCCCTCTGACTCTCAGCCTTGCCATCTCATTGCCTTGGGGGTCCCTTCCAAGGTGACCCATCTCCACATCTGCAACTTCCTGGGGAGCCCCGCCCCAGGGCCTGGTGCTTTCCACCTAGTAAGAGGAAGCAGCAGCCGGTCATGACTGACAAATTTGGAAATGTAGGTTTTCCGGCAGGTGGGCTCTAACGCAGGGCAATCAGGCGGAGCAACCTGCTTGCACTCAGGCCGCTGGCCATTTCTAGGGGCTCAGGGCCGGCAGCGTCCGCGGCAGCGCGGGCAGGCCCCTTGGGCGGGTCACCTCCCCAGCCGCCCCACCTCGCCCGGGCCGTACCTGCAAGCGGTCTCCCCCGCCCCTGCGGAGGGCGCCCACGATCTCCTGCACCCGCCCGGGCTGCCGCATCAGGACCGTGGCCTTCATCAGGGTGCTCACCTGTCCCGAGACCCGAGAGAAGCGCTGACCCCGGCGCCGCGCTGGGCTCAGCGGGAGCCCGGGGCCGGCTCCGCAGCCCTGCGAGGCCGGGCCGGGACGCACGGGGCGCGCGGAGGGGGGGGGGGGGCTCCGGGCCAGCCCGGGGCGCCTACTGGTCGGGGTGGCGCGGCGGGGCCCAGGCGGCCCGCTGGGGGCCTCGGAGCGCCCCGGGGGTCGGGGCCCGCCCCACGTCGGACGCTTCCTCCCGCCTCACCTCCTCCGCCATGGCGCTCGCTGCCGGGACGACGGCGCCGGGACAACGACCTCCCCGCGGCCGCACTGCGCAGGCGTCGCCCGCAGCCAGGGAGCCGGGTGGACCGCCGGCCCGGGGACCGGGCGGCGGGCGGGGCCGGGAGGAGGCGGTGCCCGCGCTGGGCAAGACCCCGGCTGCGGGCTCTGTGTTGAGGAGGGTGAGGGTTCCAAGAGTTGGGGTTACCGAGTGCCACCGTCGAGAGCAAAAGCCCTGGCCAGGGGGGTCATTTCCAGACGTAAAGTTTGCATGACAAACAAAGCCCGCAGGAAGGGAAGGGAGATGGAAAACATCCAGAAGGGGCTTAACTGGGCCCACTCCTCATCCCAGAAGAAAATGAGCGACTAACAAGTCCGCGGGGCAGCTAGGCCCTGGACAGCTGGGCCAGCGTGAACTCTAATCGGCTTTCCTTCCTTCTGCCTCCTCTGACTTGGTTTCCTTGAATTCAGTGTCTGGGGAGCCAAGTGCCCAGCAGTGGAAGAAGGCGGATGATGCTACACGGATAGAGAACTGGGCAAATGAAGAGGGCAACAACAGCTAGAGTGGATAAAAACTCTTACATGGTGTTGGCGGTCACAGTCCTGCTCCAGATTCAAGGGCTTGGAAGGTGTGGGGTGGTCTTCAGCCTGATTGTGGGGGAGGGGAGAAGGAAGGAGGACAGGAGAGTTCCAGAACCTGAGAGCACAATCCTGAGAGTGATCTCACTGCGGGCCCAGGATTCTGGAACTTGGGCTGCCTGAAGGGCCCTACATGAAAGATGTAGTAGGGAAAAGGAGCGACAGCAGGCTAAAGGGGCCCCCCACAACCCTCCCCGACGCCCTAAGAGAGCAGCCTCTCTCCGCTGGTCCCAGGGTGCCATGGAGATGGAGAGCGCGGCGGCCTCCACGCGTTTCCACCAGCCTCACATGGAGAGGAAGATGAGTGCGATGACCTGTGAGATCTTCAACGAGCTTAGGCTAGAGGGCAAGCTCTGTGACGTGGTCGTCAAGGTCAATGGCTTTGAGTTCAATGCCCACAAGAACATCCTCTGTAGCTGCAGTTCCTACTTTAGGTACAACAGGGTTGCCAAACTAAGCCAGAGGGGGACTTGGGCTCATTCTGAGACATTTTGGTTCATTTCATGTTTCCCACCCCATCGTCGTAAGTTAGGGACACTGTCAAATCTGTGGGCTCCTCTAGCCTGGCTCCTTTGTCTTCTGAAGAGGCACAACTAGGGCCGGAGCCGCCTCTCTGCTTTTCCACTGGATTTCAACCAACTGTTGGTGGGCCAGGTGCTTTTCTCCTTTGATTCTCACCCAAACCAACGTTCGGGAAGGTTGGACACCCATACTGGATTTCCTACTTAAACCTAGATGACAGTGCCACCTCAGCCACCCCTTGTGCCCCTATCCCAGTAGAGACTATCTCAAACAGGGTGATGAATTAACAAGGATTGAGCAGATGGGAAGGAGGATGCGGGAAAGCACCAAGGAAGTGTTTATTGGAAGATAAAGGGAGTTTGGGTCACAACCACCGTGACCCAGGAAGTGGCAGAGATATTTTGTTCATGAGCTGGAAATGTTTGAGTTATCAGTTCCAACGAACATGATACATGTCTCCCATCTGTTGCTAAAAATTCTCATTCATCTAGACCTGCAACAGGGTCTACAAAAAGACCAGATAGTATTTTAAGCCTTGCAGGCCATACAGCCTCTGCCACAACGACTGCACGCTGCCTTTATAGTGGGAGAGCAGCTGTAGACAATACTAACTGAGACGGCATGGCTGTGTTCCAATAAAATGATTCATGGATGCTGAAATGTGAATTATAATCCAGGTGTCACAAAATCTATTTTTCCCCCCACTTTTAAAAATGTAAAAAACAGGGGCATCTGGGTGGTTCAGTCAGTTAAGCGGTTAAACTATTGATCTCAGCTCAGGTCATGACCTCAGGGTCGTGAGATGGAGCCCTGCATTGGGCTCCACTCTACGCACGGTGCCTACTTAAGATTCTCTTCCTCTCCCTTGGTTCCCCGCACCCCCACTCTCTCGCTCTAAAAAAAAAAAAAAAGTAAAAACACTTTTAGCTTGTAGGTGGCACAAAAACAAGAGGTGGGCCAAATCTGGCCCAGAGGCTGTAGGCTTGCAGACCCCTGCTCTAGAGAAGAATCTGATTTCCAAGGCCATATTCCCTTAAACCATCTAGAAAAAGGAAGCAAAAATTTGTTAGGGCAGGTCCTTCCGTCTTTTTCAACACCTAAAAAAGTACCTAGGTATACAGTGGGAGCCCAATAAATAGTTCTGGAACAGTACACTGTCAATAATTATTTATTGAGTGCCTATTTTGTGACAGGCACTATCCGAGGTACTAGAAATAAAACAATGAGTAAAAAGATAAACATTCGTGTTCTCATGAAGTTTACCTTCTAGTAGGAGGAATAGGTATTCAATAAATAAAAAACATAGCAGATCGTAAGTGCTTGGGGGGCGGAAAGGAAGGTAGGGAGATTTTATTTATTTATATTTAAAGATATTATTTATTTATGAGAGAGAGCGAGCACGCACAAGCAGTGGGAAGAGGCAGAGGGAGAAGCAGACTCCCCGCTGAGCAGGGAGCCTGATTCGGGACTCAATCCCAGGACGCTGGGATCATGACCTGAGCCGAAGGCAGACGCTTAACCGACTGAGCCATCCAGGCACACCAGGTAGGGAGATTTTAAACAGGAAGGTGGCGATTTTAAATAGGATGGTTTCTGACAAAGTGACATTTGAGCAAAGACTTTAAGGGGGAGGTGGGAGTGAGAAATATGGAGATCTGCAGCGGGGAGCCTTCCAGGCAGAGGCAACAGCATGTACAAAGGACCAAAAAGGAAGCACGTCTGGTATATTCAAGGAAAGCAAGGCTGGTGGGACTGGAACGGAATGAGGGGGACGGTGGGAGGAGGTGGCCAGAGAGGGATTACTGGTCCAGACCTCAGAGGACTTTGTACTCCCTGGCAAGCACTTTGTATTTTACTCTGAGCAAGAAGGGATGTCAGCGGAAGGTTTTGAGTGGAAGGGGTACGTAAACTCATAAGGTAGTTGGGGTATGACTGTAAACTCTGGCAGTATCAAGGGCAGAAGCAGGGCCATCAGAAGCTTACCCCCAATCATCTAGGCTGGAGATGGTGGTGGCTTGGACTAAAGAGGTAGCAGTAAGAGGTGAGGAGTGATCAGATTCTAGGTGTGTGTTGACTGAATGGTACTTATTTAAAAAAGCGTATTGCTCAAGTTTAACTTCCTTAAGTAAGGTTGAGGTAGAAGAGACCTAGGTCTTACTCCTGGCTCTAGATCCCAATTTTTCCACCCACCAAACAGGGAAAAGTTCTAGTTATCATGAGGATAAGAAGAAGAGTGACCAAAGTCAAAGTTCTTGACAAGGTTCTCTTGCCCACTGTATAAAGCACATAGCCTACCCTCCCCCTCCCCTTCCCCATGCCAATTTATTTCCAGCATACTCACCGTGCACTATTTGGGAAATGTCCAGACTCTCCTCGACCAAAGAAGGTGGGGCGGGGGGGGGGGGAGAACCTGGCAAACTGGAGAGAAATGTTTCAGTGGCTGCTAGTTTCTTTCTTTCTTCCAGAGCTTTGTTTACCAGTGGCTGGAACAACACTGAAAAGAAGGTATACAACATTCCTGGCATTTCCCCTGACATGATGAAGCTAATTATTGAATATGCATACACCCGGACCGTCCCTATCACACCGGACAACGTGGAGAAGCTGCTGGCTGCCGCAGACCAATTCAACATCATGGGTATTGTCAGGGGTTGCTGTGAGTTCCTCAAGTCGGAGCTGTGTTTGGATAACTGTATCGGCATCTGCAAGTTCACGGACTACTACTACTGTCCCGAGCTGAGGCAGAAGGCCTACATGTTCATACTGCACAACTTTGAGGAGATGGTGAAAGTCTCAGCCGAGTTTTTAGAGCTCTCAGTCACTGAACTGAAGGATATCATTGAGAAAGATGAGCTCAACGTCAAACAAGAAGATGCTGTATTTGAGGCCATTTTAAAATGGATTTCTCATGACCCCCAAAATAGGAAGCAGCATATTTCAGTTTTGCTTCCCAAGGTCAAGTTTAGTTATTTTTTGTGGGATGCTTAATTGCTCATGTTCGGTTCATTTACCCCGGAGGGACTGTGCGAAGAGCCATATTCAGATGTTTGGCAGCTTCTGGGGCTGTATTTACATACACTTATATAGAAGGCATCTCCTAATCTTTGGAATTTTGCAGTTTTTCTTTCTTGACATTGCTAGTTCCTTCTCCTCCACTTACATTCTTTGACCAAAATTCTCCCTAGCAGCGGGGGAAGGAGATGGCAAGGCCTTCAAAAGACTTTTAAAGGGCCCTCCTTTCAACCATTTTTATTCTGTGAGTTTCCCCAAATCCCAGGTAGAAGTGGGATAGAACACCAAACAGTACTATACACGATTACAGCCATTTGGCACTAATCTGTGTTATTTTATACAGAGAAACATAGATGTTCAATGACTGAACGATCACCCCAGCCTTCTCTGGTCTAACAGTACTGCTCAGGGGCCAAGGAAGAGGCTAGCTCTGTGATCATTTGAGGTGCCATCTAGCTCATTCTCAGCATCCAAATGTATACCACCTCCGAAAAACAAGTATTTAAACTGTGAGCTGTAAATTTCAAACACAAAATATGATACTGCTGCCATTCAAAGTCAGACTGTAAATGGGGACTTGTGGATATGGGTTTTCCAGGTACCCTCACCTCATCTGACTTTCTGTATTTCTTTCTTAGGTTCGCCTGGCCCTAATGCATGCTGAGTACTTCATGAACAATGTGAAGATGAACGACTATGTCAAAGACAGTGAGGAATGCAAGCCAGTCATCATCAATGCCCTAAAGGCCATGTATGACCTCAACATGAACGGACCCTCTAATTCTGACTTCACCAACCCACTCACCAGGCCCCGTCTGCCCTATGCCATCCTATTTGCAATTGGTGGCTGGAGCGGTGGGAGCCCCACCAATGCCATTGAGGCATACGATGCTCGGGCAGACAGATGGGTGAATGTCACTTGTGAGGAAGAGAGTCCCCGTGCCTACCATGGGGCGGCCTACTTGAAAGGCTACATTTATATCATTGGGGGGTTCGATAGTGTAGACTATTTCAATAGCGTTAAGCGTTTTGACCCAGTCAAGAAAACATGGCATCAGGTGGCCCCGATGCACTCCCGACGTTGCTACGTCAGCGTGACAGTCCTCAGCAATTTTATATACGCCATGGGAGGATTTGATGGCTATGTGCGTCTCAACACTGCTGAACGATACGAGCCGGAGACCAACCAGTGGACGCTCATTGCCCCTATGCACGAGCAGAGGAGCGACGCGAGTGCCACAACACTGTACGGGAAGGTAGGAATGGGGAGGGGGGAGAACATGCCCAGAAGTAATGCTCTTCTTTGTCTTCTGGAGGGCGGATGGAAAATAGAAGGGGCAGTCCTCACTTTGCAAGACTAACTCCACCCTCAAATGATAAAAGTGGCCCTTTTCAACTGTCCTTTAAAATTTTACTCATTAAAAAGCGATGTACGCACACATGGGAAAAAAGAAACTGGACAGACTGGTATCAGAAGGGTCACCTCGTCACCACCATATACACACCCGTTCTTTCTGCTCCCCAGAGGGAATGATTTCCATAACCTTGAGCCTCTCTTCACACAGGTCTACATATGTGGTGGTTTTAACGGAAATGAGTGTCTGTTTACAGCGGAAGTGTACAACACTGAGAGTAATCAGTGGACAGTCATAGCACCCATGAGAAGCAGGAGGAGTGGAATAGGCGTAATTGCTTATGGAGAACATGTATATGCGGTGAGTTTATCTTGTACCACACAAAAACGATAACCCTCGATTTTTTGTTCGCAAATAGGTTTACACTATTATTGGTAAGCATTTGAAAAGCATTTTTTTTCCCCATGGAAAATAGTGGAAAGAGGGAGGTATGAAATCACTGGTTCCCCCACCCCACCCCCAAAGGCAACCTCTTCCTCCGTGCACAGAAGCCATGGCTAACAGTCAACCATGTTTCCCTTGCTGTCCATAGGTGGGTGGCTTTGATGGAGCAAATCGACTTAGGAGTGCAGAAGCCTACAGCCCAGTGGCTAATACTTGGCGCACAATCCCCACTATGTTTAATCCTCGTAGCAATTTTGGCATCGAGGTGGTAGATGACCTCTTGTTTGTGGTGGGCGGCTTTAATGGCTTCACTACCACCTTTAATGTGGAGTGCTATGACGAAAAGACGGACGAGTGGTATGACGCCCATGACATGAGCATCTACCGCAGCGCTCTGAGCTGCTGTGTGGTGCCAGGGCTGGCCAACGTGGGGGAATATGCAGCTAGACGGGACAACTTCACAGGATTAGCACTGCGAGATGAAGTAAAGTACTCCGCTTCGACAAGTACCCTACCTGTATGAGCCTCTTCATTTTAGCTAATAAAGAGTCTAAGCAATAAGAATTACTTCTTTTTTGAAATAAATGTAGTGTTTAAACTTTTAAGAGTACTGGAAAATGTTCAACTTAAGGGAGCCAAGGGTTGGATGAATGAGGGAGTAAGAGGGAAGGAAGAAAGCATTTATATCAACAGCGGATCATTAATAAAGAAAAATTACACAGTACAAACCAGCTCTAAAGAAATATGTTTATTTAAAACTTACACTGAGACAATTAATAGCTTCAACACAGAACAAGATAGCTTCAGGAACATAAAACAAGCTATTTTACAATGTAATGTCTCAAAGCATCCTAAATTCTACATCTCCTCTGACTTAAAGGGAGAGAGCCAAGATTATACTTTCAGTAGACTAGGGGCTTGGATACTGATAGTCCCAAAAACTCACCGTGTATCAACTTGAACTAAATATGTATTTTACAAATAACTCAATGAGCCCTAGCACATGGATCATAATCTTCAAACATCTAACAAGCTTAATTTTTCACAAGTGCATTATACAGGAGGATTAAGTCAACAAGTGCTCTACTGTATGTGCTTCAACGTCAGACATTTGTAATGATGCTCAGAGAGTAAGACAAAAGCCCTACCAAGGTAATCAGTAAAGCCGTTATTTGGCTATCTAATTAAATTCCTTGAAGCAAGATGACTACTATATTATGTTATTGTTACTGTATTACTCACTCAACTATGAGCTGTTTTGTTTCCAAGGACCAGAACACGTTATGTAGGCATTATAACAGCAACAAAAATGGACTATTCTCAAGAAAGCAACAAACTGGAGTGATGGACCATGCCAAAATGTTTGACAATTAAAGGAGAGACTGAACTGTTTCTCAAATATTCTACAGTTAAATGGCAACCTATAAAAATACCCTATTTTTCTAGTGGAGGCAAGGAACTTGCTTCACAATTCTGTGAACTTTCAAAAGACAGGAAGTGTGGCCAACATACCCTTTTTATTTAAGCTTAATTTGACAAAAGTACGAAAAAAGTCCCTTTAGTTATGCTTGATTAGGCCAAGTAACTAAAATGTACAATTTAGCTTACTTGTCTACCTACAGAATAGTGTCTTATTAGGATTATGAAGCAGAGAATGAAGTATTTAAACATACCACATGCTACACTAGTCAAGAAACAAAGAAAAGTGTCCTAGAAACTGCCTTACCAGCGACCTGAAGAGTTTAAAAAACAAAAGCACACAAATCTTTGATAAACACTACCTTTCCAGCTTCAAACCTCTGTTTTTATATATATTAGTGTTTTAAAATTTTTGGGTCCCAACAATACTATATAAAACGAAGTCATCAAAACAAAACTGGTATCAATGAATTGCGATTTTTTTCTTAGTAAAATATCTTTGAATTGGCACAGCAAAAGCAAAGTTGGATATCAAGATATACAAGACTAATCATGCAAACAACTGCAAGTGAAATGTATTACTTAAACACTACGCTCATGACTGACATTCTCAATAGATACCACAGGTTTGTTTTTTTAAAGCCATGGTGGGGTAGGTGTAGTTAAAGGATATCCATTCTAAGATATAAATAGCTCAAAATTATGTATAGGTATTATTTTTTTGGTATAATCAATTCCTCTCTTTTCCTTCCACAAAACAAAAACAAAAGCAACAACAAGAACAAAAGGTCTGCTTGAATACATGTTAAGCTGTCCTTTTTAAAGCTATATTTTTAACTGCCGAAATTACCAAACACACTCTTTCTAAGTTTTCATCAAAACGGAAATTTCTTTCCCAAAGAGCCATTTTAGGCTGGTTATCATAGTCAGAACCTTTCTAAATACTCTGGAAGTTATTTCCAGTTTAGATTTCAGAATGTCAGCCTTGAACAGATTTAAGCAACTCTGGTTTCCTTCCTTATTAAACAAGTTAGTTAGGATATTTCAGAAACAAGTTATTGACGTGAAGTCACACATGTGAATTCAAATATGAAAATCAGAAATTCAGTCGTCAGGAAAACCTGCACACATCATGCAAGGAAGGACTTACCCCTTCTTTTCAGCCATGGCCTAGGTTGCCTGCTGAGTTAAAAAAACAACAGTTTCAATCAAGTTTTCAAAACCAGATTATACCTAAATCTTAGAGGAGTTAGAACTTGTCACATACATGAAATAAGACCACCCCCAAATAACTTGGTAACATTGGTCTCAGAAGACAACTCTAAGATCCAAAAACCTTACATCACACCTCCTAGAGAGAAACTGCCCATTGTAGTGAGCTACTAAATTATTTCACCACCACCAAGAAAAGGAAGTTTGCTACCTAGCATAGTCTATCAGAGAGGAGAACATCACTCAATGAGCTTTTCTGTCTCACTTGCTCAGACCTCAACTCAGAATTAGCACTTCTCAGAAATGGCTTTTTTCAAAATAGCTACAAATGGAAATTGATAAAACGGTAGAGATGGCACAGGATAATATATCCTCATACAGAAACAAGACTTTAAGTTTACTATCCCCATCCCAATCTAAATGAAATGGTTTTAAAGCAGATTTCCAACACATTTATTGACAAACTTTGTCCTAGGCAGGAATACTAATTTAGAAATTTCAGGGAAGTTCTTGGTATAGAGTCCAAGGGCTAAATATTAATAGTCTTGCAGCAAATTGAGAGCCAAAATTTCTAGTTGTGCTTTTTTTTCTTTTGATGTTTGATACAATAAGGAGGTTAATTATAATGGACTAGGGAAAAAAATCATCACTGCACTTGGAATTCAACTTCTAGAACAGTATTCTGGAATGTCTAAGGAGACAGACATTCCGAAAGAAACAAGAAACATATGATGGACCCCTTTTGCAAGCCATTAGGGCAGGAGTCCTCTAAGCTGAGTGCTAACTTGTATAAAGCTTGGGACTGTGTTAGAGAATCAAAAGAATGCATAAAATAAATAAAAGGTAACTAAAGCAATACATCTTTAAGAGCCATAATTGTGCACCTAAATTTGGTATTCTAGGCTCAAAGTTCCAATAAAAGTCTAGGGCAACTGGATAAAACAGTACAACAACCAGGGCTGAGAAACAATAAGGCTTCCCTTTAGCAACATTTCTCTAAATTGTCACTTCATTCCCATTTTGGAAAAAGTTTCTTTTAGAAAGGAATGAGGATTCTCTACAATATACATTAGAGCAAAATTTAAAACTGAAGGCATTGAGTGTCGATTGTCATAGGCATTATTTACACACTCAGTAATTTATCCTCAAGTAAGCCTGTAACTCCCGAAAAAAGTGTTTAAATGTTTTAATGCCTTTGATTCCTCAGTCTACACTAACAATACTTTTCTTCTTAGAGAAACAAATTTCGCACATATACCTTCCTCTGTATTAAATCAATCAGCCAAAGATCAATACTCTTGTCAACCACCATCATCTCAGAACGATGGCTCCAAGTCTCTAACAGTTGCTGAAGAGATGAAAAATATTCAAAAACCAATGAGCCAATCACAAATTTCTCATCAGTCATCTCTTCTAGAGAGAAGCAAAACAGAATTTCTAGATAAGCACATACAACAAAATATCAATGCAAATATTCTGAAATCATCTCGCTGAAATCTTGTGCTTTTCCCTTCAAATCTCAGTCTCACTATTGCACATACCTCCTGCAGTTGAGGGCTCAATGCATAAATTCTGCCCTTTTCAAAACCAGCCATTCAGGAGAAAACCAAAAGGAATATCAAAGTAAACGTGCAAATAAACTGTTGCTTAAAGCCATGTTCAAAACAATAAATCCCTAAGACAAAGGAGTTTTAACTTGTTGGCGGAAAAACAGCCAAGTGACTATCCCTGGGTTTTCCACTTATCATTAATAAGATCTCATTTAGCTAGCACATCCACACAAACCAAAGACAGAAAAAGACTACAAACCAACAAATGTTACCACATAGTAAATCGAGTTTCCCATTCTTCAGTTTAACTCTATTTCCTTTATATGGGACAATAATCAGTTTAGGTAGAAAATAAGTTATCGACATACTTTTTCAAGTAACAGCCTGGGTATCCTCAGCCTCATGAAACAGGTACAACTGTTTGAAGCCGCACCTATCAGAGAACCTAGCATTCAATCTGAGAGCTCGGCACTCGTCGCATGTTTAGGGCGTGCCGATGTATTTCCTGCATCTGTCTGATCCGGTCCTTCTGCCACATTAAGTTTTGAGGCATAGGGTATCTCTGGGTGCCATGCAAGTACCGGTATGGGATTCTCACATGGCAAGCAGTGGCTCTACAACGCGGCTGTGGCATGGGGGGAAGAAGCATCCACCGCTTTCTTTCAGCACAATACCGGTAGGCTTCTTTCCGATACTGTTTGTCAATATCGTCACTGTTTTTCCAGCCTCCAATAATGAAAACATCATCTTTGTAATAGCAGATGGCTGCTCCTTCGATGCTTAGGACTTCTGGAGGTAAGCTTTCAAGGATCTCGTCGGAAACTTGGCTGGCAATTTTTCTTACTGCCTCTTCATTTTCTAAAGAATAACTCTTAGGACAGCATGATGCTGTCTGATAAAAGTTTGAATTGACCACGGACATTTGGAAAAAGCAGTAATTGTCAATAAGTGGCAAAGATTCCACATCTTGCCACTGTCGAGTCTCCGTATCATAGCAAGTAATTACAGCCTTTAATCCGTCTTCCGTGTCCCGGTCCACAGGAGTGCGGGCAGCGATGTACACAAACCGGTCTTCAATGGCTAGCGCTTTGACATCTCGAAGAATCTTTGGTGCCGATTCCAAGTTGTGCCATTTATCAAGCTCAGGATTATAAACAGTCACATCTTTGAAGCCAGGACTAAAGTTGCCATGTCCTCCAATGCTGTAGAGCTTCCCTTTGACTTCTGTTAACCCAAAAGAATGCTTCCTTGTCATCAGACTACAAACATGTTCCCACGTATTCAAATTTGGGTTGTATCTTTCCACAGTTTTAGCAAACCCTGGTTCCATTGATCCAGCAACATACACATAGGACTCTGTTACTGCAACAGCATGTCCATCAAGGTGATTATGAATATGGGGCAGGTTTACCCATCTGTCCTCATCGACAAAATATCCCACACATTCACTTAAATAATCCCCTCCTTCTGACACGCCTCCAATAACCATGATCACGTCCATGTTTTGCCCATAGCGAGGTAATAAGGAGACATGAGAGGCGGGATGCTGGAAGGTGCCAGACTGTATGTTTTCAGCCCTCAGAGCATGCCTCTCTACTGCATCGGCCACTAACTTGACGCAAACTTCATTATTGGCCACCAGCCTCTCTGGTTTGACATGCCGAGTAAGGTAAGTAGGTTTCATCTGGGACAATCTGAGCAATTTAAAAAGTTCTTCAAAGTATCTTTCTCTCTCTTCAGCATTTCTCTGAACCCATTTCAAAACTGTTTCAAAGAGAACCTCTTCGGAATCCACTGTAATTTCCAAGTCCGACAGCCAGTCTCGAATGAGATGGAAAGGTAAGGTATAAAATTCTTCATCCTGAATTACTTTGTGGAAATTTCTCCGTATCATATCGGCAGCTTTCAGAGCAAGTTGGCTCAAGGTGTACATGTGAGCTAAGCTATGAATGGCTACACAATTAGAGAGATGAAGTTTTTTCTTGAGAAATTCTCCACAAAATTCTTTTAAACGAATTAAAAGGAACCTAAAATCAAGAAAAAGAAATTTTCAAATGTGCATATTTTTTGTGGTTGCATTTTAAGAACATCTGAATTATACAAATTAAAATAGTAAGCTTCATCTCACTTTATGCCTAACATCTGCAAAAAGGCAAATCCCCCCAAATTAAAAAGGGTTATGCTGAAAAGTATATTTAAAAGCATAAAGTCATCTTTATATAGGATATATTTTAAATTATTTGTATTATATAGTTTATATATAATTATACATGATACATACAACACACACACAATGGTGAGTTCTTCATAATGTAAGGTTTCCTGAAATATATCCTTTAACAAAGCACAACAGTCAAAGACAAATACATATGATTTCACTCATTATGTGGAATTTAAGAAACAAAACAAACATGCAAAGGAAAAAAAGAGAGACAAACCAAGAAATAGACTCAACTACAGAGAACTGATGGCTACCAAAGGGGAGGGGGGAGGATGAAATGGGTGATGGGGTCTGGGGAGTGCACTTATCATGGTGAGCACTGGGTAATGTATAGAATTGTTGAATTACTCTGTAGTACACTTGAAACTCATATAAAACTGTATGTTAACTATACTGGAATTAAAATAAAAAAATAAAATACAATAGTCCCACACTTTATTTTTATTGGCAAAGGCAAATCCCAATCCCAATTTGTCTATGCCATTCCTGCCCTAATCCTCTGTCAACCACCAGCCTTTTCTTCAATGAGGCAGGATCTCAGGGAAGAGACTTTATTAAGCCTTTACTAGATGCTACAGGAACTGTGGGGCTCCTGGGAGGCTATGTCTGCTCAAATATCAGAAGGAACAGCAGTGGAAGCCTCGGGTCAGAGGTTTTAATCGCCTCTTTACCAGTTTTCTCCTTGGGCGGCAGATGATGGGGGCAGGAGATGGTGCCGGGCGGGTGCAGCCTGAGTTGGGTTCTCATTAAAGCAGGGGTGGCAAGGCAAACTCAAACAACAACAAACATATGAAAGTGGTTTGGCATGTAGCTGACTAGAAGTTGTCTGCCCACCTAAATGCACTGACTCATACTCCCTTGGATAGGGTGTTTGGAAACACTGCTCTATGAAAACAACAGCTTTCATACACTAGGCATTTGCCATGTGCTGGGCAGTGTGCTGGACACTTCCTATTATTTCCTTGTAAGTACCCTTGAAGGAAGCCGTATGATCAACAGACAGTATATGGGTGCTAGGGAGAGGGACGTTGCCTCAGCACTGATGGGTAAGATTAGATGTGATGGTTGCAAGGCACTTAGAACAGTGTCTAACACCAGGCAGCTGCTAAAGCAGCTGACAGATGGAGAGAAGTTCAAAGTTCTACGTAAATTGCCAGGGTGTTGTCTCCTCACCTCCAATTCCCCTATAAAGTAGGGAAAATCTGAGAAATAAGCCCACACGACAGACACAAACAGAGCTTGAGTGATTGCAATGACCCTCCTCTACCCGTTTTCATTCTACAAATATCCCTCTCTCAGATCTATACCTGCCCCCATCCTTTCTCACCCTCTAATGAATGACCCAACCTTGGGCTTTGAGAAACCAGAAATCAGGCAGAAACTCCATCTCCCCATCGCCCAATCTGCTTGCAGCTCTATCCTATACTCTGCCTTCCCTGTCCAACTTTTCCATTTTAAATACGGATTCTATCCCTTTCTTGGTTTTAAGGACTTTGCTCCTGCAATTATTCCCCTACTTCTGTAACATCAATTTCTCCTCTTCCACTGATTCTTTTTTTTTTTCCCCCAAGCACACAAACAAGCTCATCTCCTAACTTAGAGGGGGGGAAAAGACCTCCCCTGACTCTTCCCCAAACATTTCCATGTGTATCATTACTCTGACCCTCTTTAAAGGAAAAATTTACATGGCTCTTGTTAATGCCATCAAGGACCTCTATTACTACCAAATCCAACAATCTATTATGGTTGACAGAGTTGACGTGATTAGGCTACTTCCTCCTCTACACTCTCTCCTCTACACCCTGTGAGACCCATCTCCTCTGCTGGTTCCTTAACATTTTGGAACCCCAGGGCTCAATCCTGCCCGTTCTCTGTCTACACTCTCTTCCTAAGTAATTTCATCCAGTCCCATGGCTTTAATTACCCATCTATATGCCATATTCCTCCCAATCTCTAGCTTCCAATGTTCTTATATCCAACTGCCTCCTCAGACATTCCCTGGACCAAAACCAAACTCCTGATCTTCCTCCCAAACTTGCTTTCCTACACTCTTCCACGTCTTAATAAATAAATAACCCTATCTTTCCAATTGCTCGGATCAAAAAACTAGCAGTCTTTTCTCTTATACTCTACATCAAACCCACCAGCAAATTCGTCTCCTCTACCTTCAAAACATATCTAGAATTGAAGCGCTAATCACCTTTATTTTTCTTCAGCCCGAGCCTCTACCACCATTCCAACCTCCTAATCTCTCTGTTCTGCCCAGGAGCCCCATCCTGTTTTCAACACAGCAGATTCTTCAAATCAGACTGCATTGTTCCTCTGCCCCTAAAGAAAATTCTTCAAATCAGATTGCATCATTCCTTTGCCCCCAAAACCTTCCCATCTCATAGTCATTCAGAGTAAGAGCTCCTTCCACAGGCTGCAAGGCCTTTGGAATCCAAGCTCCATGGAAACTAGATCCATCCCCATCACCACCCTGAGGGGCCTCTCCCACCCTCTCCACCTGCATCCATTTGATCCAGCCACACTGGCCTCCTGCTATTCTCTAACATCCAGATAAGCTCCACCTCAGGGCCTTTCCGCCTGTGCTCCCTACATGAAATACTCTTTACCTCATCTCCCTAGGTTCTTTGCAAAATGTCTTCTTCATTAGGTATTCTCTATGTACCCAATTAAAAAACACAGTGCCTCTCCACCAGCACTTTCTATATGCCCTTACCATGCTCTGTTTTTCATCAAAGGTATAACAATCATCTGACATGCTATCTATTTTACTTATTTATTGTCCATCTACCAAGGTAAGTGCAACAAGGGACTTTTTTTTTTTTAATTTTTATTTATTTGCCAGAGACAGAGTGAGAGCACAAGCAGGGGGAGCGGCAGGCAGAGGGAGAAGCAGGCCTCCTGCTAAGCAGGGAGCCCGATGTGGGACTCCATCCCAGGACCCCGGGATCAGGACCTGAGCCGAAGGCAGACGCTTAACCGACTGAGCCACCCAGGCATCCCAGGAAAGGGACTTTTATCTGTTTTGTTCACCACTGAATTCCCAGCACCTGAGAACCCGGTGTCTGATCTGATGCATCACAGGCACTCAATAGGTATTTGTTAAAATAATGTACCTGTAACCCAATACTGCCAAAACAGACTCCTCCACATCTCTAAAAATGGCATTCGCCTGCCTCCTAACCATTCTCTGAAGCATCCATTCCTACCCCTTACAGTCTATTTCCCACAGTAGCAGAATCGGCTTTTAAAATAATTAAATCAGGAGATTTCTTCACCCAGCTTGCCATCGCACAGTAAAAAAAAAAAAAAATCAAACTCCTTATTTCAATACATTTCACACACCCTTCACCTACGAGATCCAGCTCCACTGGATATTTCTTCTAGTTCTTTAAGCCAAACTGGGTCCTGCCAGAACGCCTTTGCGCTATCTGCCTGGAATGTTCATTTCCCATCTTTGCACGGTAGGTCTTTCTTGCCGTTTGGAGGTCGGTTTAAATGTCACCTCCTCAGAAAGGTCTTTCCTCTACCCAATCACTATCCTTTCATCCTTTTTAAATGTCAACACAGCACTGATTACATGCAGACTTTCTTTTTCATTGCCTTTGTCCCTCCACCTGGAATCTGAGCTCCCTAAGAGCAGCGCGCCCTCGTCAGACCGCTCGGCTGCATCCTCAGTACCCAGAGCAGTGGCTGCCCCACAGCACACAGCAGGCACTCAATAAGTATCAAACAAATGCATTTCCTCGGGGTCGCACTGCCTCCCTGCCTCCCCCGCCCCCTCCCTGGATGAGGCCCTCAGTGGGCGAGCATCTCCACCGCCCCGTGCGCGGCCCTCCGCATCCCGCCTACCTGTCGGCCAACTCCAGCACCTCGTGCACGCTGCCCGTGCTGACACGGATGCGCCCGGTGTACATGTATTCGATAACGGCTTCCACCGTGTCGGGCTCGGGCCCAGGCTCGGAGCTCCACTTGCGCATCTCCACTCGGCCCGAGCGGGACTCCGAGAACTGGCCCGAGAGCAGGGGCGTGAAGTACTCGGTGGCGGCGGCCAGCACCGAGCGGTGGGCCCGGAACTCGCGGCCTCCCGCGCCGCCGAAGCACAAGGTAATGTCGCAGAAGAGGCCCTGGCGCCGCTGCTCGTTCTGCCTCCAAGACAGCTCCGAGCAGTGAGAGCTGCACTCGAAATCCTCGGCCTCCGGGCCCGGATCGCCCCCGCTCGCCTCCATTGCAGATATGCCGGGCCCAGACCCGAAGTCCACCGTGCCGCTGCCCCGGACTTCGGCGGCCAGCCCTGCCGAGCCGGCGGCGGCGGTCTCCATGCTCTCCATCTCCAGCACCTGAAGAGATGCGGCCGCTGCTGCCGCCGCAGCCGCAGCCACCGCCGCCGCCGCCATCTTGACGCCGCCGCGCCCGGCCTCCGCAGTCTCGGAACGATCCAGCCGTTCTGGTGCGACAGAGGGATTCTGGGAATAAATAGTGGGCGCGGGGCGGAGCCGGGCGCCGCTGGTGTGCGCACGCGCGCACGCGCGCACGCGCCCACCCAGAGCCTTCCTACCTTGGAGAGGGCTCAACGGTGCTGCTTCCCCAGACGTCTCACCCAAGTCTCGGTGGGAGAATGGCTTGTCTCCTTCCCCTTAGAGTGGCACGTTCTTCGTGGTCATGTTGTACAACAAAAGCCAACCTGGACCATAACCCATTGTTAGTGTCTCGGGTGGCAACAGTGGACTTTTACCAAAAATTTCAAATGAATTTGGAGTAAACATTACAAAAGAAAAGGTTTGAGACCGAGACACAGCTAAGCAGATGAGAGTGAGCAAGTTACTTAGTATCTTCTAAAAATAGGATAGTATCTATGTTGGGAGATTGCTGTGAGGATTAAACGAGATTCTTGTGTTTTACGTAGTGCTTGATCTGCAGTTATTGTTCCATACATACTTGTGAAAAAGATCAATAGAAGCCACTTTGGGGGTTTAAGCAAGGGAGTGGCTTAGATTCGTGTTTTAAAATAGCACTGGTGGCTCTAGAAATAATGAAAAAGTGGCACTAGGGGTACCAGTCAGACCAGATATGGATGGATCGGGGGGATAATGAAAGGATAAATCCATAGGAGGTGACAACCAGAGAGAAGTGGAAGAAAGGATGACTCTCTTTGGCTTTAGTATCTGGGTAGAGCTTTGGTTCTTCACTGAGAAAGGGACAGGTACAGATTTAGGGGAGAAGATAGGGTTTTTGTTGTTTTTAAATTGTATTTGTTCACCATTTTTTTAAGTTTATTTTTTAATAATCTCTACAACCAAGATGGGGGCTCAAACTCATAACCCTGAGATTGAGTCACATGCTCCACTAACTGAACCGTCCAGGACCCCCCTTAGGGGATTTTCTTTGAAGCCAGTGTTTTGATTAGTTCTTTGTGTGTGTGTGTGTGTGTGTGTGTGTGTGTGTGTATGAAGAGGCGGATGAACATTTAAAAAAATGACATGTAGTAAAACCGTTAGTATATGTACATTCAAAGGAATACAGAGGAGAGGAAAGGATATGGAGGAGATGAGACAGTAGTGTGTCTTCATTATTACTGGATAGTTTATTGAAATCAAACATAATACAGAGAAGAGACTGAGGTGGCAGCTGCCAGAATCTTGGTGGATTACAGATGCAAACTGGGTGAAGATGAGTCCTTGAACCCACACTTCAGTAACAGACTGATAAATCAGTTGCATAAATAGAAAACGAAAGACACGAAACATTTCACAGCTTTTCGCTTTGCATTTCTGTTTTAAACATACGTATGTTACAACTTTACATTTTAAATTACCATGCCACGGATTTTGTGACAATGGCTAAGGATGCAATGGTCCCATCCCCCTGATATAAGCAGAGTTTGGTCTGCAACGTACAACATTTCAGTGAGATACCAAACAAACCCTTAACACATAACACATAAAAAGATCTTTAAAAATCAGATTAACACAATGCTCTTCGGGTTATACAAGGAAGAACGGGAAAAAGTGGAAAAATAAGACATTAGGGATGCTTTTAATTGATAGTGTCTTGAGATCTTAAAAGTTTCATTCCCTTACTCCAAGGGGAAAAAAATTTTTTTAACTAATGGAAAAAAGAAAGCAACATCATAACACCCTACAATGAGGAAAAACACTATCCTTACAGTGCTTAGATGCTTCCATATAATAAATACAGCAGGTAGCAGAGCAAATGTCACAATTTATTGGCTTGGTTTTTATTTCGATGCTTATAAAAAAAATACTAAGCTTCTTTGTGTGTACTGAACAGTGTTAGCCCATGGCTGTCTTCGGTGCCTGTCCGCCAGTGGCTGTTTACATTGCAGGTCCATCCTAGAGCAAGCTCCCGTACCAGCTGTCTGCACGCTGTTTGTTTCCCAGGGGAGGAGTTCTCGTCTTCACTTTACTGCAACGGGGTTCCTGGCTCATTACATGGTCATGTGTTCCGGAAGAACATATGAAATATCATCCCACGGGTGACGATACAGCCCCTGCTTCAGCCTCTTCTGATCCAGATAGTGTCCTGAAATATGGAGCAAAGGCATCTTTTTATTCAGAGTTGGTGAGTCTGTTAAAAGTGTGGTGAGGAGGGGGAATAAGGACGACAACTCTTTCTAATACAAAAAAAATGAAGTAAATCCAGATCCACTGCATAAGTGTATGGCAGCCTGGTAAAAAGCAACTGTTAGATTTCATTCTGTTTTCCCAGGCTAGCAGTCAGTCATTTCCAAGAACAAAGGAACAAAGATAAAGGGGGACGTTCAAGTAAGAAAGGAAGAATTAGGAACAATGATGACGATAACGTGACATGTAGAAACTTGCCACATCGGTAAGTGTTAGAGCTGAACCATCGGGGGAAACCAACCCAAACTGAATTTTTTTTTTTTTTTTTAAGATTTTATTTATTTGAGCGAGTGAGCGAGAGAGAGAGTGCAAGCAAGAGTGGTGGGGAGGGGGAGAGGGAGAGGGAGAAGCAGGCTCCCCGCTGAGCAGGGGGCCTGATGCGGCTTCATCCCAGGACCCTGGGATCATGCCCTGAGCCGAAGGCAGACGCTTAACCCACTGAGCCACCCAGGCGCCCCCAAACTGAATTCTTAATAACAGCAACAACTACCAACTCACCAATGAAGCCCATACTCCTTCCCAACACAAAGATGCCATTGAGGGCTCCAATGTCAATATATTCATCAGCTTCCTCCCTGCAACAAATAATCAACCTGTGGTTTTAAAACGGCTCACGTGACCGCCCTCCTCCCCACAGACAGTACAACTTCTGCCCTAGAATGAGAAGCTAGCTCTCTTTGGTTTCAAAGTAGAGAAAGGGTGCTCTGGGTGGTTAAGAGTAGAGATAATTTTTGTTTTCTTTATACCTCTCCATATTTTCTAAATCCTCCGTAATGAGCATGCACTGCTTTTAGAACTGGAAGGAAACAACAAGCATCAATAACTGTTAAGAAGAAAATGGCCGCAGAGCTCACCGGGTAAAGGACCCACAGTTTCTAAGCATGTCTACAAATGCAACTCCGATGAAACCGTCTACATTCAGGATAAGATTTGGTTTCTGGGAAGGCAAAAAATTAAAAGCACTTATTATTTCTCATTTTTTCTTTGTAATTTTCCACAATTACTACTACTAACCTAACTACAAATTCTGACCACAATTTACAAACCTCCCACCAAAACATCCCAGCTGGTTAGGAAAGGAAGTGTCAGTTCAATTCCCAATGTCTAGCAGAGGACCCAGCACCTAATTGACACATGGTATGTATCTGTTGAACTTAGCAGTGGAACAGAAATAGAATTTCCCAGAAAACCAGGTTTGATTTTGGCTCCACAATCAAAATGTAGGCTGGCTCTTGTTTTCCCCCCAAGTAATGCACCCACAAGCTATGATTTGGGAATTAGGGACATTTTCTCTTTTACCTTCGACGTGGTAATCTTCTCGACTTCCAGTGCATAGTCAAGCAGAGGGGTGGCAGGGAAGTGCTGTTTGACGTAATCTTTGAGGATCTGCACTCGCATGTCTGGGTTGTTTATCTAGAAAGTGACCCAAAGTTACAGAGCTGTGTTATACCCTAACACAGCTATTAAGAGACATGTTTGCACTCCTGCCACAGACAGAATGCACCATATCCGGGAGGTGTGTTTCAGAGACCTGATCCACATGTCCGATTCTGTGCAGCACAGACGATGACACTGCTGTGAGGTTTAAGGTTTCTAAATTCTTTTATGTCACCAACAAGGAACTGAGACCCGGAGATGTTAACTGCGTGCGCCACAGGCCATGGGCCTCGGTTTAAGCAGCAGGGGGCCAGGGCTCACTTACTCTCCAACCAAAAGTCTTAGGTTCTGGCCACTAACCATGCTGCCCACTAGTTCAGCAGCCTCATCAAGCTGTAACAAAGTTCGACAGAGTTCTTCATTTCTAAACTGGCAAGCACTTATTGGTGTGGGGCAGCAGAGCACCCCTGAAATTTTAAGGAAAGCCCTGGACCTGCCATGCATGGGGCTGCACCATCTGTTAGGAGACTCACGCTAAGCAATAATGGGTCAGTGGGGCAGGGAGGTGGTTCAGGCACCAGCCAACTCCAATACTACAGTGACCTCAGCCACCGCCTATCAGCTCTCAGGCAGATAGCACTGCTCCAGCCCACAGCACAGGGCCTCTTTCGGAGAGAATGTCACACCTGTGCCGCCACACTCAGGCTTTTGGGTTCCTCCCTTTCTGGAGTCTATACTGACCTAGCATGTCTCTTCGCTAAGGGAGGAGGTCACTGTGGCTGCAAAGCCTGGATGGAATGTTCCTCAGAACGAACACGGTCCCTGATTCTAATGCAGTTTAAAGGCATTCTGTATTATAATGGAAAAATAGCTGCCTTATCTTTGACATCTGTCAACACAGCCAAAGCTTTGCCAGTTAAGAGTCAGGAACCTAGGTTCCCAACTAGAACAATGCTGTCTCATCACCATCCACCTGCAGATCGGTCCTTAAGGAGAGCCACAACTTACCGATTTCACTCGGTGACCAATGCCCATGATCAGCTTTCCTTCCTTCTTCATCTTGTTCACAAACTCCATGGGGATAATACCACTGTCAAAGGCTTTGCTGAACATCTTGGCAGCGGCATCCAGGGCACCCCCAAACCGGTCCCCCTGTGGGACAAGCAAGCCCATGTTGCCCTGAGCTGGAAGAGCCTCCTTCAGCTTCGCAGACCAATCTGGCATGCCCCGAATTGCCCTGTGACGGGGCTTTACACTCCAAGGCCCCTTCTAGGACCCTGTGGCAGCCAAGCGCATGTCGCCAAAGCCATGTGTCCCCTGCAGGGCTCACCTCCCAGGATGCCAGTACTCACAATAGTGAGCAGCCCCGAGGTGAGGCTGGAAACCAGGTCCTTCCCAGCCCGAGCGCAGATGATGGTGTTGTGAGCCCCAGACACAGCCGGTCCATGATCCGCGGTCACCATCAGACACATCTCAATGAACTGGCAGGCATACTTGGGCAACCTAGAGGGAGAGGGGAGGGGCACTAAGAGGAAGGTCAGACAGAGGCGAGCAGCTGGGCAGGAGCTACGCTGACCTGAAGAGCCAAGCTCCTACTTGCTCCCATCCTCCCTCAATAAGTCACATTCAAGAAGGGTAGCAACTTCACAACCCGTGTCTCATACTATTATCAAGCAATCCCACGGCAAAACCTCCCAATTCTTGAGCAGCTCCTAACTTGTTGATAGCAAATACTGCTTTTAAAGATTTTTAAAAATTTATTCATCTGAGAATACAAGCACAAGTAGGGGGGAGTGGGCAGAGGGAGAGGGAGAAGCAGACTCTCCACTGAACAGGGAGCCCAATGCCAGGCTCGCTCTCAGGACCCCGGGATCATGACCTGAGCTGAAGGCAGAATCTTAACCAACCGAGCCACCCAGCTGCCCCGCAAATACTGCTTTTAAAACAGGGTTAGCTGCCAGGGTTTGAAAATCTCTTCTTTAGGCAATGGCTTTCAGCATGAATTATTGCAAGAGAGTGTAACCTGTATTTGTGGCTTCCCTCTATGTGTCAGAGGGAGAAGTGAGACTCCTGTCCCCTTCCCTGTGTAGGAGGCCCCAGGCCTCCTGCAGGGTTCAATGCCCCAGCTGATGATTAAGAACAAAGTCTGGAGACATGGGGATGCAAGAGCAGATAGGGAAACCCGCTTAGGTGTCACAACCTGTGAACTCCTCCCAGGAAGGGCCTAAAGCAGGACCGAGATCCATCTCTGCAGCTCAGGGCATGACACAAACCAAGACTTTGACCTGGACTTCGGCCCAGTGCCACCCCAAACCAGGGATCTGTGAATCAGGTACTCACTGGCCCCCTTGGAGGGCTAAGTTTGGGAGTTGCAGAGAAACCAATTTTTTTCTAACACTCAGGCTGATAAGAGAGAGGACCCAGTACAAGGGACTTCACACCTGTTTAGCAACTCTGCCAGGCCTGCACTCTTTGAGCTACCAGACCCATCCAGACCTTTCTCTCAAGAGGCCTACATTTACTCTCTTTCCTTAAGAGCACCAAGGACAGGGGCTGATCCAAGATTCCTGGTGAGGTCATTGCTTTCTACTTCTTAGTCGAGACTGGCTTTTCTGTCCTTGGAAGACCTAGGAATAGCCGGTATCTCTTTCCTCTGACCTTGCAATTGATCTGTGGCCATAAAGATTGATCCTGGACATATTCCCCAAGACTGCCCACCTCCACTCCCTGGTCAGGGGAAAACCCTAAACTCTGAGCCACAGATGGTGGGGTCCTGCCATCTTTTGCCCTGCACACCTCACCTTCTCTGGAACCACAGGAGGCCAAGGACGCCGCCAATACCCATCTCCTCCTTGAAGACCTCGGTGATGGGCATGCCTGCGTAGATGAGCTCCTGTCCTCGCTCATCACAGATGCTGGTCATGAATGAGGCAGGTTTGCGGATCAAGCCCAGCTCCTGAGCAGAGACGGGGGGAGAGGGGAGCAGCACGACGTGACCACAGAACCAGAGTGTCTCAGGTAGGTCTTAAATTCTGACTGCCAAGTACCCAACACTCAGACCAACTCATCCCAAGAAAGAAGTACAAAAGCCCTTTTATTATCTGGTTTTTGTCGTAGAAAATAGGAACGCCAAGCCCACAGCACCCACAGTTCCCATCCACACGTTCATTTTCACCCCACAAATGTGTCCTAAGGAGAGGGAACGAAGCTCAGAAACCAGCCCAAGGTCACCTGGCTAAGAAATGCAAGAACGAATCTACAGGGAAATTTTTCTAACACTCCACATTCAGCTACCAACCCCCCACCAAAATGTAAGGAGGCACGTGGCTGTGGAAACAGGGGATCCCCTCAAGATGTCCTTCACCCAGGAAAAGGGACTGGGTTGAACTCCTAGCTTCCAGAGTTGGGGCAAAATGGGGGCATCATTGCCAACTCTGCCTAGGCCCATTTCTCCAATTATCCCCTATCAATCTGGAATTTTTAAATAATAAATGTGTGTTCTGAGCCCGGAGCACACATTCTGCAATCTCAGCACTAACCACTGGGGAGAAGGGCCCTATTGATTTTAATTTAAAAATGCCTAACTTTAATGTTTGTCAGTTTAATGGACATCTATCTGGTTCTCTACTTTTATTTATATATAAACACACATGGAGAATACACAACACTTTTTTTCATAATCATAATATACTGTCCCGTAATATCCTATTTACTCAATGAACTTGAACTCCATAAATGTCAGCACATACATAGATCTAGTTCATTCCTTTTAACTGCTATACAATTGAGCCATTCTTCCACTGATAACCATTAACTGGAAAAATCTTCAACACATTTGTGTGAATGCATAAGCATTTCCCTGAAGTAGCTTTCTAGATATGGGATTAATATGCCATCAGGTGTGAGTGCTTTTTTTTGGTAGTAATCTCTACACCCAATCTGGGACTTGAACTCACGACCCCGAGATCAGGAGTCACATGCTCCCCCAACTGAGCCAGCCAAGTGCCCCAGAGGTGAGCACTTTTTTAAGTTTTTAAATTTTTTAATTAGCGAGAGAAAGAACACGCGCACAAGCACACGAGCAGGGGGAGCAGCAGAGGGAAAGGGAGAAGCAGAGGGAGAGGGAGCCGCAGAGGGAGAGGGAGAAGCAGACTCCCTGCTGAGCAGGGAGCCCCATGTGGGACTCGATCCCAGGACCCTGGGATCATGACCTGAGCCGAACGCAGACACTTAACTGACTGAGCCACCCAGGCGCCCCAGGGACAAGCACTTTTAAATCTGATATTCCCCAACTGCCATTTAGGAAGGCTGTACTCGGTTCCACTCCCACCACCAATGGACGGACAAACGCACCAGTCTCCTCACACCCACAGAGGCACAACATATTATTGAAGAATTTTTTCTTTGTTGACCCAAAAGGGGAAAATTGGGATCACAGCTTTTCCTTTGGCTCCTTTTTATAATGAGTGAGGCTGAGGGGCGCCTGGGTGGCTCAGTCGGTTGAGCATCTGCCTTCAGCTCAGGTCATGATCCCAGGGTCCTGGGATCGAACCCCGTGTTGGGCTCCCTCCTCAGCGGGGAGCCTGCTTCTCCTTCTCCCTCTGCCCCCCAACTCATGTTCTAAAAAATAAATAAAATCTTTAAAAATAAATAAAGAAATAACGAATGAGTATGAGCATTTACTTTTTCATGTTGAAAGGCCATTTCCTACCCATTTTTCTAGTGGTCTTTTAAAAACTGATTTCAGAGAGTTCTTGTGTCTTAAGAACATTAACTTTTCATCTCTGCCACTTAGACAAACAGGCAGAGCGGACTCTGCTTCACCGTGAAGCCCCTTCGAGCAAGTGCAAACTACTCTAGGGTACATTATCTGTCTTCAGCCCCCACTGCCAGGCGAGACCACATGGCTGTGGGAGATACATGCTGCCCTTCGCCCTCTTGGGACCCTGAATTTGCTTTCCCTGTTGGTCGGAAAGGGGCTAGCTCACAAGCTCCAGCACACAAGGAGGGGCTGGAAGCCAAGAATAATCGTCAAGGTTCTTCCGATGCCCTTGGAGTAGAGCCGCCCTCGAGGGCAGGGTTTGGAGGCCAGAGCAGTGATTTACAGGGTTGCCCCAACTAGTAGGGCAGGCCTGGTTTCCAGGAATTCAAGCCAAGTCAACTCAAAACCCACCCCGTCAGCCCCCCAGTCTGCCTCACCCACTCTGAGAGGCATCTGCAGCACCTACCCTGGCCCAGGAGTAGTCCATTGGCACAGTTGGAGGAGGCACCTCCTGAGCAGGTACAATGACTCCTTTGGCCACAAGATCTTCATACACAGACCTGGGAGGCGGGAGAAGGGGAGGAAAGAAACAGCCATGTGGATTTTATGCTTCTGGGTGCTTCTAAGCCATCCCAGGAACGCTCCTCCATCCAACCCCAAAACTCTAGGTTTTCTAGCTCTGCACCCCCTCCTGGCAATGCCTTACACCAGGGGATGCCTTACACCAGCTGGATGCCTGAGAACTGAAGGAAAACCGGTTCTGGCCAAGAACCATCCACCAACCCCACGGGGCTTTACAGGAAGCTGACTCTGGAGGCTAAGGACGGACAGAGGGGAGGAATGGGAAGACACAATGGGCTATCCAATAACTGTTTATCAATCAATTAGAGGTGACATCTTCTAACGGTTTCTATGCCCACTTCTTATTTACAGAACAGCCAAGTAGATAGGCTCAGAAACCGAACATGTTTTAATACCAGTCTGAATGGCCTGTAACTGCGGTGTCTACAAACAAAAGAAAACAAAAACCGAAAAGTAAGAAAAGATTTCAGACCATCTGTACAGTTGCACTCGTCACCTGAAAGGAACCAGGAATTTCAGACACCTCTGTGTCAGAGAGGCTGCAATCCTCACAGGGGACCTGGAAAGGGAGCGGGAGGCTGGCATCCTCCCCACAGTCCACTTACTGGATGATTTCTCCCAGTTCATCAAAGCTCGGGGGCACAAACACTCCTGCCTCCTTCAAAGCCTGGTTCTTGGCTACTGCAGTTTCAGAAGCCTGGTTGGCACAAGCTCCGGCATGGCCAAACTGTACCTGGAAGGCAAAGGGGAGAGGCTTTACCGGGCTTGTCAATCCCCGGAGGGAGAAAACAAAGGCTCCTGGGAATGTTGGTACCCATTACAGGCTGGACCCTGCTAAACGCTCAATGTTTATCACTTCATTCAAGCCTCACACAGCCTCACTCAATAGGTATGCCGAATGACTCTCAGCTTAAAGAAGAAGAGACCGAAGCACCGAGAAGTTCAGGAGCTTACCGGAGGTCACATAGCTGCTGTGTGCTGGAGCCAGGACACAAAGCCTGGCAGCCCATCCCCCTGAGCCACCGTAGGGGGTGGGGGTGGGATGGAGAACAGCAGGTAGTTGTGAGCAACTGTGAGAAGTGAAATTACACGCTGGCAACCTTAGGCTGAGCTGACCTCACAGATGGGATCTGATTGTCCTGCACATGCTTTTTATAAAATAGGTCCACAATCTCACGTAGGGGTGCCTGGGTAGCTCAGATGGCTAAGCGTCTGCCTTCAGCTCAGGTCATGAATCCAAGGGTCCTGGGATGGAGCCCCGCATCAGGCTCCTGGCTCAACAGGGAGCCTGCTTCTGCCTCTTCCCCTGCTCATGCTCTCTGTATCTCTGTCTCAAATGAATAAATAAAATCTTAAAAAAAAAAAATCTCATGTAAAAATGCAAATTCCTAGCACCTTTTTCTTTTTATTTATTAAAGATTTATTTATTTGAGAGAGAGAGAAAGAGCAGGCATGAACAGGGGGGAGGGGCAGAGGGAGAGAAATCCCTAAGCAGGCCCCCTGCTGAGTGTGGAGCCTGATGTGGGGCTCAATCCCAGGAGCCTGAGATCATGACCTGAGCCGAAACCAAGAGTCAGATGCCTAACCGACTGCCTTTGGCTCAGGTCATGTTCCCAGGGTCCTGGGATCGAGCCCTGAGTTGGGCTCCTTGCTCAGCGGGGAGTCTGCTTCTCCCTCCATCTGCCTCTTCCCTAGTTTGTGTATGCTCTTGCTCTTTCTCTCTCTCAAATAAATAAAATCTTAAAAAAAAAAAAAAGTCACGGGGCACCTTTGGCTCACGTCATGATCCCAGGGTCCTGGGATCGAGCCCTGCATCGGTCTCCCTGCTCAGCAGGAAGCCTGCTTCTCCCTCTCCTTCTGCCTGCCACTCCCCCTGCTTGTGCTTTCTCTGTCTCTGTCAAATAAATAAAGTCTTAAAAAAAAAAGTCAGATTGTAGGTGTCTCGGTTGGGTGACCGACTCCTGATTTCAGCTCAGGTCATAATCTCAGGGTTGTGAGATTGAGCCCCACGTAGGGCTCTGCGCTCAGTGTGGAATGTGCTTGAGATTCTCTCCCTCCCTCTGTCCCTCCCCCCTTTTTGTAACTAAATGTAAATAAATTTAGATTTATTTAAAAAGATAAAAAGTCGAGTTGTCTGTAGGTCTATATTCCCACATGGCAACTATCATCTGGAGCTGACTAGCACCTGCCCTCTTCCACCTGAGCATGCAGTAAGATAAACTCTAAACCCAATGGCACAGGGGTGACTGGCTATGGGAAGGGCACATCAGGAAAGAGAAAACCCATGGGAAGAGCTACGGTAACTGTGTCTTTGACCACGCAACAGGGAAAAGGAGGTTACCAAATGAGATGTATAAAATCCCGATCAGGGCGGGGTGAGGTGGATAATCACAGTAACATCTAACCTTTTTGAGGAACCCTACATCCAGGCACTTTTCTGCGCACTTGACTCATTTCATCTTTCAGCTGCTATGGCTGCTTCCAGTAAGAAAGGAAACAGAACGCTGGAGGGGTAACGTAACTTGCCCAAGGCTACACAGGTAGCATGCGGTAGCATCTGAACCCAGGCAATGTGGCCTCTCCCTATGTTCTTACCCACTACATATAACAAAAGGGGCCTCAAGTGTGGAAAAGGTCAGGAACCGCTGCTCTGGTTAGCGACGCTGGAAAACACATGCTTTATCATGCAGGCTCCCAATGCGTTCTTTATAGGACCAAATCTGCATGGGCGGAAGGGGTGGGAAGGAGAGGAGATTCTGTACTCAAGTGGAAAATGCTGGGTTCAAGGAAGTTAAACAAGTCTAACTCTGAGATTCCTCAAAACTAAAACCAAAAAAATTAAAGATTTTATTTATTTATTTTAGAGAGCGAGAGAGAAAGAAGGAGAAGGAGAGAGAGAGGGACAAGCAGACTCCATGCTGAGTAGTGTGGAGCCCGACACGGGACTCAATCCCACGACCCTGGGATCATGACCTGAGCTGAGATCAAGAGTCAGATGCTTAACTGACTGAGCCACCCAGGCGCCCCCCCAAAACCAAAATTTTTAAAAGGGAAATAGATTATGTTGCACGTTCATAATTTATAGAAGCTCCCCGTTCTGTTTGCTTTGGTTTTTGTTCTGTTTTGAGGACCACGGCTACAGGACCAGTGTTTTGTGGAACATAGTTCTGAAAAATGTCACCTATACAAATACCTCCAGTTTCTACTCCCATTGTTCAGTTCTTAATTCTGTTTTCCTGAGGAGTGCTTGCCAACAGGTGGAGATTCTGTTGCATACCTATATTACCTCTTCTATAGGGCAGAAAGTTCTGCAAGGTCATGTGACCTAATTAAGAAATCAAAAATCACTTATTAGTTGGGCAGTCACTGTATTGTACATTTATGTATGCTTGAAATTTCATAATGTTTTTAAAAATTAGGGGCGCCTGGGTGGCTCAGTCGTTAAGCGTCTGCCTTTGGCTCAGGTCATGATCCCAGGGTCCTAGGATTGAGCCCCGCATCGGGCTCCCTGCTCAGTGGGAAGCCTGCTTCTCCCTCTCCCACTCCCCCTGCTTGTGTTCCCTCTCTCACTGTGTCTCTCTGTCAAATAAAACCTTAAAAAAAAATTTAATTGAAAGACAAAAATAAAACACTGTGAGGACCTGTCCCATCCTTGGGGTGATGATGGGTGCCCAGCCAGAAAGAGAAGAGAGTGCTGCGCTCACTGCAGGCCTCTGGGCACCTTCACATCCACAACAAACCTGGCTTTCTTCTACAGCCCCTCCCCACACCCCTCCCCAGCTCTGCGCCTGTGTGTCCTCTCCCTTCTCAGCCTCCCTTTCCGGAAGCAAACCCCTTTCTTACCCCTTAGATGCAGCGCAAGCCTCACCGTCCCTGCGGAGCCATCTCAACTCCTCCAGACAGAAGTGTGCCAACTCCAAGCAGGGACTCGTCTGCTGATGACTGCCCCCCACCCTTCCAGTGGACTTAACCTCCTAGAAAGCAGGGCCCTGGCTGGACCTCGCAGTAACCCAGCAAGTAATAAATGTTCATCAGAGGACCGAGCTGCTTAACAAGATGACCACATGGTTCACCTTGAATGCCCCCTTTGGCCTCCCTGTCCAGGAGTGACCTGCCCCGGCTATACCTCAGAGGAGAACATGGTGGCACAGGTCCCGATGCACCAGCAGACCACGGGCTTGGTGATGCGGCCCTCCTTGATGCCCCGGCAGATCTTATATTCCTCAGTGCCCCCTATCTGCCAAAGAACAGGGAACGAGAAAAAGCCCACAAGTTAGTGGAACCCGTCCCAAGTTGCTGTGAGCAGCACTGCAGCAGGAAAATCTGTCCCAAATCAGGCAGGGGTCACAGGCACCAGGGGTCCTGAGTTACAACTTGGCTAGAAAATGAAGACACAGGGGCTTTGGCCAAATAATAGCCTGTAAGACCGAGACTGGATGCAAGGAAGAATTCTAACGGGGGAGTGGGTATCCTCTGGAGTCCCTGGGACTTCCCCTCCCTGATCTAAGGGTGTAAGATGATTTTGGATCAGACCTGCTCAGGGGCACAAGCAAGGAATGAGGTTAATGGACTCTCCCAAACTGAAAAAGTGCTCTTACTCCAGCTACGCACTGCCCGAGAGACCAAGGTCAGCCAAAAGCTTCTTCTTTATTGGTACTAAAATGTCTTGTTGCCACCAAGAGGCAAGAAGTTTTTCAGGAACAAACACAGTAGTGTTAACGGTGATGGCCTCTATGCCCCAGAGTGTAAGGAGCAGGATTCCCAGGGACTGTCACATTAAGTTATATATAACCAAAATGCATGCATTTTTTTTTTAAAACAGAGATCACACATTACTTTTAGAGTCAGAAAAATCAAATTAAAAAAAACAAAACAGAACTCACCTCTCCAAGAACCACAATCATTTTCACTCCTGGAGTATCCTGGTAACGTAGTACATGATCCATAAATGTTGAGCCAGGGTACCTGGTGATAGCAGAGAGAGCACATGGGATAAGGAGGCCTGGGGAGGTGCAGGTACAGGTGTAGGAAGCTACCAGGAGCACGTGAGGCTTCTCCTGAGGGCCCAGAGATGCCTCAAGTGTTGGGGGTGGGTAATAAATGAAGCACAAGGGAAGGGAAGGAGGAAAGGGGAGGTTTGCTTGGCAGTAAGAGATGCTTACAGAGCACATGTGTGGTGGTTTTAAAATATGGCTGCAAATTCTTTTAACAAGGTGGAACCTCATGCCTCTCCTGCGTATGAAATCAGACTTGATGATTAGTTTCTAATAAACAAAACGTGGCAGAAGCGATTCTCTGACAATGGCTTCCACGGCAGGGTTATAGAAAGAAGAGCTTCTGTCTGGCACTCTCTCTTGAATTGCTCACTCTGGGGGATGCTGGTCACTACGTCCTGACGACAGTGAGCAGCCTGTGGAGAAGCCCACAAGAAAGCCCCTTGCCAGCCTGTGGATGGGCCACGTTCTATTATAGTTTGAAACCACCTGGTTTGCGTGACTTTTTTTTTTCTTTTAACACAGCAATACATAATACAGCATGCCAACTTGTGTCCCAGGATTGGCAGGCTATGGCTGAGTCTCTATATAGGCCTGTACACATAGTTGACCCTTGAACAACGTGATGGTTGGGAACATCAATCCCCACCACATGCAGTCGAAAACCCAAGTAGACAGGGGTGCCTGGGTGGCCCACTCAATTGGGCAACTGCCTTTGGCTCAGGTCATGATCCCGGGGTCCAGGGACCGAGCCCCACACTGGGCTCCCTGCTCAGTAGGAAGCCTGCTTCTCCCTCTCCCACTCCCCCTGCTTGTGTTTCCTCTCTCGCTGTCTGTCAAAGGATAAATACATTCTTTGAAAAAAAGAAAAAGAAAATCCAAGTATAACTATGACTCCCCAAAAACTTAACTACTAATAGCCTACTGTTGACCAGAGCCTTGCTGATAACATCAGTAGTCACTTAACACGTATTTTTTATGTTATATGCATTATACACTATGTTCCTACACTAAAATAAGACTAAAGAAAAGAAAATGTGATTAACAAAGCCATAAGGAAGAGAAAATACATTTACAGTACCGTGGTGTATTTATTGAAAAAAATCTGCATATTAGTGGACCCGTGCAGTTCACACCCGTGTTGTTCAAGGGTCCCCTGTATTTTTTTACTTTCTCCTGTCGCATGAGTTTACTAAAGGATTGTTTAAGGCCAAGGATGCTTCTCTGCAGATCTTTGAGAGCATTGTAAATCACAAGGGGACAGTGTAACTGCCCAGACTTATTTGAGCTGGAGCCCATCATCAGGGAACACCGGGGACGAGGGTCCCCCAGGCCATAGCCTCAAAGACCTGGGTGACAGATCTTCCTCACTAAGGAAGTCCATCTGACACGATACTGGAGAGCCAGGAGACGGACAAGGTGACTCACTCGCCCAACAGCTTTTGGTTGAGGCAAAGAGCAGGAGATGTAATAATAAACAGCAATGGGGGTGCCTGGGTGGCTCAGTCGTTAACCGTTTGCCTTCGGCTCAGGTCATGATCCCAGGGTCCTGGGATCGAGCCCCGCATCGGGCTCCCTGCTCAGTGGGAAGCCTGCTTCTCCCTCTCCCACTCCCCCTGCTTGTGTTCCTGCTCTTGCTATCGCTCTCTCTCCGTCACATAAATAAATAAATAAAATCTTTAAAAAAATAAAAAATAAAAAAAATAAACAGCAATGGCTAACGTGTATTATGGCATTAAGTGGTAGGCTTTACTCTAAAATAATACTCTACTGATTACCATTCCCACTAACAAAAACAATGAATATACTATCTGTGAAATAAGAAGAAGTAGAGATTTGGTCTCTGTCTCCAGTTCCTGATGCAGAGCTCCTGGATGTGGGCTGGTCACTAGAAAACCAAGCCATGATCAGACGCTTGGAATTTTCAGCCCTACTCATCATCCTTTGGGGAGAGGAGAAAGGCCAGAGATTGAATTAATAATCAATCATGCCTACATGATGAAGTCTCCATAAAAAAATCCCTAAAGAAAGGGGTTTGGAGAGCTTCTGGGTTGGTGAGCACTGGGAGGGTAGCATGCCCACAGAGGGTACAGAAGCTCCATGCACTGCCCCCCATAATTTGTCATACGTGTTTCTTTCCTCTGGTTGTTCCTGGGTTCTGCAAGCCATTCTAGCAGATTACCAAACCCAAGAAGGGAGGTGTGGAGACCCCCAATGTATAGTCAGTTGGTCAGGAGTACCGGAAGCCTGGACTTGCAGTTGGCATTTTGTGAGGCTGAGCCTTCACCCGTGGGATCTGGTAGGAACTCCAGGTAGATACTGTCAGAATCGAAATGCACTGCAGGGCACCCAGCAGAGAATTGGAGAACTGCCTGGCACGGGAAAAAAATCCCAACATCTGGTAGCCAGAAGGGTCAGTGAGGTCATGGCAGAGAGCAGAGAAACAATTCTTCCTTTCACTATTACGGACTACAGTTAACACCTGCTGGGTCAAGTGCTAGGCCCTGTATTAGCCACCTTCTATAAATACTACCCTCACTTAATCCTCGAAACAACCCCATGAGGTGGCTGCTATTATTTTACCCATTTGATCTGTGAGGATGATGGAGGTCTGCAGAGGATAAGTGACCTGCCCAGGACACCTCCCTGGTCAACAGAGAAACTGGGATCTGAGCCCCTCGCTCTGATTTCAGAATTAGTCCTACCAACCGCTGCGCTCTGCTGCTTCCCTATGGCCACAACTCAGACAACGAAGAGAATTACCCCCAAAGCCCAAACACCTCTGAAAAACACCTTTTCCTGGTTTGGTTTTGTTTTTCTTCTGAGTTCATGCCAGTGTCAGTCCTGAGACAGAGTAGAAATGCCGTTTTATGGACTTCACTCGGCAGCAGCAAGCAGAGACTGGAGGACCCAGCACCCCTCTTCTCCTAGCCCACCACTCCCTAATGTGGGAGACCCGCCTCGGCCCAGCCGATCACCTGTCCCCGCCGATGGCCACGCCCTCGTAGACGCCGTCTGTGGTCCGAGAGATGATGTTGTTGAGCTCGTTGGACATGCCCCCAGAGCGCGAGACGTAGGCCACGCTGCCAGGGCGGTACAGCTTGGAGGCCAGGATGTTGTCCAGCATCCCACCTGTATTCCCAATCTTAAAGCACCCGGGCTTGATGCCTCCAACCTGTGAAGGCAGAAACAGCAGTCAGGAAGGAAGCGTAAGCTCCTGACTGACCACAGAGCTCAGTGGAATCATAAGGCCCAGTGCTACCTGCTCAACCCCCCCCCCACTCCGCCCTGGTCAGGATGGGAAGGAAATGGGCCGAGAGAGCTAACACCTGCACACTGGGTTTCCGGCTTAGGAAGAATCTCATCTCTCCCTCAAGAGCCATTACACAAGGAAAAAAAAAGAACCCTGCTTGTAAAACATGGCTTACTACTACAGATTCAGATATATGTATACTCAGGATTAAGTCACCTCCTCTGCTTTAAAAGGGCGACAGCACCCAGGAAAAGTGTAAAATACAGGTATGCACCTCTGCTCAACATCACCCTCTGCCTCAGAGATGAAAGAAAATCTGACCGTCAGACAACTTTTTAATGCAACAACTAAGGAAGAACAACAACAAAATATTCCCACAGCAATTTCTTTCCATGTGAAGGCCTTTGGGCAAATAAAACCTGTAAGGAGATTCTTCAGTTCATGGTTAAAGGAATAATCAAAGACTATGCTATGGTTGTATGAAGGTGGGCAAACCCCAAAAAATCTTCATTAGCCCCCTAAAACTATAAAGGTGATAGGGACTGGGGAGAGAGTCCTTTAAAGTAACTGGATATAAACTGACTTTCAATGGGTACTCTCTGAATCTTTTCAACCTAAGAGGGAAACCAAAGAGTCAACAAGTTTGCTTTCCGTGGGCCCAGAACTTCGAAAGATAGCCTTGAACTTAAAAGGCTTTCCAGAAAGGACACTCACAGTGGCAGGTCCAATGATGGTCACTCCCTTCTGGTCTGCCTTCTTGATCAGCTTCCTTGTGAGGGCCTCAGGGATGCCTTCAGCTATGATGGCGATGGTCCGGATCTAAAGGAGAGTCCCTTCCTGTTAACTTTGTGCCTCAGATGAAGCAACAGGGTGGCACCCTTTATGGGACCCACCTTCCATGCCTCCTTCCAGGCTCTAAGAACCAAGTAATGTTAACAGTATGCAACCCTTTCTTCTCACAGGCATCTGTCACTAGCCTGACCACTCCAACCCTCTCCCAAAAAGAGCGGTATAGACACCCAAAGCCAATCTCCATTGGTTAACACCACAGTAACTCAGGAACCAAGCAGGAGCAAATGTTTCTGAAAACCCACTACCATCAAGAGTGGCTATATTCTCTCCCAACCAAAAACCCACAAGACTCAGACCCACCTGTTCCCCACCTGTCCTAGTGCCTATTCATAGAGCAGGTATCGATGGCTTTTTCCACTGTGTCCTCTGAGTCTCTGATTCTATGTCCCAGGGTCAGTATGGGACATAAATGAGCGGCTTACACACTCAGACCAGAGAGTGGGCTGGGAGAGAAAGCCAGAAGGAGTGGGGGTGGGCAGGAAAGATCGAGAACCATCTCTCTCTGGCTCTAGAATAGGGGCCAACAAACTTTTTCTGGTTTTTTTGGTCATGTGGTTTCTGCAGTAACTACTAAACTTTGCTTCTGTAGCATGAAGGCAGCCATGGACAATACGTAAATGAACACAGCATGGCTGTGTTCCAACAAAACTTTACTTGAAAACCAGACAGTGGGCTAGGTTTGACCCTTAGGCTATAGTTTGCTAAACTTCGCTCTAGAATAAAAAAGCAGCTCATTTTCAGGAGGTGTGCTTTTGTTTTTGCTTCACTGAGATGGCAAAACAAGTTTACATTCTCCAGTCGTACACTGAGCTAAGCCAGTCCGGGATCAGACAATAATTTTGAACAGAAGAATCAATATCTTAATCTATAAAGACTCATACAAATCAGTAACAAAAAACACAAACACTCAACAGGAACAAAAAGGAAAGGAGAGCAAGTCACAAAATATAAATGGCCAATAAATGTTTTTAAAAGCTCATCTTAGGGGCGCCTGGGTGGCTCACTGTGTTAAGTGTCTGCCTTCAGCTCAGGTCATGATCCCGGAGTCTCAGGATCGAGCCCCTCGTTGGGCTCTCTGCTCAGCAGGGAGCCGGCTTCTCCCTCTCCCATTTCCCCCTGCTCATGTTCTCTCTCTCACTCAAATAAATAAATAAGATCTTTTTTTTTTTAAGCTCATCTTAGTTAATAATAAAAGATATGCAGATTAGGGACACCTGGCTGGCTCAGTCAT
Organism: Callorhinus ursinus; assembly: GCF_003265705.2. Taxonomy (NCBI): domain Eukaryota; kingdom Metazoa; phylum Chordata; class Mammalia; order Carnivora; family Otariidae; genus Callorhinus; species Callorhinus ursinus. The sequence goes on from NW_027397170.1 coordinate 520,298, forward strand.
TAAGCATCTGCCTTCAGCTCAGGTCGTGATCCCAGGGTCCTGGGATCAAGCCCTGCGATGGGCTCCTTGTTCAGTAGGGAGTCTGCTTCTTCTTCTTCCTCTGCCCCCTCCTCCCACCTGTGTGTGCGTGTGCATGTGCATGTGCGCTCTCTCCCTCTCTCTCTAATATAAATATAAATATAAATCTTAAAAAATGTGCTAATTGTCAAAAATATGCTTGTTTTTCTTAGAGTGTGCATGTGTGGGAGGAGGGGTGGAGAGGCACAGGGAGAGGGAGAGAGAATCTTAAGCAGGCTCTACCCCAATGCAGAGCGCAACTCAGGGCTCCATCTCACGACCCTGAGATCATGACCTGAGCAGAAATCAAGAGTTGGATGCTTAACTGAGTGAGCCACCCAGATGCCCCAAATACATGTTTTCAAAATGCAAACATTCAGTGTTGGCCAGGGTACGAGGAAGCAGACATTCTTGAATCACTGATGGAGTTTCTGTCCTTACAACTTTTCTGGAGGGCACCTGGGCAGGATGGATCAAAAGCTTTCAAATCTGCACATTCTGATGCAGCAGTCTGACTTCCAGACATTTATGCTGGGGAAATAATTAAGAACACATGCAAATGTTCATCTAAGATGCTCACCACAAGACCTGAAAAAGCGAAACTGATGTTTGCCAATGAATATTTATGGATGTGGAAAGAGTAACTGAAGAAAACGGACTACAAAACAGTCACATATAGTATTATTCCACATGTTCAAATCCAGAAAAAGGAACAGAGAAGGATCTATTCAAATGTTGGCAACCATATTTCTGGGAAACTGGAACTGACTAAGCTATTCATTTTTTTTCTTTTTATTTAAAAGTGTTTAAATTTTCTCTACAATAAACATGTAATAATTTTATAATAAGAAATTGCTTTTGATTCTGTTGTGAAAGCCGGTCTTGGCAGCACAGGGGGGACCTGGTGGGAGGCAGATGATCCTGAACAGACTCTCTGTTAGCCTAGGTAAGCAGCCCTGTGCAGCCTGCTTGCCCTCAATTACCACACTATCTTCTAAAGATCAAGCATATCCAACCACCTTCTCCCACACCACCGGCCAGTCCTGAGTGCCAAGTCCTTTGTCCACGGTGCCAGAAGACACCATTCAGGAGCTTTCCCTGCTTCCCCACCCCTGTGCCCACTGATCTACCTGTGCGTAGTTCATGGTCTCAATGGTACTGTCATAGGCTGAGCGGAGAGAGGCAAAGTTGATCAGCACGTCTACTTCTGGGTGTTTCTTCATGGCATCAGCCATGTTCTTGAAGACAGGGATCAGGATCTCCTTGTGACCCCAGTAAAACTTCTGCTTGTGGTCCCCACTGTGAGAGAGGAGGAGGAGGGATCAGGATACCCCCAAACTGTCAGGGCCAGGGAGGGGGAAGCCAACGGGAGGAGCTTCATCTAAAAGATGGAGAGACAGGGTCCCACGTGTGGGGAACAGATCCCCTAGGAATATGGATCGCCCCCAGTCTGGGATGGCAGACGCTCCCCCAGCAAAGGGGATAATCTTGCTGGCTCCCCTGGGTCTGTCTTAGTGAGGGAGAGGAGATGAGGAAATCCCACTTGGCAGCCATCTCTTGCTCCCCGCCGTGGTGGGACTCACGTGAAAGGGTACACCATGGCGGCCACCGAGGGCTCGTCTCGGGAGCAGACGTAGTCGAAGTCCAGCATGCCCTGTACGGCCCGGGTCTGCATGCCCCACACGATGGCCTTGGTATGGCGGCTGAAGAGGGTGGCACTCTTTCCTGGTGGGCAAAGACACAGCGAGTGCACCCAGAACACACACTCCCGGGAGACCGGCAGCGGCTGCCGCACCCCTCCCCAGTCCGGGGAGAGGGGCTCATCAGCACGGCAAAGGGACGTCAAGAGGCTGGGACTCTGAGAGCTGGGAGAAGAGGTGCCCTGGTTTCTCTGCAAAGAGGTGGCAGAGCCAAAGAGAGCTAAGAGGGCCCGCCTGGCAGGTGAAGAGCGAGCGATGAACGCAGAAAGGACTCCCACGCACAGAAAAGACCCACAGGCGGAGAATCCCTACAGGAGGAACTGCTCCGCCTCACGGGACAGGCATGTAATCAGCATTTCGCTTACATGCAAATGAAGGCTTGATCGATTATTTTTAAAGACGCTGAGAAAAAAAACATCAAGCTCTCCCAATTCTGGTGGCCACACGATTTGAAACAACCCAACAATTACCACCTCTAAATCTGGACATTCCCACCTGGGGGGGGTGGGGGGGTGGGGAAATTCCCACACTTGGGTTAAGATCCGAATCCTCAGGATTCTACGTCAGTGTAGGTCCAAAGAAGAGGCTGGCTGCAGCCTTATTTCTACCTGAGGTTCTGGCCAGAGCACACTGGCTTCGTGGCATCCCTCTAACATTCTCTGTGCCATCCCCTCCCTCCTGCCCGCTTCCCTCTAGCAGGTGGCCCTCTCCTGCTCAGAACAAGGCTCTCAAGGCAGTTCTCCAGGGGGCAGAAGAGAGGCAAAAGAAGGGGGGAGAAGAGCTGTCAGAAGTGCTTGCATGGCCTGAAGGAAAAGGCCCCTTCACCACCCTGCACACAGGTGACCTGTCCCTCCCATTCTCTGCAAGTCACTGGAGGACAACTCACTGGAGGAAAGTAGCCCCTGGGGAGGCTCTCAGCTCCCCCGGGGAGAACAAGGCACTGAGCTCAGGGGCCATCTGGTATTAATTAACCTGGCGTGCTAGTGCAGGCTTGGCTAATCAGGTTTAAGGTCTGATTAAATAAATTTGAGATCACTCTCCCAAGGCATGCAGGGTTCTCATCCCTACATAGGCTTGCTTCTTCCCTCTCAGCTGTAAGCTTCTCATACCAGAAGTCTCCTGCTGTTCCAAATACCTGGGACTTGCTGTCACCATATCCATCTGGGTTCTCGTGAGACATGAGCTCACAGAACAAAGATAGCCACCTAATCCAGTACCCTCACTTCCCAGGCCCCGGAACCTGAAGCTCAGAGATGACAAATGATGGAGATCCTGTCATCTAGCATCAGGGCCAGGTTATATACTAAATTACGATGCAGCTCAACTGTACAAGGGAGGAGGGCAGGATACAAGCCAGAAGGGCTTGGCCTCTCCCCACCCTCAGGGGAACCCACACCACCCCCCCAAGTCAGAGTGTGAGCAAGCACACAAACATGCATCTGTCTACCCAAGAGAGTACAGAAAAGCCTGGATTCTCTACAAGCCCACGCGCACGTCCAGCATGAAAGGGGCAGAATTCAAGCGTGCTCTTCCTTGAGCACAGACATAGCAAAGCCAAAGGCTGTCATCCTCAGCCCACTAGCGGCAGGGGCTAACTAACATCCCCCCACCAGGCTCCTCTGCTGGCTCAGGGACTAGTAGTAAGAGAACCCCAGCCCTTGGGTGGAAGAGCTCTCAGAACTGGGGTAGGCCCCTGTTCTTTCGGCACAAGGCTCGGCCTCAGCTCTGGTCTTTCAGGTAACAAAGGATCTTTCCAGAGACAGGAAACATAGGGATTAAAGGCAGATAGTGAGAAGGCTGCCTCCCTGGCCTTTCTAGGGGGATATCTGACCCCAGCCTAGTTGCCCCTTCCCTTAGCAAGGGATCAAAAGGTCAACATCTGAAGTTTCCCCTTGCCCAGGGAAAAATCTCCCACAGCTGTGAATGTCAAAAAGTTAAGTGGAAGCCCTGATGCTTTGAAGGGGCAGTGCTTGTGTGAATGTGTGAGTGAGCACGGCAAATGTCCCTTGTAAGCAGTGCCCTCCTACCCCAAGGCCCAGATCCCCTCTTCAGATTTACTGCACATCCAGCTGCACTTCTACCTCTCTCCTTGACTTGTCTAGCCTGTCTTCCACCCAAAACCCAGAGAAGCCTGAACCCGCGGCTGGCACTGAGAGCTCAGGGATGCAGGAGGCAGTGGTGAGGCTAGGTGGGAAAAGTAAGAAGAAACCTTGAGACCCAGATGAGAATGCCAGAGGCCTGAGGTTGCCCTCCTCACCCCTGTGCTGCCCCTCCCCCTTTAGCTTCCATGGCTCCCTCCTTCCCATGACACCCCTCCCTCCTCAGCAGACACCACTCCACTCTCCAAGGCTGTGGGCCTGGCTCTTACTCCCACGCTCCCTACCCTGTCCTGTCCTGTCTGGAGGGCGGAGCCAGAGACAGCTGGCCAGGGGAGCGCTGAGTGGGGGTGGGAGCGACTAAGCAAGGGTGGGAAAGCGAGGGAGGGCAACGAGGAGGAAACAAAGCACATGGAAGACTATAACCTGCTAACAAAGCCACACGCACAGCTGGGGCGGGGTGGGGGCAGCCTACCTTGCAGGGGTCTTGGACTTGGGACTGAATCTGTCAAAGAAAATGACCAAGGCAGCTGAGTCACCTGCTGGTGGCTGGAGGCTTTGGAGGGAGAGGGTGGGAAGAGGGAAGGGTCCCAAAGACAAGCCTCGTAGGGCTGATGCCCTCACTATCTCTCATCTATTCCACAACAGACAGGAGTGAAGCCAATAAAAGAAAAGAGAGCACTGATCAACACAGCCGAAGCAAGAAAGGGCAAAGCGCCAAAGGGCCAGAGAGGCGGGGGGAGAGAAAAGACGGCTTGGAAGGGGTGCTGAACAGCACAGGCCCCCAGGCCTGGTGGAGGGGCAGCTGGCCAGATCCTACCCTCGTAATGCCAATCCCGTGTTTGCCCCACGAAGCACAGTAAGACGATTAGGTCACTGTGGGGCTGGACCTGTCACTGTGCTATAGACAAAGCTGATGGTTTGGGGACTGCAGGGAAACAGCTTACAATCTCGAGTGCCTAGAGCCTGTAGAACTATTTCACAAAATGCCTCAAGCGCACACGGTCTGTACCAGGAAGAGGCTGCAGCAGCCCCGTGCTGACCAAGGCCTAGTACCTCACACTGGCTGCAAGGGCTGGCTGGCAGGGGTCGCATCTGATGAACCAGAGGACGGACAGACAGGGGAGGTGAAATGCAGATGGGCTGGTTATTGATGTGTGCTCTTATGGTGGGCTCACAGAAAGGGGGTTCTTCAGAAGAGACCCAGGAGATGGGATGGGCATGTGGGCGCTGGCTCTGCCGTCCCAGCTCTAAGGCTCTTGCTCTCCACTGAGAAGCAGAGTCTGGGAGATCTTGCCACCTGTGGGTATTTCTGTCGCCCTGTCTCTCCACAGCTTCCCTGCCCAGCTCACAGGCCCCCACGGGAAGTAAGGGGGTAGAAGAGAAGATAGTAGAGAGCAGGGTGACTCAGGCGCAGCGTGGGTCCTCAGTGCCAGGAGAGCCACGGGAAGGCTTGGGAAGGCCTGCGTCTTCATGTCCTCACGTCCATTTTGGCCCATGTGCCACACCCACTCTGTGGCCTATGTGCCACAGCAAAGCCCAAACCCCGTTCCAGTGCCCCAGCAGGGCCTGGACAGGGCAAGCAGAACGGGGGGGGGCGGGCAGCAGCGGGGAGCCTGAACCTGCTGGCAGTTACCTTGTGGCATGGCAGGCTTGGCCTTCTTTGCAGGTGCCACCTCATCGGCCCTGGACTCAGAAAAAGATGCCGTCCTGCTGGGGGCCGGAGTCTGGGGTGGGACAAGGAGACAGGGTAAGAGTCACAGGTAACAACTGGGAAAAACAGCTATTGGTCTTTAAGCTTTGGTTCCTTAAGGCCCAAAGAAATCAAGTAACAAGAACCACCACACACGTACAGAACTATCCTCTACAAAGTGCTTCCAAAAGTATTATTCTAACAACCCTCTTGAAATAGGAATTAGTATTGTCCCATATCACAGATGAGCAAACTGAGGCTCCGAGAGGGCATGACACCTGCCAAGGTCCTGCTCTCAACAGGATTTGACCTCTGGTCTGATTTTAAAACCCCTGGTCCAGGGGCACCTCGCTGGCTTAGCGAGTGGAACGTGCGACTCTTGATCTTGGGGTTGTGAATTCAAGCCCCACGCTGGGCACAGAGTTTACTTTAAAAACTAAAGTAATAAAAACCCCTGGTCTTTCCATTATACTACCTTGACTGGGCAGAAAAAAAACCGGCAAAGATACAGAAACCAACCTGTCTTTCCCCAGTGCCCCCAGATGGCTAGGGACAGAGCAGGGGCACTGTGTTCTGCATGGAGGGAGGTATGAAGGGGAGGCAAAGATGATACAGCATGCTTTAAGGTGGAGGACAGGGGGCACCTACCGATGTACTCCCACTGGCGTTGAGGAGGAAGTTTGCAGTGTGAGCGGCTGTGGGTGGCTGGTTGGGGATGGGCCGGTGGCCCAGGGCCATGCCCACAATGGCTGTCATGTGAGTCTCAGTGCCAAAGACATGTATGGGGATCCCAGTGGTCTTCCCTGTGAGGGAAAGAAAAGAATCCATCATTCAAGTCTTCAAGTAAGTACCGAAGTCCACGTGACTCTGCAAAGGCCCCTGCCCGGCATCTAGTGCTTTTTTCTGCACAAGACAGACCAATTGCCCTATTTTCACCACGAAGCAACTCTTTGTAAAGACCACCTGCTGCTACTGGGTATTTACCACAAAGATACAAATGTAGGGACCCAAAGGGGTACGTGTACCCCAATGTTTATAGCAGCAATGTCCACAATAGCCAAACTGTGGAAAGAGCCAAGATGCCCATCGACAGATGAATGGATAAAGAAGATGTGGTATATATACACAATGGAATATTATGCAGCCATCAAAAGGAATGAGATCTTGCCATTTGCAACGACGTGGATGGAACTGGAGGGTGTTATGCTGAGTGAAATAAGTCAATCAGAGAAAGACATGTATCACATGACCTCACTGATATGAGGAATTCTTAATCTCAGGAAACAAACTGAGTGTTACTGGAGTGGTTGGGGGTGGGAGGGATGGGATGGCTGGGTGATAGACATTGGGGAGGGTATGTGCTACGGTGAGCGCTGTGAATTGTGCAAGACTGTTGAATCACAGATTTGTACTTCTGAAACAACGCAACATATTTTAAGAAAAAAGGAAAAGAAGAAGATAACAGGAGAGGAAGAAAAGGGGAGTATGTCAGAGGGGGAGACGAACCATGAGAGATGATGGACTCTGAAAAACAAACTGAGGGTTCTAGAGGGTAGGGGGGTGGGGGGATGGGTTAGCCTGGTGATGGGTATTGAGGAGGGCACGTTCTGCATGGAGCACTGGGTGTTATGAACAAACAATGAATCATGGAACACTGCATCAAAAACTAATGATGTAATATATGGTGATTAACATAACAATAAAAAAATTTTAAAAAAAAGACCACCTGCTGATAAGAAGAGCAAGAAGGCGCTTTCCTGATACCCTGAAGCGGCTGCAAGCATAATTAGGGTCTGCACTGTCCTGCTGGCCGTTGGACCCTGGCCCTCCAACCCCTTGACCTCAACATCTGCCTGGCCTGCCTCTGTTCCTGAGCTCCTGGGCTCACTTCCTCGGGGCTCTGGCCCTTCTCCCTCTGCGCGGAGCCCTCCCATCACCCGGCTCAGCCTGAGTGCCACCACCCATGGAAGGCCTTCCCTGGCCTCCGCCCCCCAGGCCCTGGCCGCCTCACTGTATGCACGCCCATCGAACAGCATCTTCTTTTAGCAATCGTTTACTTGTTTAATGTCTCTGAGTTTAGTGACCTGACTGTGACAAACATTCACTGTGCTGTACGCAAGGGCTGTCCCCACAGCAGGACCTCAGTGGCAGATGAAAACAAGGGCTAGCACCCCTCCAGTGATAGAAGTGGTCTACTGTTTGCCAATCCACCGCATTTGGGAACATGGGAGGATGGAAAGCCTTTGCCCTTCCAATCAAAGGGCACGACACGCGCCCTGAGCAAGAGCATCTTGTCACCTCTCTGACACCTCACATGAACCCCTGCCCCACACACAACTGCTCTTAGCAATGGGGGCTGCACTAAAGACCAAAGCTGCTGACGACCAAGTTCACATCTCAGGCTCCATGAGGTCAACTTAGGGAGACACACTCTTAGTCCAGACGGAGAGGAGGTCCCCAGCTTCTGGAAAGCTCTAGATGTGAGGTCTCATGAACCTGCTGGAGATCCTCAAAATGCAGAAGGGAGAAAGGCAACCAAAACGGATGCTACCACCCTCTTGCCCCTCATCTCAGCGAGGGACAATGCTCTCCCATCGTACCAGTCACCCGCCCTTCCTCTCCTCTCCCCCACAGTCTGAGAGGTCTCCACCCTCCCGCCTCTGAATCTGCTGTCCACCTCGCAGCCAAACCACCTTTCCAACCCGAAGTCAAGGTGTGTCCCTCCCTCAAAGTCTTCCACAGGCTGCCAGCCCAGGGGCATGGCCATGTGCTCCCGGCACCTGGACCAACCCCACGTGGCTCCTGCTGCCTCCCTGCCTTGCTGCCAACACCCCGCCTTTGCTCCCTCGGCCCCGCCCGCTGGTCCCGCACAGCAGCACGCTCCCACTCGGGGCCTTGGAAGCTGCCCTTCCTGCCGCAGTCACCGCCGAGCTACTCCCTCCTCTCCTCCAGCTCACTGCTCAGATGTCACCTTTTCGGTGAATCATTCGCCGATCACCCCATTAAAGCCAGCCCTGCCCCCTCCCATCCAAGCTATCCCTTTCTTCGGCTTTGTTTGCTTTCGCGGCACCTTGTGCCACCTGACATGACAATGTTCTCAGCAGCACAGGGGCTTGCTGTCTGTCACGTGTGCGGCTGTAACCCCGGTGCTCGGCCCGGAGCCTGGCACAGGGCGAGTGTTCCACAAGTATCTGTTAAACAAACAGCTAAATGGCAATGCTTTATGAACCATTCTGAAGTTTAGGTCGGGGGTTCTGCATCACAGCAGCAGAGATACTGGAAGCTGAAGCAAGCTGCCCATCCAGAAAGTGGGGTGCGTGAGCAAGTGTCTGAGGACCGACCCACTTCCAGGAAGCCCAAGGAGGCAGAGAAAAGGTCCCCTCCCCCCAATCTTACCGACTTCTCCCATCACCCGCAAGCCCTCCTGATAGTTGGGGCCACCTCTTCGGACAAAGATGGTGACCTCATGCTCCTTCAGGGGGCCCTGGTAATCTCGAATTGCTCTCACGATGCCCTGGAAGCACAAAGGGCCGACAGACATGTGACTAAAAATCAGGCAGTCCTAAGTCAGTTATTATTTACAATCACGATAATCATACCAGGGTGTAGGTAAGGGGGGCTGCTTCTCATGAAGAAGCATGGCAGGCCCGGCAGTCAAGAATTTCACACGTGTGGACCAAACTACCCACAAGCAACGGAAAGGCCTAGGAGTCGCGGGTGCTCGTGCTGCTGCTGAGGTAATGCTGCTGAGGAGCCTGGGAGTCACACCCCTCAATGCACGGGATGCTGGCTCCCGTCATCCTTGTTATCTCTTATTGCAGTCTGGGAGGAAATCGAGGCCAGGGTCCAATGCAAGAGTTCTCAGAGCTATCAGGACATGATCCACTTAAACATCCAAGTCCTACTAAAACCTCTTCCAGCAATTTCAGGGATCAGTCCTTGCAATGAGTATCAACTCTGGAAACAATTTGGGCAAAGGTACAGGTGCATATGAGTTCTGTCTCTCCAGACAGGAGGCTAGTTTATGGAGTCCAGAGTGTAATGTCTGTCACTCAAGGCATTCCACCTGAAGCTCTACACCCAGGTCCTGCTCCAGACCTGAGCAGCCTACCAACTCTGTGGCTTTACTACAGGGTTGCTCAGAAGTGAGCACAAAGCTGTCAAGACTCACCTGCTTCAGATCCGTTTGTTGAATCAGGGCCAATAAAAGAGACCCTGTTTTAGGCAAGAGTGATGAGGCCTGGTCCCCCACTTCTTCAAAGGTCACTTGCAAGACTGGCATTTATTTATTCATTATTCTCAAAACTTACATGCAACTACCAGGTAGGACACATTCTTCTGAAGAGCCTCACTGAGTACTGGATAGTATGGAACAAGAAATGGCCTCCTGACGTGGTTGCTGAGAAGGGGATGACCTCGATCCATGTTACTGCTGTCGTCCTTCCTGACCAGCAGTCACACTCTGAACTGTGTGCCCACGCCCCTGACCTGTGCACAGGGACCCAGGCTGACCGGCCCTGGCTGGATGAACAACAGCCCCAGATCACTGGACCATTTTCCTCATTCTGACCTTTTAGAAAAAAGACCCACATCTATCCCAGTGTCTTCTGCATCCCCAACAAGGGACCCTGGGACAAGAGCCCCTACCGACCTGGGTAAGCCATGGGAAACTGCTTCTGCCTCAAACCTTGCTCACGGAAACCTCCCTTTCTGGCTTCCCCCAAGCCCACATTCCCCAGAAACTGCACGGTCCCCTGTGGCTGATTACCTTGAATGTGGCAGCCACATTGGTGAAGTTTGCAATGCTGCCTCCAATGATGAGGATCTTGCCTGTGTTTGGAGTAGAAGGGTTATTAGAGAGGGAGACTTGAACATCTTACTAGAAATCTAACTGAGGGAGTTCTCCCCAAGCGTTAGGAGGTATCAGTGCAGAGGCTGGCTGGGGGCAGGGAGCAGGCTGGCTTCCCCTGACATCCATTCAGTCTTAACCAACTCAGCTTTCCATCACCTGTGCCCTCGAGCCAGTGGTTAATCCAAACCCACTGAACCTCTATATTGTTCCTGGTTGGCACTCAGAAACCCAGGTTAGTTTCCAGATACCCCTGGTGGGAATCTCTTCTGGCTTAAGGGAAGGTGATCTATGTGTAATTCGCAAACACTGGACAGGTGGTAAAGGGAAGCCGGGAATCCCACAGCCCAGATTAGTAAATGGAGAAGTGGGCCACTAAAAAAAAAAACTAACTAAAAAAAAAAAGGTGGGCCACTAACATCTGAGCTTACAGCAGTCAGTAAGAGCACGCTGCTACCTCCTCTCTTGCACCTGCTCATAGGGCTCTAGGCACACATCACTTCCTTGCCTCCCTGGAGCTCCCCCGTCTGATAGAGGCCACACTGCTCACTGTATACTTGGAGAAAGAGAAGTCCAGAAGCTAGATGACTAACCCCAGCCTGCCAAGCACTAGGACCACCACCTCAGTGCCTCCTCGCCCAAAGCTGTTCCCACTGCAGCACAAGGGGCCGTCCTGGGGAAGGAGCATGTGTGTCTCACCATCTGGGTGCTTCTCCCGGGTCATGAGGGAAAGGATCGTCTTGGCGTAGTCATAGGTCTGCTGCTCACTGGGGGCGCCTGAGTATTCCCCGTAGTTTGCCAGCTCGTTGACACCCCCTAAGTCACAGATGGTATCACTGCCAGGGAGACACAGAAGTCAACGCTGGCTCTGACTCGAGTGGCAGAGGGTGGCAGCTTGGTGCCGAGGAGGACACGCAGATGCCCCAGAGCCCTGTAATCAGCCTACGGGACCGACCCCTTGGGCCTCAGACCCTCCAGGGTCCACAAAAGTCACACCAGAAGGTTAAGTGCACTGCATCAGGCTCTCCCTGGCAGTGAGCTCTGCTAGCCCCAGGCCATCGTGGGGCTCTGGATTGACACTGGTAAGTAAAGGGAACAAGGAGCACTTCCAGACACAAAGAAAAACCATGCATTCTTGGATTCCCTGCCAGGCTGCCCAACAGAGAAGTGAAATGGTTGCCACCAGAGGAGGGCCGAGCCAGGCATAGAAGGGAACGCGGCAGATTACCGCCTGGAAATGAGCAGATGCCTACCATGCTTTAAGAGGAAAAACCACTAGTTATTGCAAAGAGAATAGCATATGGGTTCAACATTCCTATAAAGTGTGGAAGTATTAAGACTTACACAGGCATTAAAACAGCTGGAAGGAGGGAAGTTCGGGAAACAGCCAGGCAATGTTTACTTTTAGGTTCTTCTCTGTATTTACTGTACCTCTGCATGAAGCATGTAACGTTAACTGTAAAGATTAAAACTAATAAAAGCAACCTCATTCGGAAGTAAACAAGAAAGCTGCAGAAGACGGTGTAGAGGAGAGGCGTTCACCAGAGTCTCTGCTCTGCACCCAGGGGAGGAAATGAAGATCCCCATCCCCACTCCAAGGTGAAGCAATCTGATCCAGACCACACATGCATGGACTCCAGGCAGACCTGGCTGCCATCCCGTCAGCAGCCCCTTCGTCACCTGTACACGACCGAGGCGCCACCTCCGGCCACCATGGTCCAGATCCTCCCCTTGGGGTTCAGCAAGGTCAGCTTCAGGCTCGCCCCACTTTTGGCATCCAGGTCTGCAATGTAAGCTTCCTAGGGACCAGACAGCAACAGGTGAGTCCTGGAGGTACCCCCTTCACTGGGTCCCAGCTCCCAGGACCCTGCTCCTTTCCCTGGAGATACATGAAGAGGTCCTCAAGCCTTAATAGGGTCAGGGAGAGGAGGTGGGCGGGTCCTACATGCCTGGGACAAAGCATGATGACGTCCTCAAGTACCAAAACCACCCATGGCCACAGTTACTGCCTGGGGACAAACTTCCCTACTCCTTTGTCTCCGACCACAAGTCCTGGCCCTCTGCCCAAGTCCTAAGCCTCACTAGGTCACCCTTCTACTGCCACAGCCCCCTACTCCCAACGTCTGCCTGCCTGGCTCATAACAAGACTCTCCACCTGCAGGCCCCATCCCTTCTCCCTGCCCAGCCTCTTCCCCTGGCCTGGGTTATGACTCATAGGCCTGATCCTGCTGTGAGGACCTCTCAAGAGGATGGGGTGGGAAAGAGCTATTAAAATTCTCAGCAAGTGGCCAAGAGAATTACCTTCCTCTGGCATGATTAGCAAGAGCCACTCGGAATTATCAACAAATCAAGTTAAGAGCCCAGGGAGGTTGATTGAGAGAGAAGTCTGAAAGGATTTCTGGCCGGGATTCAGAGGCTTGGCTGACTCCCACCCCCACCTCCTTTGGGGTTTTAAGAAAATTAAATGGTTCTCAACCTTCCTTTCCTGCCAAATACACAGCCCACGGGGCGGGGGGGGGGGGGGTGCTCCTCTGTATCAGTCACCCTCTCCCAGGCCCCCTCACCCGCCATTTCCTCCCCAGAGCAGCCGTACCTCTGGGTAAGCCTCACGCCCGAAGGGAGGAGGGAACTCTATATCACCCCACTTCACTTTGCAGATGTAGTCGGCTGTGGCATCTATCTTGGCCGCCAAGTCAAGGACATAGACGCCATCTTTGGTCACAACTTCGAGAAAAGCAGAGGCAATCAGATGCAGGCCCCAGGCAGAGGCGCTCGCCGACTTCCAAACCCCTCCACAGGCTTCCCCACACACCAACCACCCACCCTGGGGGTCCCACTCAGACGCTAACTGCCCAGCTCCACAAAAAAACAGATGGCCCTTCCACACAACTTTTACCCCATGAAAAGAAAAATAAGTTATTTAAGATTGCCCCCAACCTCTGACCTATAGGTAATGTGACAGGAAAGTCTGTTTTAGTTGCCATGACAACTTTTCAAAAATACTTATTTATTTATTGGCAGGGGCCCATGCAAGTTGGGGGAGGAGCAGAAGGAGAGAGAGAAGGAAAGAAGGAGATTGCCTGCTGAGCGCAGAGACCCCCATCCCATGACCTGAGCAGAAATCAGGAATTGGACGCTTAACCAACTGAGCCACCCAGGTACCCCTGTGCTGTGGCAATTTTTTTTTTTAAACAGGATAGAGCGATCCTTTATTTTTAGATACTTTCACAAAGAGGTTTTCAGTAACTGAACTTTCCAGTGGAGAAGAGAGAACATGAAAATCAGCCTCCAGCCATCAGCAGCAGCTCTGCTCAGGGCCTAGGATCCTCCTTGCCCCAGTGGTGAGGTGGAGGCGCGTACTTCCTTTATTAGTTTACCCCACTGCCTCCTGACGTCACTCAGACGTTCCATTGTTTTCTGCCGAAGCAGACGTTCTACAAAATCATCAAATTCTATCTTGCACGCTTTCTCTGCAACGCGTACCACCGATTCCAGGCGCACATTCTATCCATTCTTTTTCAAAAAGCATGGCATCGACCTGGAATCTTGTGAGGCTGCTCAGCACTTTAGATTGTCATCCAGTGATCTAAGTTAAGGCCCAGCCTTTTCTGCACATCAAAGAAAGGCCTGGTGTCACGCCACCATGCCCTTGCCTCCTCGCTGGCCACCGCTACTGGATGATCTCACCATGGCAATTTTTAAACTTTTTTTTATCTTTTTTTCTTTTTTAAGATTTTATTTTTGACAGAGAAAGAGAGACAGCCAGACAGGGAACACAAGCAGGGGGAGCAGGAGAGGGAGAAGCAGGCTTCCCGTGGAGCAGGGAGCCCGATATGGGGCTCAATCCCAGGACCCTGGGATCATGACCTGAGCCGAAGGCAGACGCTTAACGACTGAGCCACCCAGGCGCCCCTAAACTTTTTTTTAAATGCTACATTCCATGCCTTCAATCTAACCATTCACCCCTTCCACGGCCTTGCCCTTAAAACAAAAAGTGTTAAGGTACTGACTACTGTCAGAAGACCCCCCCCCAGGTGTGTCCAGGTGGGTTTTCTGAGGTCAGCTAAAGGAAGACTTAAGTGTCTAGGGGAGTGAGAAGTCTCGGGACGCACTGCGCCCCCAGCCAGGATTCATTTACTGGCAGCCTACTGGACATCCATCTTCCCTTTACCCCAGGATCATTTAGCTAATAAGTCAGCTAAAGGAAGACTTAAGTGTCTAGGGGAGTGAGAAGTCTCGGGACGCACTGCGCCCCCAGCCAGGATTCATTTACTGGCAGCCTACTAGACATCCATCTTCCCTTTACCCCAGGATCATTTAGCTAATAAGTTAGCACAGAACCACATCTAGTTCATTAGAGGGGCTGCATCCCCAGCTGGAACCTGGAATCGGACTTTGCCCTGAGCAGCCCTGGCTAGGGCAGCTCCTACCACCCTCCTCCCTCACAGCCTGAGAGGCTTGGACCAATATCTTCCCAGCCTTGGGGCTCAATGACTGACCAACCCCTGGGGGGGACGAAGGGGTGCTCCAAGAGCACGGAGAGGAAAGAAGGGCCTGAGTAGTCAGATCAGTGCAGAGGCAGCCTGGACCCTGGTAGCACAGCTTAACCCACTGGCAGGAAAAGCCACTAAGCAGAGACTCAGGTCAAAATCAGGACTTCCCCATCACAGAACAAATTAAAACCAAAGAAAGCTGGAGTTGGTTTAAAAGAGGAATAATCATTGTCTTCTGAGAGCTCAGAAACAGGAGACTGCATTCCATGAGCCCAGACATCCCTCTGCAAACATTCACCTGTCTAGACTGCCCTCTATGAATGCGGGGTCTGGTGTTCTGAAGGTCAAGGCCAGGGTTACCACAGGCATGGGGACCCTGTTATAACTGCCCCTTGCCCAGGGACCCCACCCCCACCCCCAGCACAGTCAGTTACCAAGGGGGTTGATCTCGAGGTAGGTGAAGTACAGATCCTCATAGAAATTGAAGAGGCCGGAGATAAAACTGGCCAGGATCCTAGAGGGGGAGGGAGAGAGGGATGGTCAATCCTCAGGGAGCCAGGGAGTGGGCCCAGCAGCAGCCCCCAAACACCCCCTCCCCACAGCAATCTCTCACTGCCTCAAACAGCTCCACTTCCCAACACTCACCCCGCCCCGCCAACCCCTCGCTTTCCTCTGTGAACCGGGCTCCCTGGACATCACTCTTCAGCCACTGAGGCGGAAAGGAGCTGTCAGGCATGAAGCTGGAGGCGGTGACGCCAGACAGACAGGGGCAACGAGGTGAGGGACGCAGAACGCATATTTCAGTCTGAGCCAGCCACCTGTCCACCCCCAGTGCCCCTCCTTGGGACAGGAAAGGACTGTGCCTACCCTCCCACCCAGATGCTGGGGCGGGGCAGGGTGGATGTCCACACAGGGAAAACTGCCTTGCTTTCCCTGCTCTGTGCTCAGAGCTGTCAGCTTTTGCCATTCCCCCACTGCCACCAGCTGGCTCTCCCTCTCACTCAACTCTTTCTTATCTCCAGGAGCATGGACCAACAGGTGTTTCTTGATGTCCTCAGGATTCAGTTTCTGGTCCACGCCAACGAGCAGTTTCTGGGCTTTGGCATCCACGTCGCCCACATCCACCCCACCTTCATGGTGGAACAGGACGTAGTCCCCTTCTCGGGTAGCATAGATGCAGACGTAGAACTCCTCCGCCTTAAAGGGGAAGACAGTACCACGTGGGTAAGGGGCACTGAACTGGTGAGCCCAGCCCCTGTGGTCTCATTTCTAAAACCCTAGTAGAGAACACTCACCCAGGGAGACCGTCCACCATCTTCCCCTCGTGGACAAGAGGAGAAAAGAGACCACTGCCTAGCTAGCAGACAGTCCAGCCTCAGCCACGGTGACCTGACCTGGGGGAGGGTGCCTGCCTTCAAGTCTTTCTCATCCCAGCACTGAGAAGTCCCCTCTGTTATCAGCCCCAATTCCTCCCTGCTCCATGGCAGCCCTCAGACCCTCGGTGCAGCTTCAGAGACTCTGGTCCCTTTGACTTTTCTCCAGCAGCTTGCTTTCTTCCTTTAGCATTTTAGGGTCGACAGATACAAAGGGAAGGAGAAGACCCAGCCAGGAGCCACCTCACACATACCTGACTGTGGGGGACGAAGGGTTCGATTAGGAAGTTCTTGAGGAAGCCTCTGGCCTTGCCCACCTATGGAGATCAAGGAAGCTAAAGTTTAGATGGACAGCAAGTCTTGTTCCCCAGAGCAGGAGGATTGCCCTCTGCTCCCTCCATTGGCCATCCCATCGGAGGTGGGGCCCACGTACTACTGCCACAACATCTGACAGATTTTCCAGAAACCAGGGCAATGTGGTCACAGACCCCTAAGCTAAAGAAGTCTCCATGAGGGGCGCCTGGGTGGCTCAGCTGGTTGAGCGACTGCCTTCGGCTCGGGTCATGATCCCGGAGTCCCGGGATCGAGTCCCGCATCGGGCTCCCGGCTCAGCGGGGAGCCTGCTTCTCCCTCTGACCTTCTCCCCTCTCATGCTGTTTCTCTCTCTCTCTCTCTCTCTCAAATAAATAAATAAAATCTTAAAAAAAAAAAAAAAAAAGAAGTCTCCATGAGATTCCCCTCTTCCGTCCACTGCCCTCATGCCGGCCGCACTTGGAAGTGTACTGACCTCCCATGTTCTTGTTCTGCCTCCTCTGGAGGGTGACAGACTAGCTGGGCTGACAATGCTGCCCCGGCCCCCAAAGCACAGGCATCAGGAGTCCTCTCCCTCCTGCCATCAGTTGCACAAATTACAGAGCCCAGACAAATCAAGGCTCTCCATCTCAGAGCTCAAGCAGAGAGACCCAGCCCAAGGACGGAAGTCCAGACCCAGGGAATTAGCAGGGATCGCATGGCGGAGGAGGGAGGGAGGGCCTGACGGGGAAAACTTCACGCACACTTTCCTGGCTGAGGACAACAGGCCTGCAGAGCTAATCAGTTTGAGTGTGTCCCTGGCGGCCGCTGGGGCGAGACAGCTCTCATCCCAGTGTCCCAAAGCCCCCGCCCGCCTGCGTGCGTCACTGCTGAGTCAGGGACCAGACAGTGATCCATCAGAGGTAATGAGCCGCTCCTGCCGGGGCTGACACACCCCTCCCAACAGCCAGCCGAGGAGAAGGGCGCGTGAGGACCTCCCTGGGCGTACCACTCAGCCCCCAACCCTGCTGTCCTCTTCCCAAAGGCCTGCAAGCACAAACGCCAGTCGAGATCCCTCTGCCTCCAGGTCCACATGCGACTTTTAGAAGCCCTCTTTACTCCAAGAGCCAGAAACTAAGGAATTACCACTAAGAGCCGATCTGAGAAAGCCCAGTAGAAGAGGCAGACGGCTCCTTCACCATCATCATCCTACTTCCGGGACTGCCAAGGAAGAGAACAGCTCCCCCCTGGTCACAGTCCCCCAAACGGGACAGCACACCCTCCCCGCACTCAGGGACACCTCAGGCCCCTCCTCCTCTCCTGTTCCCCAGCCCCTTCTAGGACCGAGAAGGAGAACTGCAATTTTATCTCTGAGCCTCTCCTAGCCTTCCCAAACCATATCTCACTTTAGCTCTCATCTCCAGAGCTGCCATTAATCACCAAGCTGGGAGAAGCCAAGAACCGAATTTACTCTTCAGTATTAACAGTCTCATCTGAGGCTCTTGGCCCAATAATGACTCTGCCTAAACGAGTCTGTGCCTTCTTTCTTGAACTACTTCTTTTTTTTAAGATTTATTTATTTATTTAAAGGAGAGAGAATGAGAGAGAGAGCGAGCACATGAGAGGGGGGAGGGCCAGAGGGAGAAGCAGACTCCCCGCTGAGCAGGGAGCCTGATGCGGGACTCGATCCCGGGACTCCAGGATCATGACCTGAGCCGAAGGCCGTCGCTTAACCAACTGAGCCACCCAGGCGCCCTCTTGAACTTCTTCTTAACCACCCTCTTAGACATACACGTCACAAGCTGGAAACTGAAAGGAACAGAGTTCCCTGAACGGGCCTCAGAGACCCATCTCCATGTTTGCCTTTAAGAAACAGGCCATTTCCACCTGGCCATGAACTGTACTGGGGTGAGTTCTGCAGCCCATCTTGCCATTCTCTGATGGCCGAGCTGGGAATGAGCACCAGGCCTGGCCCTGTTACTCAAGTCAGCTCTGCAAGACCCTCGCCTTCCCCAGGCTGCAGTGTGCCTGGGTGCAGGGTGACCCACAGGGTTGCTGATCTGGAGGTGACTGCATCTGCTTCCGTTACCACAGCGCCTCCACCCCGACCTGTCCCCCTATACTCACCGTGGCCTCCTGTCCCAGCCGCGGTTTCAGCCAGGACTTAACACCTTCCAGAGTGAGGTTGACTCCCACGAGGCCTAGCTTTCCACGCCGTTTGATCAGCTGGTCTGGCTTGACCACCAAGCTCTGGAACGAGAAGGGTTTGTACTTAGAACAAGGAAAGAAAGAGAAGAGTCAAAGGCTATAGTCCCGGGACCCAAAGCCCAGGACAGCCTGCATGGCTTCTAATCCACCCAGCCATTCTTCAGGGTCACCTCCTGGAAGTCTCCCTCACCTATCCCAGTTTACACCTTTCTTTTGACAACCACGAATCCAGAGCCATCTGTGCCCAGGACGGGGCCAGGCACAGAGTAGGTGCTCACCAAATACCCGCTGAATGAATGATTCCCTACCCTCCCTATGTGCTATCTTAGCTTCACTGAACCATGAACTCCTCAGAATATGGACCAGCACCTGGGTTCCAAAAGGAGGAGCAGAGAGACAGAGCCCTGGAGTGACAAAGGACCTTAGAGATCTGGTCAGTCCCATCCCGGTGCTTGATCCTGCCTGTAAGCCCAGCAAGCAGCCCCGAGGCACTGTTCACACTGCCCGCCAGGAAAGGCACCACCTCCTGAGGCAGGCGGAGGGAACGTGCACTCCCAGAAGCCGCCACGGGTCCTGGTCCTGCTCTCCGGGCCCTGCCTGGGCAGCCTGCCCTTCCCCACAGGGGCCCTGCAAGGAATCGGACAGAGGAGCCTCGACTCCAGGCTAGCCGCCCGAGGCTATAGGCCACTCTACACAAAGTCCACGGCACTCTTCCTCGCGGACCTGACACAATCCTGCTATGCTCCACCTGGGGGGATTAGGGCACACACCTACTTTTACTGAGCATCAACCAAGTGCCAGGTGGCACACTAAATGCCTTCCAAACATTACTGCTAATCCTTACAGCTCTCAGGGCCAGTGTTCCACCCATGTGACAGATGCGGAACCTGACAACTCAAGAAAGGTTAAGTGGCTCGCTCCAGGCCACATGGTTAATCAACAGAGAGCTTCGATCTGGACTCCAATTTGTCTAGTTTCAAGCCCATACGCTGTCCCCTGCCAGGGCACCTCAACATGTGGGGCCCACAGCAGGACATGAAACCCCGCTCAGCCCGCTGCATGCTGCCCAGGGATGTGGGCAGTCTGCCATCATGTGACCCGTTGTGGCGTCTCCACCAAACCAATCCTTTCTCCTCTGATCCTGAGCCTGGAAGCAGGGCCCGGGGAGGGCGGGCTCACCTGGCTGAGCAGCCAAGGGTGGTCCTGCAGCAGGCGGGCCCAGTCTGTGTCAGGGGTGACCCGGGCATACTTGAACCGGTTCTGGATGGCCGAGGTGGTACAGATGTACTTGTAGAGGAGTTCTTTGCCTGTCTGCTCCGAAATTGCCTTGGCCGACATGGCTGCAGAAGAACCTGCTCTACCTGTTGGGGGAACAGGAGCTGGTGGGAAGGGGCAGGGGAAAGAGACCCGTTTCCAGCTGCCCCCAGACAATAAAACCAGATCTCAGTGCTCCTCAAGAGAGGGAAAGAGGACTGGCCCAGCGGGAGGGATGGAAGGGAGAGCTCAAGGATCAGGAAATGATGGGAGAGAGAAGATGGTGGAAAAAAACAAAGGTGGCATTTTCCCTGGGACTCTTGGCCTCAACCCTGTCTCTACTTCTTCTCAGCAAACCAGCTCATATTAGTCTTGGAGCAAAAGGCAGCTGGACGGGGAGACAGAAATACCAGTGGTGTGACCCAAACCCGAGCACTGGTCCCACCCGAGGTCCCACACAGACACTGAAACACACCCTTTGGTTCTGTGACCTACGGGGCACCTAGCCGGAATTGTGCAAGGCTACCTTTACTCCCCCCACAGGTTTCATCTCCCCCACACCCAGACTCACCCACTTCATACACTTACACTCTCACCACCAGGCTGAGGGCCAGGCGGGTGAGTTTACTTAACCTCAGGCAGGATCATGCCCCTGAGGAGCCAAGAGGAAGCGTCATCTCAGAGTTCATTTCTCCCAGGACACTAGACTCCCACCCCTGAGTTCAGAGCAGACACAGGGCAGGGGAATGGTGACCTTCAGTGCATCCCATCCACCCCACTGAGTCACCCAGCTGCTAATTTAGAGCAAAACTGAGGTGTCTCTGGGGACCGCCCCGTACCGGTCACTTCTGAGGCAGAGCTGGGGGAGGGAACAAAAGTCATCCTCTGTCACATGTATGGAGACGCTCATCTTCTATGAACCCTGTGAGGTACACTGAAATATACCTATTTCTTAGATGAGGAATAAAAGCTCAGAGGAATTAAGGTAACTTGCCCAAAAAGTCAAACTAATAAGCAGGGGACCCAGGACTTGAACCCAAATCCTTTACTCCTGGTCCACAGAAAACCCCACACCTCAGCCTGAGAGTTTCTCTCCAAGGACAAGGCCGTGTCCCCCTTCACCTCACAGAAGGGTCTGTGATAACAATTTCTTTATCTCCTTCTCCCTCAACTGCTATGCCCTGAAACACCCATTCTCTCATGGGTAGTGAGAGGAGCAAGTTGGGGAGAGGAACAGGGGCAAGGGGAGGGAAAGGAAACCGTCATTCATGCTAAGAGTTTGGCCAGATCAGGAAAAGTCACTCCAATCTCTCCTACAAAGATCCAGAACTGAAGTTGCTGAATTTGCTGAAGAAGAAAAGTCAAGTTCAAATAAAGGAGGGCTGAGTTAGAGGCTTGGCTCAGTTATACATCCAGGAAGGTTGGTCTCCATCCCCAGCTCGGGGAAGGCCAAAGTTCCAGAGGCCACACTCCACCTCTCTCCCAACTGGCCAGGCTGGGGCTTCAGGTTCCAACCCTGGCTTGGCTGGCCCCCTCAGCCTCCCAGCTAGTCTCCAGCTCAGCACAATGGGTGCTTTCAGCCTGGTGTCTGGCCCAAAGTGGGGTAGCTGGGAAGGGGCTCAAAAGAAATGTTCCCTCTTCTGGTCTTCCCCTGGGATGACTTCCGGCTCCAACTCAACATGAGTTTCCAAAGGCGATGCCTCAACCAGCCCCAGTGTCCCACAGTCCTCCACCCCCCACCCACTCCAGCTCCATTTCCCAACCTTCTTGACTTCAGACCAGAAAAACTGGCCCTGAAATCAGATGGGTACATCAGCCCCCACCCCCCTCCCAAACAGAGTGCAACCCAGGGTAGATCGAGCAGGGTAAGGAGGCGGCAGCTGCTGACCACCCTCAGCAGTTCAGACACATCAAGCACCCGGAATCACAAACTCCAGGAGGAAGGAGCCCTTCAGCTAAGCCTCCCCAGCAGAGAACAGTCCAACAGACACTACCAGAGCAACCCCCCAGGACCTGGCACCTCCCAAAGCAGACAAAGGATAAGGCTGAGAAAAGGGATGTTCTGTGCTGAAAAATCATAACTTTCTTGAGCCCCAGATCAAATCTCAAACACAAGAGTTCATTTCCACGGGGGAGGGGCAGGGAGATCCCACATGGGGATGATACAGGATAGAACAGATTTGCCAGCTTACCAAAACAACAGATATGCCACCAGAGCACTTTAGCTTAGATGGGGTAGGCCCTTTCAAGGCCAAGACAGGATTTATATGATAGAATAAGAGTGGGGAAAGAATCTGGCCTCCACATATTCACCAATGCAGCGTAAGGCTCACAAACTCAGGGAGTAGCCGAAGTGGAGAAAACTCGAAAATGTAATCATTCAGAGGGGTCACAGAAGTCTAAGGCAGCGGCTCTTAACCTATTTAAGGTCTCAGATTCCTGAGCACCTGAAGCCCAGAAAAATGTGCCCCTACCTGATTGTGCATATCATTTCAAGGTCCTTATGATTATGACCACAGACCACCTGCTCTAGTGACACTGGGACTTAAAGTGTCAAAAAAAAAAAAAAAAGTATGTACCAATCTGGGTTTGGGGATCCACCCCACCGAAGTCTTTGGCTGCCTCCCCAGGAACTGAATGTGCTGTCAAACTGATGATAGGTGGTTTTAGGACAGAGCTAAGATCCCAGGGGTCTGCTCTGGGGCCCCAGGAACTGTCACCTAATAACAAGTAAAATATAAATCATTTGGGGGTAATCATGCCAAGGAACTAGACCACACACACTCTCTCTTACTCTATCTCCCCAAGGGAAGGACTTTATGAGCTGAATGGGGTCTTTTCTGCAGACAGGTAAGTGACCCAGGATTGAGTTCATCCACAGCAAGGCTGAATGAAGGAGCCTGTTCCCCAGGAATGTACCCCTGGGACGCAGCCAGTGCAGAGGAACCACTAGGGATGCTTCTTAGAGTCTCTCTCTGAGAAAGACAAAGAGCACCCAATTTTAGGTTAGTTTCCATAGGACTGGTGTGGTTTTTGTTTTTGAGAGGACAAGCAATTCCCAGAGTAAAGGGGAGAGGCAGAATTCTATGTGGGTCCCCTACTGCAGCAAGCATAGTGTCAGAATGGGGGTGGAGGCACCAGCTGCCCCATGTCCAAGGGCTCTTCCTGTCACTCTGGCCCAAGCTGTTGAAGTTCTCTCAGAGGTGAAAATTACCCGCCCTGGGCAGCTGGGGTCTACCAGCTCTTCCTCACCCAGTATTTCGGATCTCCAAGAACCTGCACTGGCTGAAAGAGCAAAGTTAAAGGGCGGAAGGAGTGGGCTGGCCGGCCAAACTGTGCCATGCACTGCTCCTCCCCGCCCTCCCAAATCCTCCGGCCAGGCAGACCCCAGGGAACTCCCCCCACCCAATGGCAGAAGTCCTCGGTATTGCACAGTATTTGCCAAGGTTGGAGAGGTAGGCCGGCGCTGGGTCTGGCTCTCTGCCAGGCCCTACAGGAGGGCGGCGACAGCATCCTCCGGCTCCTTCAGGATCCAGCCTTGGCCAGGTTCCGCGTCAGCGCCAGAGGTGGGGAGGGAGACTGGCACCCCGGCCATCTGTCGCTTAGACGCTGGGCCCGACGGCACCTCCAGAGCGAGGAGGGTCCTTCCTGCGCCGCTGCCCCACAGGCAGGTCCTCGCGGCGAGGCCAGGCCTCGGGCACCCTGGAGCAGCCCGGCCCCGCGTGGCCCACCAAGGCTGCGCGCCCCCCTCGCTCCCTCCACTTTCTCGGCGCGGGACTCAAGTCGACTCGCCACAAAAAATAGAGGAAGGGCCTGAGCCCGGGTAGGAGTGAGGCGAGTGGCCACCACTCTTTCTACTTCCCGTCCCCCGCATCCGGTGGGGAGACCCGGATGGGGACAAGAAGGAGCCCGCTAAAGCCCGAAGAGGCTCGAGGACTGGCCCCGGTCGGGGTGAGGGGCGCCTGGATGGTGCAAATGCAGTTTTGCGGAGGGAAGAGAAGCCAGGACGACGGCACACCCCGTGCAAACTACCAGAAACTGGAATGCGGGAGAGTGGGGGTGGGGTGGTCGACACGCGGCCACCGGCCGGGTTCCGAGCGAAGGCTAACCTAAAGCGAAGACCCCCAAAACTTCTAAGGAGGTGCAGGGAGGGCACGTGAGCACCAAGCAGGCGTCGGGAAAGGCTGTTCCGGGTTGGGGGAGGGAAGCAGGAAGCTTCTGGAGCAGTGGGGTCCCTCCCGCGAAAGCAGCTGCCCGCTACTAACCTCTCTGCGAAAGCCCGTGCGCGGCGCTCCCTCCGCGGGCCCCGCCTCACCGCCCAAAGCCCGAAGCGCTCCAGCCTCCAGCAGCCGCCCGGAATCCGGCTTTTGTCCTGGACCCCGCGAGCTTCCCTCCGCCCCTATCGGCACACGGCGCGAGCGGCCCCGCGATTGGTCACACGCGTTTCCTAACCTGAGCGCCAGGGCTTTCCCAATTCGCTGCGCGGTATAGTTCCGCCCCCGAAGGCGGGCCTCAAGGGCTGCTGGGACTTGTAGTCCACCTGGAGAGTCCGTCCAGACGCCTGGCAGGCACCGCCTCTCCGGAACCCGCCGGCCTGGGGCGGGGCCGGGGGCGGGGCCTCGGTGTGGGGAGATGGGCGGGGCTACGCTGGGAGGAGAACGTACGAGGCGGGGGGCCGTGGCCTGATCACATAGGGGCTGGGCCGACGGCAGCTCGGAAGGTGGCGTTGGCCGGGTGGGGTTGGCGGAACAGGCTGTAGCACAGTTTTGGGGACCTGGAGTCTCCGTCTTCTTTCCCCTTAACGTCCGTATCCCAGCTACCTAAAATCGGCCACACTGAATCCAGTTGCTTAGACCGGCTTTTCACGTAGCGGTGGCAGACTGCTTTTGTATTTGCACGTGGGCCCTCTCGATTGAACCGGTAGGGCAAGATTGAGAAATCAGATCAGACCTCCCGACGTGGGATAGGGCGGATGGAGTGAGTGGGTGGGGCTAGGTGGGTGCCAGTCACACCAATTTGCGTCCCACTCACCTCACCTGGCGGAGCTGAGAATTCAACGGGAGATTCTAGCACAGGGCTGGGGCCATCTCTGCAGGTCTCCTGCTTCCCCCTACCCCCCACCCCCATCCCAAGCTTCCCTACTGGAATGAATGAACTGTTGCCTTCCCTTTCTCCACTACCTGTGAGACGGGCTATTTTCCAAACCAAAAACTGAACACCCCGGTCTGACAGGTGCCAGTGAACCAGTGGGGCAGAATATTCGAAATCAGGCAATCCTGGAAACCAAGACACATATTTACTGCTGCGACATTCTGGAGTTTTCACCTCAGTCCTGTCGGTCTCCTGAGCAGCTCTTTGATGCTAACAGCTACTTAGCTCCAGGAAGAAGAACCAATGGAGCACTGACCAGATCAGGTGAAAGGGTCAGCCCAGTATGCAGAGAATCACCATGCCCGTGCCCCCGCCAAGCGCCCGGGTCATACGGACACTGCAACAATGTTGCGACAGGGCGCCTGGGTGGCTCAGTTGGTTAAGCAACTGCCTTCGGCTCAGGTCATGATCCTGGAGTCCCGGGATCGAGTCCCACATTGGGCTTCCTGCTCAGCAGGGAGTCTGCTTCTCCCTCTGACCCTCTTCCCTCTCGTGCTTTCTATCTCTCGTGTTCTCTCTCTCTCTCAAATAAATAAAATCTTTAAAAAAAAAACAATGTTGTGACATTCTTTTGGACAAAAACTTCAGGAAGCCCTACTTCCCCCAGTCCAGCTGTAATCAGGAGTGAGGCAGCTAAAGTTGCTGCCCATGCCTGAACCAAATGATCCCTGATGATGTCACTTTATGGTCCCTTTCCTCCCAATCATCCTTTTGAAAGAACAACTCTTCACCTCCTCTCTGCTGTTGGTCCTTGAGAGTCTTCTACTCCTATATGGATTGAGCTCCAACCCTATCAAGAATTTCCCCCAAAAGCACAAATTTCAAAGGGTCATCTCTCAGTAGATAAAGAAAACCTCTCCTATGAAGAGGTACTCAAAAAAAAAAAGTACTCCTTTTCTGGCCTTGGGGAGACAGCAACTCCAGATGTTCAGAAGCTAGCAGGAAGATTGTAGTCAGGAGGAATTACTTGTGCAGCAATTATCCCTCTGGTTGGAAAGATACACTCATCCAGAAAGCCTCATCCAGGTTGAACATAAACTGTAACAAAGTGTTCATCAATTTGGCAATATCAATAAAAATTTTCAATGCACATGCTTTTGCCCCAGCAATTCCAGTTCTAACAATTTATCAGTCAGCTATACGTGCATATGTACATGAAGATGAGGCTCTTTGTTTTCTTCACTGCTGTGCTTTCAGCACTTTGAATAGGGCCTGGTACATAATAAACACTCAATAAATATTTGCTGAGAGATTGAGTCCCCCTATATAGGTGTTGCGGGGCCCAAATGTAACTAGTCCTGAGTGGGGGCAACAAGAAAGGAGCTGTCCAGAGAGTGAGGGAGGAGAGGTGCTGGCCACAGAGTCCAAGAGCCAGCCAAGCACTGGGATTTTTCAGTTCTCTGTGTGGTTCCATCCTAGGTCTTTCCCCACAGCTCTCAACCCTGCCAGAAAAAAACTCTTTCATTACTCTACCATACTCCCACAGAAGCTCTTCTGCTCCGAAATGATCAATCTGGGCCCCGTTTTCTTACCTTTCTGACTTAAAAGCTCTAAACTACTTTGTGTTTGCCATTTGAATCACCTCCCTCCTCTTCTAGATTGGGCTGGAAGACAAATCCATGTGACTGGATACAGGAGGATATAGGCACTATCTCTGTGCCCAGGCTACAGGCATTCTACCACAGTGGCATTAGCCTACTCAGTGACTCCCTCATAGATTTTAATCCACTTTAGTTAATATTCATCGAACACCTACTATGTGAAAGGTATGGGTGCTAATGCAGACTCCTCACAGCAACCTCTTGAGTCAATCGTTTTGCAGATGAGCACCTGACCTTCTGCTGCCCTATCCACTACCACCTAGTAGGTGAGGGGGAGGGAAAGAAAATCATATCCAGTGAGTCTCCCCTACTTGGCTGGAAGCTCCTCAAGACCCAGGACTGTGCCTTGTTCCTTTTGACATCCCCAATGCCTAGCATGGGACTAGGCACATGTTAGGCATGCTGGAATGAAGACGTGAATGAAGGAAAGAAATTATGGAAGGATGGAAGAGGAAGCGGAGATGCAGACAGGACAAGGGTCTACCTGAGTATGCAGTTCTAAGCCCACCGGTCTCCTGGCAACAACCAGAGACAGGGGCTTACACCAGAGGCCCATCCTGACCTGCCCTGTGAAGAACCAGGGAGGTTCTCACCCTTGCAACTTTCACTTTTTGCCCAGCACTGACCAGTCTCCAACTGGAGCCAAGGGCCAACAGCCCGTGGTGTCTTGGGGAAGGTCCCCAGGGAGGTGTGGCCAGAGCCAGCTTCTGGGCGCAGGAAACGTTCTCCAGCCAGACCAAGCAGCTCCTGTCTGGCCTCTTCCCAGAGTCTGCCCCCAGCTCTGCCCTCACCCTGTCTTAAAAATTGCTACTACCTCATCCTCACCAGGTGTGTTCCTGGGAAGTTCTCTCTTTTCTGCTTTCAGGATGCCTTCCCCTAGGAAGACAGTACGCCATTTCCTGTCCTAAGACAAAGCCTGCACAGCTCCTCCCACACACACACATCACTTACCCTTGACTTTGACTTGACATGGTTAACTTCATCTCTGAACGAATTCATTATTTATGCCTCTTGTCTCTCTTTGCCATGTTCTGTGTTTGGAAATTCTCGCAAGGGCAGGCAGAAGCAGAAGTTGTGGAATACAAATAAGAATTGCCAGAGGGCCAGAGTCTCTACCTTGACACCAGTCTAGAGTTTAGGACTGTGCCTCACCTGAGGGGGGTTGAAGGCCTCTTCCCATGCGTGGATTGCACTTGCCTCTCTCCCTGAGAACTTAGGTGCTACCTCAAGGATGTGGTGCTGCTTATTTAGGCCTCCTTGATCACAGAATCACAGAACATCAGACTCAAAAGAGACCTCAGAAATCCCTTAGTCCAATCCTCTTATTTTATGAAGGAAATACGGGGGACATGGAGGTCCAAAGGGGTGACCAGACTACAGATGGGCAGATGCAGGAGGGCAGATGGATCTGTCACTTTGGAAACCATCTAACATTATCTCATAAAACTGAAGACATACACGAAGACCATGCAGCCCCACTCCTAGATATACCCAGGAGAATCTCATACATACATGTGCCCGGAGATGCATGTGAGATTGTCCAAAAATTGGACAGAGCCCAGACTTCCTTCAAAGATTGAATGGTTGGATGGGTTGTGATATCATTCACACAAGGAAAAACTTGACAGCAGGGGAAAATGAATGAATTGCAGTCACACACAACAACATGAATGAATCTCAAAAACATAATGTTGAGCAAAAGAAAATGGACCATGAAAAGTACATATATAGTATGATTCAATTTACATAGAGTTAAAACAAACAAACCTAAATTCTATTATTTAGAATGGATACATAGGTGGGAAAACTACCAAGAAAAGCAAGGAAATGATTATCACAAAAAACCTGGACTCTAGTTCTTTCATTCAATCCATACTTGCTGAACACCTGCAATTGTACCAGGTACTATTCTAGGCACTGGAGCAACAATGAATGAAATAAGCAAAGATGCTCAGCCTTGCCTACCTCACATTTTATCAGGGGAAACAGCAATAAACAAGGGCAAAGAGGCTGCAGTTTAAATAGGGTGGTTGGGGAAAGCCTCACTGCGGAGGAGAAATCTGAATACAGGAAGGAGGGGAGAGGGTCAGTTAAGTAGCCAGGAGGGAGTATTCCAGATCAATTCCAGGCCATTTGGGGCTGAGAGAACACCCAGAGTAAAGGCCTTACAAGGAGCATGTCTGCTATTTTCCTGTTCAAGGAACAGTTAAGAGGCCAGGTGGCCAGAGCACAGGGAGTGATGGGGAGAGTAGCTTTTATTCTGTGTGAAATGAGGGACCACAGTAGGGTTTTGAACACAAAATGACAGGATCTGACTTGTATTTTAAAAGGAAGGGGTGCCTGGGTGGCTCAGTCGTTGGGCGTCTGCCTTCAGCTCAGGTCATGATCCTGGGGTCCTGGGATCGAGCCCCGCATCGGGCTCCCTGCTCTGCAGGAAGCCTGCTTCTCCCTCTCCCACTCCCCCTGCTTGTGTTCCCTCTCTCGCTGTGTCTCTGTCAAATAAATAAAATCTTTAAAAAATAATAATAATAAGAGGAATGTTCTTTTTTTAATAGGGCAACTTTATTTTTTTGACACCCCCTTTTTTTTAAGTAAGCTCTACACCCAACACGGGGCTTAGATTCATGACCCCGAGATTAAGAGTCACATACTCTACCCCCTGAGCCAGGCAGGTGCCCCTTAAAAGGAATGCTCTAACTGCTGTGCTGAGAAGGAAGGAGGCAAGGATAGATCAAAGAGAATTAGAAGGATATTACAGTAATCCTGGAGGGAGCCAATGAGGGTTCGTTCAGACCAGGGCAGTAACCAGGAAGGTGGTGGTTATGTGGGGAGGGGGGTAGTGCAGGGATGAGATTGTGACTGGGGAGGAGTCTCACAGGGAGCACCCAGTTGGCAATGTTTTTTGACTTACCTGTGAGATGATTGCATGGGTGTTCATTGTGTAATCATTTAATAAACTGTATATATATATATTTCATATATGTTTTTGCATACTTCACAATAGAAGGAAATATAAAGAAAAACAGAAAGAGGTAACATAAGCAGTTCAGCTAGTAAGTGGCTGGGACAGGTTGGGAACAAATTCCAGTGCTTTTTACTCTAACCGATTCAACCTAGGCATGGGCCCCAGCCCGGCCTACCTATTTCCTGGTGATGTGGCTTCAGGCAAGCCCTGTCACTTCTCTCAGCCTCATTGTTTCATTTATGAAACCAGGCAAATAGTGCCTGGTTCCATCCATCATTAGGATACTGTCAAGATCACAAAGTGCTTTGTAATCTGTCAAAAAGCACACAATATTATTGCTATCTAACTGAGCTTATTTATTTTTTATTTACTTATTTATTTGACAGAGAGAGAGAGCAGGAGAGCACAAGCAGGGGAACAGCAGAGGGGAGGGAGAAGCAGACACCCCGCTGAGCAGGGAGCCTGACATGGGGCTGGATCCCAGGACCCTGGGATCATGACCCAAGCCGAAGGCAGATGCTTAACTGATTGAGCCACCCAGGCACCCCCAACTGTGCTTTTTTAAATAAAGATTTTATTTATTTTTGAGAGAGAGAGAGAGAGCGCGAGAGAACGCAAGAAGGTGGAGAGGTAGAGGGAGACAGAGAATCTCAAGCAGATTTCCTCTCAAGCAGATTCCCTGCTGAGGGCAGAGCCTACATAAGGCTTGATCTCAAGACCGGAGATCTCGACCTGAGCTGAAATCAAGTCGGACGCTTAACCTACTGAGCTACGCAGGTGTCCCTTAACTGTTTTTTTTTTTTTTAAACAGCTTTACTGATACTTAATTGTTGTACAATTTGATGAGTTTTAACACGGGTATACATGGTGAAAACATTACCACAATCAAGATAATGCATATATCCTTCACCCCTGACCCCTAAAAATCCTCTTGTACTTCTTTGTATTCTATCCCTCCCTGCCCTACTTCCATTTTCCTAGGAGCAACTGTTTTGCTTTGGGGCACCATAGATTAAGTATGTATTTTCTAGAATTTTATTTTTTTAATTTTTTATTTTTTTAAACAAATATTATTTTTGTTTTTTTTTAAATTTATTTGAGAGAGACAGAGCAGAGTGAGAGAGAACATGGTGGGGGGGGGGGAGAGGCAGAGGAAGAGGGAGAAGCAGGCTCCCCGCCAAGCAGGGAGCCTGATGCCCGGCTGGATCCCAGGACCCTGGGATCATGACCTGGGCAGAAGTCAGACACTTAACTGACTGAGCTACCCAGGTGCCCCCAAAACCTTTTAATCTTGATGCCAAATTTATTTTTTCTTTTTCATGCTTTTTGTACCTTGTTATTTTCAACTATTTTTTCCCTAATTTTCTAATTTTGATGTTTTACATTTAAATCTACTGAGTTGATTTTTGTATATAGTGTGAGGTAAGGTTATTTTCTGTTTTATTTTGGCATATGGCTATCCAATTGTGCCAGTACCATTTGTTGAAAAGATTATCTTTTCTGCACCGAATTTCTTTGGCAACTTCGTTGAACATTAATTGATCATATATGTGTGGATCTATTTATGAACTCTCTATTCTGTTGCATTGATCTGCATATCGATCTTCATGCTAATACCATTACTACAGCTTTAAAATAAGTCTTGACAGCACAGCATAACTTCTCTTTTGTATTTCTTCTTCAAAATTGTTTTGGCTCTTCTAGGTACTTTGCATTTCCACGTAGATCTTAGAATCAGCTTGTCAATTATCAAAAAAAAATTCTGCTGGGATCTTGACTGGAATTGAATTAAACCTATAGATTTCCTCTTTGCAGGAGGATTTTCCAATTAACTGCTGGTCACTTCAGCAATGTGTTCAACTCACCTATGTGCCCATCTTAATAACATGTAAGTTATGGGGGCGCCTGGGTGGTTCAGTCATTAAGTGTCTGCCTTTGGCTCAGGTCATGATCCCAGGGTCCTGGGATCGAGCCCCACGTGGGGCTCCCTGCTCAGCAGGGAGCCTGCTTCTCCCTCTCCCACTCCCCCTGCTTGTGTTCCCTCTCTCACTGTGTCTCTCTCTCTCTGTCAAATGAATAAATAAAATCTTTAAAAAATATATATATAACATATAAGTTATGGAAGCCAGCACATGAGGTTGCTGCTCCTTACACACTTTGTGAACTTACACACCTCTGGCCTTTGCTTACCTCCTTCCCTACTTAGGTCTCTTGGGCACCATTCCTACTCACCCTCTGCTCAAATGTGACCCCTTTGATGAAGCTGTCTCTAATCCAGCCCAGGCCGTGACAGAATTTTTCACTCATCTATCCTCACCTCCTTCACAGGCACACAGAACTTCGAATCTCTCAACATCGCTTTGGTAAGTCATTATCGTTTATGCATTTCACTCCCTGACTAGACCAAACTCTTCCAAGCAAGGAACCATATTATTTTTTTTTATCTTGGCATTAAAGTCATTCTTTTCTTAATTACAATTTTGAGATAATTGTAGATTCATAGTCAGTTGTAAGAAATAATAAAAAGATCCCATGTACCCTTTGCCCAGTTTCCCCCAATGGTAACATCTTGAAAAACTTGAGTACAATAACACAACAGAAAATAGACGCTGGTACGATCCACTGATCCTATTCCGATTTCTCCAGCTTTACATGTACTCATCGATGTGTACATCTGAGTAGTTAGGGCCATCTTTAACTATTTAAACTTTAACAATGATTTATTTAGCTCCTACTATGTGCCAGACAGTTGCATTCTGTTAACACAAGGTTACGACAGGGTCCCTGCCTTAATGGAGGTCACGATGTCACTGGCGTTGGAAGTTGACGTTTTTTCAAAGTAATGTCGCAAAGGCAGGGTGTTCGAGGGAACCTAGCAGAATCTCGTTTACTTTTTTGGCAGAGGGAGTGAGGGAATGGGGAAAGCCGTCAGGAGAGGCCTCGATCAGAGCCTACCACAAGCAGGTGCTC
This sequence comes from Callorhinus ursinus, assembly GCF_003265705.2. Taxonomy (NCBI): domain Eukaryota; kingdom Metazoa; phylum Chordata; class Mammalia; order Carnivora; family Otariidae; genus Callorhinus; species Callorhinus ursinus. The sequence goes on from NW_027397170.1 coordinate 552,999, forward strand.
AATAAATATGTTAAATTAAGGTCGAACCCAACGTTGTCTTCCACGAAATCCTTTGCAAATCCTCATGTCCTGAATGTGGCGGTGCACATATCCTTGCCACGTATGCCTTATCCCTATTTGGAATCCTGCCCCCAATCCTCTTCCAACATTACTGGCTGTAAATTCTGGACACCGGGCACAGCCCTCGGGAGAGAATCGACGGAACTCGCAACAACAAACACAGCCCGGCGCAGCCCCTGGGCAGGCACACACCACACGCCCGTCACGCCCTCGCCCACGCGCTGCTGGGCCGGCGCATGCGCACGCTGGCGGCGGATGTACCGCGCACTCCCGCCCCGAGGGAGCGAGGGGAGGGGCCGGAAGCAACTCTACGCTTCCTGGTTGCTAAGAGACAGGGCTTCCACAAGCCAGACCGAGGTTCTCCGGCTTCTTTTCCTCCCTTTTTCTGCTTCAGCGTCACCGAATCCGGCTACCATGTCGGACCCAGAAGCTGACAGCTTGCGAAGGACCTTTCCCTCTTACATGGCGGAGGGCGAGCGGCTGTATCTGTGCGGAGAGTTCTCTAAAGCCGCCCATAGCTTCAGCAACGTGAGTTGGGCTCTGAACCTACCAGTCACCCATCACCACTTCTGATTGCTGATAACACTGAGGTCCCCGTGGTGCCTGGAGGACCCTATTGTGTCTGTTATTCATTTGTTCCTGATGGACGCACTACTGTCAACTTCTGTCACTGCCTCGCCATTTTATACCATTTCCCACTTGCCTTGTGCTTGTTAGTAACCGTTCTCTGCATTAACAGTGACTTCTTTTTTTACTGAAATGTGATTGGCCTCTTCCCACAGAGCAGCCTTAATTTCCCATCATTGGCTGGGAAATGGGCTTGGAGGCTGCATGCCCAAGTGGTGAAATCTCAAGCACACAGTTGCTCACAGAAGATGGCCAGTAAATAACATTATTCTATATAATCTTAGTACCAATTGCTTAACCCCACCCTATGGAGATTGGGTGCTGTTTTAGGATATTAGGCACACTGCTGCTAAGTGCAGTACAACCCTATGAGGGAGGTTCTGTTATTACTCCATTTTATAGATGAGGAAACTGATATAGAAGTTTGAGTACATGGCGGAGATCACTGAACTGGCAAGAGAAGGTTTTCAAACCCAGGCACTCAGATTCCAGTGCTGAGGTGCTAACCACCATACATACTCCCTCACAAGTAAGCTAGTAGATGTTCTTTTTTTTTTTAATTTTATTTATTTATTTGACAGAGAGAGACACAGCGAGAGAGGGAACACAAGCAGGGGGAGTGGGAGAGGGAGAAGCAGGCTTCCCGCCGAGCAGGGAGCCCAGTGCAGGGCTCGATCCCAAGACCCTGGGGTCGTGACCTGAGCCGAAGGCAGACACTTAACGACTGAGCTACCCAGGCGCCCCTCTTTTCTTCTTTTAAAGAGTTATTTATCTTACTTATTTTGAGGGAGAGAGAGAGAGTGCACACGTGCATGTGGGCGGTAGAGGGGCAGAGGGAGAGGGAGGAGAGAAGCAGACTCCTGCTAAGGGCAGAGCTCTACCTGGGGCTTGATCTCTCAACCCCGAGATCATAACCTGAGCTGAAATCAAGAGGCAGACGCCTAACTGATTGAGCCACCCCGGTGCCCCTCCAATGATGATTTCAAACAGAAGAAAGGACACGGGGAGCAGGAGAAATGTTCCGTTCCCACTTTATTGCCCAAATCGCAGTTTCAGTTTTGCTAGCATTTTCATCTTGATCTCCTGAAATAGTGATTTGTTCATTTGTTCTCAATAAGCTCTGTAAAAAGAGAGAGCTAGGGGAATGGATGACTCAAGTTGCAGATGTCCTAAAACCTATTTCGTTAGCCTTCAGAATGCTTAGCCTCTGAAATGTATTTTGAGTGTTGTACAGCCATTTGAGGTTTGTGGTTGAATTTGGTATGCACTAAAAATCTTAAGCTTCTATTGCCTGAGCAGACTGGAGGAATCCCAGACATGTGGGGGAAATTCAGTATATCCACAGAATGGTATATTCACACATTTCCACCAATGGATTTCACAATAGCTAGTGATTTGACCTTGTTCGAGATGAGCTACGTGCAGCCTATAAGTGGACTGAGCAAAGATCGATGTTGTGCTGCTTTTGGTTTGAAAAGATCCAGAGACCTGTTTGCTGGCCTGAGGAGTCCCCTTGAAATGCTGGCAGGACGGTTTGGGATGCTCTTTCTGGTCAGGCTTCTACCTTGTGTTGCCTGGTGCCTGTCAACCTGGGTGGTTCTTTTCTTAGGCTCTTCACCTTCAGAATGGAGATAAGAACTGCCTGGTTGCCCGATCCAAGTGCTTCCTGAAGATGGGAGAGCTGGAGAAGTCCCTGAAGGATGCTGAGGCTTCACTCCAGAGTGACCCGACTTTCTGCAAGGTGACTCAATCTGGCTTTCACCACTGCCATTGCCTGTCGCAGCCTCTGATGAGAAGCTGAAGAACCAGCCAGACTGCCTAGGGTTTGATGCCTTTTCTCTCCCTAGGTCACTTACCTAGCTACCTGCACCTGTATCCCGACCTTGATCCTCAACCCAGGACCCTCTGCTCCACCACACCTAAGTCCTGTAAGGCCTTGTCTGCCACCTCAATTTGACTTCCTCTCATTTCAGGGAATTTTACAAAAGGCTGAGACCCTGTACACCATGGGAGACTTTGAGTTTGCCCTGGTGTTCTATCATCGAGGCTACAAGCTGCGGCCTGACCGAGAATTCAAAGTTGGAATTCAGAAAGCTCAGGAAGCCATCAACAACTCAGTGGGAAGTGAGTGACCATTGGACCTATGCCCTTATCCTAGGAGGCTCTTGGAATCCTTGGGCTTGGAGGTGCGATGAGTGAGCAGCTACCACCAGGCCTGCGGGGAGTGTCATGCTTGGATTTGGTTGCTGCTGATTTTGTTGAAAATCAGGAACTAATCTGTCTATCCAGAGGACCAGCCCCTGATCCATTGTGCTCAGCTCTGCAACTTCTGGTTCTCCTCTAAGTCAGATGCAAAGGCTATTCACATTAGGCCTGTCTTTGGCCTGGTTTCATGGGATAGAATGAGGTCCTGAGCCTAGCCTTCCCTAGTTCCTGGCTTCCTCTCTTACTGGGAATGCACCAAGGACTGGCCTTACCCATTGGCTTAGTGGCAGGGGGAGAAGGGAGGAGAGCAAGAGTTTGCCCTGTGGGTAGCAGAGTGTGGAAATGGCTGGGAATGGAGAGCTCTCCCAGTGCCAGGGACTGCCTTTGGAAATCTGGCTGCCATGGCCTTGGGATATCAGGGGCTGCCTACCTATAGGAGAGTGTTATTCCAAATATCCTGTACCATCAACCTGCTGGACTGGCTCAGAGACAGCTTTGCCATAACCTCTACCACCCCCTGCCAAAGGCAGTGATTTCTACATAAAAATATGTGATAGGTCATGCTTGAGGGCCTGGCACACCTGAGCCCCAGCCTCTTTTCTTGCAGGTCCTTCTTCAATTAAGCTAGAGAACAAAGGGGACCTCTCCTTCTTAAACAAGCAAGCTGAGGTAAGGGCCTTGGTTCTGATATCACATTCCCTCCCAAGGAAGTGCCCACATGTGCCTGAGGTCTCAGTGGCCCTCTAACCTGGGGACAGTCAGCTCCTGCCCATCATGGGCAGCCGTGGGATTCTGCCCCAGCCCCAGAGGGGTCTTGGGAATCTAGCTGTTCCCAGACCAGACACACTCCATGGTTCTTGACCCACAGAGAGGTCTTGGAGGAGATGTCTGGGATCACAGACTCTGGGGCCATGTCTGGGTACTCTGTGCTCCTTGTTGAGGCTCTATTGGGTATTGCTCCATCTTCCCAGAGTATGAAAGCCCAGCAGAAGCCTCATCCCATGAGACAACTCTTACATCACCCCAAGAGAGAGTCCAAGCGGAAGGGCTCGCTCAAGAGTGAGAAGATTGTCCGCCAGCTCCTGGGCGAGCTCTACGTGGACAAGGAGTATCTGGAGAAGCTCCTATTGGATGAAGGTTTCAGATACTTTGTTTGCAAAGGGAACTTGTGGCAAAGGAAATCTGGGACAGGTGCTGGAATACATGAGCTGGAGACAGAGCCTGTCATGCAACATTAGCCTATGGACAGGATTTCCTAGTATTCTCATTTACAGATGAGAAAACTCAAGTGCAGAAAGATTAAGTAACTTACCAAAGGTTACACATCAGTAAACAGTGACATGGCTCTTGGGTTTGAATCTAGGATGTCCAATTTCAGAACCAGTGCCCTTAGCACTATGGTACCCCTGGGAGGAAACCCTAGAGATTAGGGTTCTTTTATCACCTAGGTCCCTGGAGGAGCATCCCCTGAGCTTTCAATTTGTAGAAAGGGCAAAGGAATCCAACTGGGACATGCTAGAAGGGGAATCCTATGATACTAGTACAAGAATGTTCTGAAATATCTGGTCTAATGCCTCCTTTTATAGATAAGGAAAGAGAGACCTTGAATGGGGAGCAACTTGTCCAAGATGACAAGCAAGTTCGTGGTGAAGTCGACCCCAGAGGCCAGCCTACTAACCTCCAGTCTAACGCTCTTTCCACTATACTGTGCTGGCAGTGGCAAGAAGTAGGGCAGAGCCTGAAATGAAATGGGAGGGTGGGAGTATTGCCATTAGCTGATAAGCCTAAGCAGGATTCATCCTTGAATCAAATGCCTATTCTCCAGAACTGCCTTCCTGAGGTTATCTGCAGGACTCCCTGCAGGTCTGTGTCTCAGGAGCAGCTTCCCTGCTGGCACTTCTCTGTCTGGGGCCTGAACACTTCCCTCCAGAGGAGCTTCTGTGGAGGAAGGGGTGGCCTGAAAATTACCCCACAAGGCCTTGCAGTTTTGCTACCAGCTCTAACCTCTGGTCAGGCAGGCGGGCAAAGCTTGGGCACACTCTTCCAGCTCCCTGCTGGCCCTGGCCCACTTGGCACCTGGGGATTCCCTTGGCACTGGCAACCGGGACCAAGCTGTGCATTCACACTCAGTCTTCTCAGCAGACACAACCTGAAATCAGGGGGCCCGAGGGTTGCAGTCCTTTCAGGCAGCTATCTGCCAGTGGCCCCCTCGGCTAGTTCCTTGTATCTTTGCCATAAGAGGCCTGTGCATGAAGTTTTACACCATGGCAGTGTCTGAAAGAGGGGCTCTGGCCTCACCTGGGTCCACATAGAGCCACCCTGCTACCTATGTGCTCTTGCTTTTCCCAGCTCAAAGCAGAGCTCCCCTTAGGGGACCCCACAGCAGGAATCCCCAGCTAAGAGGAGGTGGCTCCCTTAGACGCCGGTTCTAGTCGGTTTCTCCTCACACCATTCTTCCCAGACCTGATCAAAGGCACCATCAAGCATGGCCTGACTGTGGAGGACCTCATCATGACAGGCATCAACTACCTGGACACCCGCAGTAACTTCTGGAGGCAGCAGAAGCCCATCTATGCCAGGGAGCGGGACCGGAAGCTGATGCAAGAGAAATGGCTAAGGGACCACAAGCGCCGTCCCTCACAGACGGCCCATTACATCCTCAAGAGCCTCGAGGACATCGACATGTGTGGGTGGTGTTCTCGGAAGGGCAAGGCCTTGGCCAGGTGGTGGGAGAGCACCAGAGGGGCCCGAGATTGCAGGCCTGTGGAGCGTATCTGGGGGGAGGTAGGTTCTCCCATCAGCCTGAGGAGACTGCTCCCACCTCCCTGTCCCCCATTTCCCTTCCTAGTGCTGACCAGTGGCAGTGCTGATGGCAGCCTTCAGAAAGCTGAGAAAGTGCTGAAGAAAGTGCTGGAATGGAACAAAGAGGAGGTGCCCAACAAGGACGAGCTGGTCGGAAACTTGTACAGCTGCATAGGGAATGCCCAGATTGAGCTGGGGCAGATGGTCGCAGCCCTGCAGAGCCACAGAAAGGACTTGGAGATCGCCAAGGAATAGTGAGTTCCCAGGGAAGGCTGAGCGGCTGGGGCCCATGGGCCTATGGATGAGCGGGGTGGGGGCTGCACACCAGCCTTTTTCCGGGGCTGCTGGTGGGTGAGCTCCCAGGACCGAGGCTAAGAGGCAGACCTAGACTGTCAGCTTTTTTGCCCCAAAGAGGAAGGCAGTGGCCCAAAATGCCAAAAAGCTCCCAGACGTTGGGTTCTGAGGGGATAGGTCTATTCTTAAATCATCTCAACAAGCACAGGTCAACCCCAGACCCATCAGCGGCTGCTAGCCTTGGGGACCAGATACAAGGGTCCTCTCCCTGCAGACGTAAAACAAAAAGTGACATAGCTAAGAATGGTAATTGTGGGAAGTGTCACAAAGGACATGTACAGGACACAGTGCTATGAGAATTATACTCCAGGAGTATTTCACTGGGCATTGGGCAACACAGTCTGTGGGAGGGTCCTGAGGCAGGCAGGAGGAAGCTCAAAGCCACAGAACACAGAGTATTGCTAGGGGAAGAGTGGCTAAGGGGAAGCCAGACCAAATGGCAGCAGTCAGATCAAGCAGGGCCTCAGATACTATGCTGCTGACCAAGAACATGGGCTCCGGAGTCAGACTGACCTGGCCTTCGGAACTGTACCCCGCAGCTGCTGGACTTTGGGCAAGGCACTTCACCTCTCCCAGCCAGGTCTCTTCCGTCCAGTGTGCATAACAGTAGCCCCTTCCTGAGACGGCAGAAGTGTAGAGGACAGGCCGAAGTCCAGGCAAAGATCTCAGGACAGTGCCGGGTATCCACAATAATACGAATACCGACTATCCGCTCTTCCCCAGACTCGAGGGCCCCTCTGAAAGGTACCATCACTTTTCGGGCCTCCTGCTTCTAACCATTGGAGTCCTCCAAGACTTTCTCCTGCTCACTTTCCACTTACCCTACAGTCTGAGCCTCTCCCTACCTCCCATCATCCTATTTCCACTCACAGGTCAGGTCTTGGCTCTCCCTGCCTCTAGCTGTACCCACGCATCACTTCCTGAGACCTGCGTTTTATCTAGCAGTTCTTCCGTGGCTGACACACAGGCCTTGTCCCCTTGTTGCCTGCAGGTTAAAACCACATGCCTTCACCTGGCACCTTCACCTTCAAGGCCTCCTCTGAACGCGCTTCCACACAGCCCTCCACGTCACTCCTCCGTTTGAGTCAAACTGTATTTCT